>NC_061509.1:75251479-75605963 GCF_022539505.1 Lolium rigidum | reverse complement strand
TCTTATTCTATTTCCTGATTTAAAACATGGATTGTTTGATGCGAAAATTAAAAAACCTATGAAATCTTCTTTGCATCTTGGTAGTAATATTAGTATGAACGCTTTGAACACCATTGTTGACAATAATATAGAAAGTTCTAAGCTTGGGGAAGCTGGTTTTCATGATATTTTTAGTCCCCCAAGCATTGAGGAGAAAATTTTCTTTGATGATACTTTGCCTCCTATTTATGATTATAATGATAGTGGTCTTTTGGTGCCACCTACTGTGGAGAGTGAATTTTGTTGTGATTATACTATGCCTCCTACACTTGATGAGAATAATAATGATAGCTACTTTGTTGAATTTGCTCCCACTACAACTAATAAAATTGATTATGCTTATGTGGAGAGTAATAATTTTATGCATGAGACTCATGATAAGAATGCTTTATGTGATAGTTATATTGTTGAGTTTGCTCATGTTGCTACTGAAAGTTATTATGAGAGAGGAAAATATGGTTGTAGAAATTTTCATGTTACTAAAATGCCTCTCTATGTGCTGAAATTTTTGATGCTACACTTGTTTTATCTTCCTATGCTTGTTACTTTGCTCTTCATGAACTTGTTTATTTACAAGATTCCTATGCATAGGAAGCATGTTAGACTTAAATGTGTTTTGAATTTGCCTCTTGATGCTCTCTTTTGCTTCAAATACTATTTCTTGCGAGTGCATCATTAAAGCTGCTGAGCCCATCTTAATGGCTAAAAAGAAAGAACTTCTTGGGAGATAACCCATGTGTTATTTTGCTACAGTACTTTGTTTTATATTTGTGTCTTGGAAGTTGTTTACTACTGTAGCAACCTCTCCTTATCTTAGTTTTGTGTTTTGTTGTGCCAAGTAAAGTCGTTGATAGAAAAGTAAGTACTAGATTTGGATTACTGCGCAGTTCCAGATTTCTTTGCTGTCACGAATCTGAGCCCACTGCCCTGCAGGAAGCTCAGAAAATTATGCCAATTTACGAGCATGATCCTCAGATATGTACGCAACTTTCATTCAATTTGAGCATTTTCGTTTGAGCAGGTCTAGTGGCCTAATAAAATCCATCTTTACGGACTGTTCTGTTTTGACAGATTCTGCCTTTTATTTCGCATTGCCTCTTTTGCTATGTTGGATGAATTTCTTTGATCCATTAATGTCCAGTAGCTTTATGCAATGTCCAGAAGTGTTAAGAATGATTGTGTCACCTCTGAACATGTGAATTTTTATTGTCCACTAACCCTCTAATGAGTTGTTTCGAGTTTGGTGTGGAGGAAGTTTTCAAGGGTCAAGAGAGGAGGATGATATACTATGATCAAGAAGAGTGAAAGCTCTAAGCTTGGGGATGCACCCGGTGGTTCATCCCTGCATATATCAAGAAGACTCAAGCGTCTAAGCTTGGGGATGCCCAAGGCATCCCCTTCTTCATCGACAACATTATCGAGGTTCCTCCCCTGAAACTATATTTTTATTCGGCCACATCTTATGTACTTTACTTGGAGCGTCTGTTTGTTTGTTTCTATTTTTGTTTGTGTTTGAATAAATTGGATTACATCATGCTTGTGTGGGAGAGAGACACGCTCCGCTGGTTCATATGAACACATGTGTTCTTAGCTCATAATATTCATGGCGAAGTTTCCTCTTCGTTAAATTGTTATATGGTTGGAATTGGAAAATGATACATGTAGTAATTGCTATAAATGTCTTGGGTAATGTGATACTTGGCAATTGTTGTGCTCATGTTTAAGCTCTTGCATCATATGCTTTGCACCCATTAATGAAGAAATACATAGAGCATGCTAAAATTTGGTTTGCATATTTGGTTTCTCTAAGGTCTAGATAATTTCTAGTATTGAGTTTGAACAACAAGGAAGACGGTGTAGAGTCTTATAATGCTTTCAATATGTCTTTTATGTGAGTTTTGCTGTACCAGTTCATCCTTGTGTTTGTTTCAAATAAGCCTTGCTAGCCTAAACCTTGTATCGAGAGGGAATACTTCTCATGCATCCAAAATACTTGAGCCAACCACTATGCCATTTGTGTCCACCATACCTACCATACTACATGGTATTTTCCCGCCATTCCAAAGTAAATTGCTTGAGTGCTACCTTTAAAATTCCATCATTCACCTTTGCAATATATAGCTCATGGGACAAATAGCTTAAAAACTATTGTGGTATTGAATATGTAATTATGCACTTTATCTCTTATTAAGTTGCTTGTTGTGCGATAACCATGTTTGCTGGGGAACGCCATCAACTCATTGTTGAATTTCATGTGAGTTGCTATGCATGTTCGTCTTGTACGAAGTAAGGGCGATCTACACTGAGTTGAATGGTTTGAGCATGCATATTGTGAGAGAAGAACATTGGGCCGCTAACTAAAGCCATGATTCATGGTGGAAGTTTCGAGTTTTGGACAAATATCCTCAAATCTCTAATGAGAAAAGAATTAATTGTTGTCAAATGCTTAAAGCATTAAAAGAGGAGTCCATTATCTGTTGTCTATGTTGTCCCGGTATGGATGTCTAAGTTGAGAATAATCAAAAGCGAGAAATCCAAATGCGAGCTTTCTCCTTAGACCTTTGTACATGCGGCATAGAGGTACCCCTTTGTGAAACTTGGTTAAAGCATATGTATTGCGGTGATAATCCAGGTAGTCCAAGCTAATTAGGACAAGGTGCGAGCACTATTGGTACACTATGCATGAGGCTTGCAACTTATAAGATATAATTTACATGATGCATATGCTTTATTACTACCGTTGACAAAATTGTTTCATGTTTTCAAAATCAAAGCTCTAGCACAAATATAGCAATCGATGCTTTTCCTCTATGAGGACCATTCTTTTACTTTCAATGTTGAGTCGGTTCACCTATTTCTCTCCACCTCAAGAAGCAAACACTTGTGTGAGCTGTGCATTGATTCCTACATACTTGCTTATTGCACTTATTACATTACTCTATGTTGACAATATCCATGAGATATACATGTTACAAGTTGAAAGCAACCGCTGAAACTTAATCTTCTTTTGTGTTGCTTCAATACCTTTACTTTGAATTATTGCTTTATGAGTTAACTCTTATGTAAGACTTATTGATGCTTGTCTTGAAGTGCTATTCATGAAAAGTCTTTGCTTTATGATTCACTTGTTTACTCATGTCATATACATTGTTTTGATCGCTGCATTCACTAGATATGCTTTACAAATAGTATGATCAAGTTTATGATGGCATGTCACTCCAGAAATTATCTTTGTTATCGTTTTACCTGCTCGGGACGAGCAGAACTAAGCTTGGGGATGCTGATACGTCTCCAACGTATCGATAATTTCTTGTGTTCCATGCCACATTATTGATGTTATCTACATGTTTTATGCACACTTTATGTCATATTCGTGCATTTTACGGAACTAACCTATTAACAAGATGCCGAAGTGCCAGTTCATGTTTTCTGCTGTTTTTGGTTTCAGAAATCCTAGTAACGAAATATTCTCGGAATCGGACGAAATCAACGCCCAGGTTCCTATTTTACCCGGAAGCATCCAGAACACACGAGAACCGCCAGAGAAGGGAGGCAGGGCCACCAAACCCTACCCCGGCGCGGCCAAGGGGGGGGGCGCCCCCCTAGGGTGTGGACCCCCCTTCGACCTTCCTGCGCCGCCTCTTCGCCTATATAAAGCCCCTGGATCAGAAAACCCGATACCAATTGACGAAACCCACAGAAACCTGCCAGAGCCGCCGCCATCGCGAAGCCAAGATGCGGGGGACGGGATCTCTGTTCCGGCACGCTGCCGGAGCGGGGAAGTGCCCCGGAAGGCTTCTCCATCGACACCGCTGCCATCTCCACCGCCATCTTCATCACCGCTGCTGCTCCCATGAGGAGGGAGTAGTTCTCCATCGAGGCTCGGGGCTGTACCGGTAGCTATGTGGTTCATCTCTCTCCTATGTGTTTCAATACAATAATCTCATGAGCTGCCCTACATGATTGAGATTCATATGATGATGCTTGTAATCTAGATGTCATTATGCTAGTCAAGTGAGTTTTACCTATGTGATCTCCGGAGACTCCTAGTCCCACGTGTGTAAAGGTGACAGTGTGTGCACCGTGTGGGTCTCTTAGGCCATATTTCACAGAATACTTACTCATTGAATGGCATAGTGAGGTGCTTATTTATATCTCTTTATGATTGCAGCATGTTGTATCACAATTTATCTATGTGCTACTCTAGTGATGTGTTATTAAAGTAGTTTTATTCCTCCTGCATGTGTGCAAAGGTGACGGTGTGTGCACCGTGTTAGTACTTGGTTTATGCTATGATTATGATCTCTTGTAGATTATGAAGTTAACTATTGCTATGATATATTGATGTGATCTATTCCTCCTACATATGCATGAAGGTGACGGTGTGCATGCTATGCTAGTACTTGGTTTAGTCTCGTTGATCTATCTTACACTAAAGGTTACTTAAACATGAGCATTATTGTGGAGCTTGTTAACTCCGGCATTGAGGGTTCGTGTAATCCTACGCAATGTGTTCATCATCCAACAAAAGTGTAGAGTATGCATTTATCTATTCTGTTATGTGATCAATGTTGAGAGTGTCCACTAGTGAAAGTCTATTCCCTAGGCCTTGTTCCTAAATACTGCTGAGTTACTACGCTTGTTTACTACTTGCTGCGTTACTACTCTTGCGTTACTACTGCTTGTTTACTTGTTTCATTGCGTTACTACTGCTGCAATACCACCACCATCAACTACACGCCAAGCACTTTTCTGGCACCGTTGCTACTGCTCATACTTATTTATACCACCTGTATTTCACTATCTCTTCGCCGAACTAGTGCACCTATTTGGTGTGTTGGGGACACAAGAGACTTATTGCTTTGTGGTTGCAGGGTTACATGAGAGGGATATCTTTGACCTCTTCCTCCCTGAGTTCGATAAACCTTGGGTATCCACTTAAGGGAAACTTGCTGCTTGTTCTACAAACCTCTGCTCTTGGAGGCCCAACACCGTCTACGAGAAAGGAGGGGGAACGTAGACATCGGTGAGCTGTGGACCCCGGTCCATTCTTTTATACTGAAATACAAATCTGCTGCAATACTTGTTTTATCTGTTTTCTTGCAAACAATCATCTTCCACACAATACGGTTAACCCTTTGTTACAGCAAGCCGGTGAGATTGACAACCTCACCGTTTCGTTGGGGCAAAGTACTTTGGTTGTGTTGTGCGGGTTCCACGTTGGCGCCGGAATCTCCGGTGTTGCGCCGCACTACATCCCGCCGCCATCAACCTTCAACGTGCTTCTTGACTCCTACTGGTTCGATTAAACCTTGGTTTCTTGCGAGGGAAACTTGCCGCTGTGTGCATCACACCTTCCTCTTGGGGTTCCCAAGGACGTGTCAATTACACGCATCAAGCAAATTTCTGGCGCCGTTGCCGGGGAGATCAAGACACGCTGCAAGGGGAGTCTCCACTTCCCAACCTCTTTACTTTGTTTTTGTCTTGCTTTATTTTATTTACTACTTTGTTTGCTGCATTATATCAAAACAAAAAAAAATTAGTTGCTAGCTTTACTTTATTTACTGTCTTGTTTGCTATATCAAAAACACAAAAAAATTAGTTACTTGCATTTACTTTACTTGATTCATCATGTTTCCTTTTAATTTTACCACAAAAGACATACCGGTAGGACGCGGGTCTATAATTGGGAGAAACAATATAGAAGAATTTTTCAGTCATGTTAGTACCGTTGAAGATTTTGAAGATAGACACTTGGTAGAACTTGCTCCTACTTATGAAATTGCTGCTGTCTGCTTTAGTTCGCATGTTGGAAACTAAATTTGTTAATCTCAATCCTATAATCCAACATATGTTTCTTACACTCGGTGATATGGAAGAGGGGAAAAGAAAGATTTTGTTTTAGAAACCCTTCTTAGAGAATTTGGTGGTCTAGCAAGAGAGGCTAGAAAGGTCTTTGCTAAATTTAATATGCTTGGTTCTCATACTAATTTTGTTGGTCTCCTTGAAAAAATGGACATGGATAGAATAAGGTACACTAATAATACTAATGATGGTGGGGAGATCAAAGCGCCAATACCATGTAAACTCCTAGCTATGAATGATGCACTAGAAAATAACTATGCTTGGCTTGTTCCTGAAAATTTGTTCGATGAGAGTAGCAAGCCCAAGACTAATGAAAAGGGAGACGCTGAAACTTATGTATCCAATATACTATGCATGGTTGAGAAAACTCCAAACCCCGCTGTAGATGCACCACCCTTTGATAATACTTGATATGCACTTTCTGCGCCTAGCTGAAAGGCGTTAAAGAAAAGCGCTTATGGGAGACAACCCATATTTTTACTACAGTATTTTTGTTTTATATTTGAGTCTTGGAAGTTGTTTACTACTGTACAAACCTCTCCTTATCTTAGTTTTGAGTTTTGTTGTGCCAAGTAAAGTCTTTGATAGTAAAGTAAATACTAGATTTGGATTACTGCGCAGAAACAGATTTCTTTGCTGTCACGAATCTGAGTCTAATTCTCTGTAGGTAACTCAGAAAATTTAGCCAATTTACGTGAGTGATCCTCAGATATGTACGCAACTTTCATTCAATTTGGGCATTTTCATTTGAGCAAGTCTGGTGCCCTAATAAAATCCATCTTTACGGACTGTTCTGTTTTGACAGATTCTGCCTTTTATTTCGCATTGCCTCTTTTGCTATGTTGGATGAATTTCTTTGATCCATTAATGTCCAGTAGCTTTATGCAATGTCCAGAAGTGTTAAGAATGATTGTGTCACCTCTGAACATGTTAATTTTTATTGTGCACTAACCCTCTAATGAGTTGTTTCGAGTTTGGTGTGGAGGAAGTTTTCAAGGATCAAGAGAGGAGTATGATACAATATGATCAAGGAGAGTGAAAGCTCTAAGCTTGGGGATGCCCCGGTGGTTCACCCCTGCATATTCTAAGAAGGCTCAAGCGTCTAAGCTTGGGGATGCCCAAGGCATCCCCTTCTTCATCGACAACACTATCAGGTTCCTCCCCTGAAACTATATTTTTATTCCGTCACATCTTATGCACTTTGCTTGGAGCGTCGGTTTGTTTTTGTTTTTGTTTTGTTTGAATAAAATGGATCCTAGAATTCACCTTATGGGAGAGAGACACGCTCCGCTGTAGCATATGGACAAGTATGTCCTTAGGCTCTACTCATAGTATTCATGGCGAAGTTTCTTCTTCGTTAAATTGTTATATGGTTGGAATTGGAAAATGCTACATGTAGTAACTCTAAAATGTCTTGGATAATTTGATACTTGGCAATTGTTGTGCTCATGTTTAAGCTCTTGCATCATATACTTTGCACCCATTAATGAAGAAACACATAGAGCTTGCTAATTTGGTTTGCATATTTGGTTTCTCTAGAGTCGAGATAATATCTAGTATTGAGTTTTGAACAACAAGGAAGACGGTGTAGAGTCTTATAATGTTTACAATATGTCTTTTATGTGAGTTTTGCTGCACCGTTCATCCTTGTGTTTGTTTCAAATAACCTTGCTAGCCTAAACCTTGTATCGAGAGGGAATACTTCTCATGCATCCAAAATCCTTGAGCCAACCACTATGCCATTTGTGTCCACCATACCTACCTACTACATGGTATTTATCCGTCATTCCAAAGTAAATTGCTTGAGTGCTACCTTTAAAATTCCATCATTCACCTTTGCAATATACTACCTCCGTCCCAAGGAATAAGGCGCACGCGTATTCTAAGACGAACTTTGACCATAAAAATTGAGCAACAAAATCTTGGTTATATTATATGTAATTAGTATCGTTGGATTCGTATTGAAAAACACTTTCTAATGATGTTAATTTCATACAAACAATCTTTATATATTTGAAGTAATTCTTAGTCAAACGAAAAGCACGTAAAACGAGGGCGCCTTATTCCTTGAATCGGAGGTAGTATAGCTCATGGGACAAATAGCTTAAAAACTATCGTGGTATTGAATATGTACTTATGCACTTTATCTCTTATTAAGTTGCTTGTTGTGCGATAACCATGTTTCTGGGGACGCCATCAACTATTCTTTGTTGAATATCATGTGAGTTGCTATGCATGTCCGTCTTGTCCGAAGTAAGAGAGATCTACCACCTTAATGGTTGGAGCATACATATTGTTAGAGAAGAACATTGGGCCGCTAACTAAAGCCATGATTCATGGTGGAAGTTTCAGTTTTGGACATATATCCTCAATCTCATATGAGAATAATAATTGTTGCCACATGCTTATGCATTAAAGAGGAGTCCATTATCTGTTGTCCATGTTGTCCCGGTATGGATGTCTAAGTTGAGAATAATCAAAAGCGAGAAATCCAAAATGCGAGCTTTCTCCTTAGACCTTTGTACGGGCGGCATGGAGGTACCCCATTGTGACACTTGGTTAAAACATGTGTATTGCGATGATCCGGTAGTCCAAGCTAATTAGGACAAGGTGCGGGCACTATTAGTATACTATGCATGAGGCTTGCAACTTGTAAGATATAATTTTCATAACTCATATGCTTTATTACTACCGTTGACAAAATTGTTTCATGTTTTCAAAATAAAAGCTCTAGCACAAATATAGCAATCGATGCTTTCCTCTTTGAAGGACCATTCTTTTTACTTTTATGTTGAGTCAGTTCACCTATTTCTCTCCACCTCAAGAAGAAAACACTTGTGTGAACTATGCATTGATTCCTACATACTTGCATATTGCACTTGTTATATTACTCTATGTTGACAATTATCCATGAGATATACATGTTACAAGTTGAAAGCAACCGCTGAAACTTAATCTTCATTTGTGTTGCTTCAATACCTTTACTTTGATTTATTGCTTTATGAGTTAACTCTTATGCAAGACTTATTGATGCTTGTCTTAAGTACTATTCATGAAAAGTCTTTGCTTTAAGATTCACTTGTTTACTCATGTCATTACCATTGTTTTGATCGCTGCATTCATTACATATGTTTACAAATAGTATGATCAAGGTTATGATGGCATGTCACTTCAGAAATTATCTTTGTTATCGTTTTACCCGCTCGGGACGAGCGAACTAAGCTTGGGGATGCTGATACGTCTCCGACGTATCGATAATTTCTTATGTTCCATGCCACATTATTGATGATATCTACATGTTTTATGCACACTTTATGTCATATTCGTGCATTTTCCGGAACTAACCTATTAACAAGATGCCGAAGAGCCGATTCTTCGTTTTCTGCTGTTTTTGGTTTCGAAATCCTAGTAACGAAATATTCTCGGAATTGGACGAAATCAACGCCCGGGGTCCTATTTTGCCACGAAGCTTCCAGAAGACCGAAGAGGAGTCGAAGTGGGGCCACGCGGCGCCGCCACCATAGGGCGGCGCGGCCCGGGCCCTGGCCGCGCCGACCTATGGTGTGGGGCCCTCGTGTGGCCCCCACGTTGCCCTTCCGCCTACTTAAAGCCTCCGTCGCGAAACCCCCAGTACCGAGAGCCACGATACGGAAAACCTTCCAGAGACGCCGCCGCCGCCAATCCCATCTCGGGGGATTCTGGAGATCTCCTCCGGCACCTTGCCGGAGAGGGGATTCATCTCCCGGGGGACTCTTCACCGCCATGGTCGCCTCCGGAGTGATGAGTGAGTAGTTCACCCCTGGACTATGGGTCCATAGCAGTAGCTAGATGGTTGTCTTCTCCTCATTGTGCTTCATTGTCGGATCTTGTGAGCTGCCTAACATGATCAAGATCATCTATCTGTAATACTATATGTTGTGTTTGTCGGGATCCGATGGATAGAGAATACCATTTTATGTTAATTATCAAGTTACTACCTATGTGTTGTTTATGATCTTGCATGCTCTCCGTTATTAGTAGAGGCTCGGCCAAGTTGATGCTAGTAACTCCAAGAGGGAGTATTTATGCTCGATAGTGGGTTCATGTCTCCGTGAACTGCGGGAGTGACGAAACCCCTAAGGTTATGGATGTGTTGTTGCCACTAGGGATAAAACATTGATGCTATGTCCGAGGATGTAGTTATTGATTACATTACGCGCAATACTTAATGCAATTGTCCGTTGTTAGCAACTTAATACTCGGAGGGGTTCGAATGATAACTCTGAAGGTGGACTTTTTAGGCATAGATGCAGTTGGATGGCGGTCTATGTACTTTGTCGTAATGCCCAATTAAATCTCACTATACTTATCATGACATGTATGTGCATTGTTATGCCCTCTCTATTTGTCAATTGCCCGACTGTAATTTGTTCACCCAACATGCTTTTATTTTATGGGAGAGACACCTCTAGTGAACTGTGGACCCCGGTCCATTCTTTTATACTTGAAATACAAATCTGCTTGCAATACTTGTTTTACTGTTTTCTTGCAAACAATCATCTTCCACACAATACGGTTAACCCTTTGTTACGGCAAGCCGGTGAGATTGACAACCTCAGCTGTTTCGTTGGGGCAAAGTACTTTGGTTGTGTTGTGCGAGGTTCCACGTTGGCGCCGGAATCTCTGGTGTGGCGCCGCACTACATCCCGCCGCCATCAACCTTCAACGTGCTTCTTGACTCCTACTGGTTCGATTAAACCTTGGTTTCTTACTGAGGGAAACTTGCCGCTGTGTGCATCACACCTTCCTCTTGGGGTTCCCAACGGACGTGTCAATTACACGCATCAGGTGGCTCAACAGGTGATGAATCAGTGTGACGCAGTCAACTACAGTATGATAGCATACAAGGAAGTATACAATGAACTCGAGAAACTTTTCGACGGGTGTGAAGTAAATCATATCAGCAGACTCAGCAATGACGAAGCCGATATTTTGGGAAACATCGGGTCGCAATGTTTAGCAATACCACCCGGCGTATTCTGGGAAGAGATAACTGAAAGGTCAACCAAGGCGAAGAAACAGCAGAAGAAGAAGGAGAAGGTTGAGAAAGCCTCGGGGGCTCCAGCAGCATCAGAGGCAAACACATCGGTAGACGAAGAGGAATCACATGAGATAATGATGGTACAAGTTCCTTGGATGCAGGCATACGTAGCGTATATCCTAAGGAAAGAACTACCCGAAGATCCAGTAGAAGCAAGGCGAGTTATCAGACGATCCAAAGCTTTTACTGTAATCAAAGGAGAGCTCTACAAGCGAAGTATTTCGGGAGTATTACAGAGATGTGTTACACCCGAATAAGGAAGAGTTATCCTGAAGGATATACACGAGGGGGTGTGCGGACATCATGCAAGCAGTCGAGCAATAGCAGCCAAGGTTTTCAGGGCAGGATTCTACTGGTTAACAGCAATAGAAGATGCAAAGGACGTAGTACGCACTTGCGACACGTGCCAAAGATTTGCAGCAAAACCTCATTCTCCGGCAGCAGAGCTGATGCCAATACCCTTGTCATGGCCTTTCGCTCAATGGGGCCTTGATATGGTGGGAAAACTACATAAGGCGTGGCCAGGAGGTTACGAGTATATGCTGGTGGCTGTCGACAAGTTTACCAAGTGGATTGAGGCAAAACCAATAAATTCGCCAGATGCAGCATCGGTGGTAAGCTTCATCAAAGGTATCGTCTTTCAATTCGGTGTTCCCCATAGTATTGTCGCGGACAACGATAACAATTTCACCTCCAAAGAGTTCAAAGCATACTGCGCAGAGGTAGGCATCAAACTACTCTTTGCGTCAGTGGCACATCCTCAAACCAATGGTCAAGTCGAGAAAGCAAACGGTATCATCTGCAATGGTATAAAGAAACGATTAATAACACCTCTGGAGAAAGCTCGACACACTTGGCCAGAAGAGTTGCCAAGCATCTTATGGAGCATACGAACAACACCCAATACAGCAACACATGAAACCCCGTTCTTCCTGGTCCATGGAGCCGAGGTAGTGCTCTCAATAGAAATAGAACACAATTCTCCGAGAGTGGCGGAATATGATGAAGAAACCTCGAGAAAGGCACTAGAAGACGATGTCGATGCACTTGATGAAGCTAGAGACGAGGTGTTGTCAAGGGTCACTAAGTACCAGCAAGACTTGAAAAATTACCATAGTCGACGTCTGCGTCCAAGGTCTTTTCAAGTGGGCGATTTAGTTCTTCGGCTTACCCAGGACAGCCATGAAAAGTTCGAGTCACCATGGGTTGGACCCTACATCGTCACAGAAGTGATCGCGGGAGGACACTACAGGGTAAAAGACAAGAAGACAGGAGTCCCAGAAAAAAATCCGTGGAACGTGGCGCAGCTTCGGCGTTTCTACGCGTAGAAGTCAACATAGAAACATGCATGTAAACATACATTGTACTGAAAAGCTCGCGAATTTTCAGACGCACTCTTTTCCTTTCAGGGCACCGAGTGGGACTGAAAGGTTTTTAATGAGGTGGGCTCGCGATGCTACAATATACTAAAGATATTCATGATATACATCTTTTTTCTTCGGTAAGTTTGGAGGTCTACAATCCACAAAACAGACAACATAAATTCGATCTGGACAATATATTAAACACCAATTATTTGCCTTGGTTACAACACCTCGTGAGTAATAAGTGTACATAAGCCTATCCAAACACTCGGGGGCTAGAGAAGGAAGAAATAACAAATACATACAGTTCTCGCAATATACATACAGTCCTTGCAATATACATACAGTTCTCGCAATATACATACTTCTCGCAATATATAAGATATGCTTTTGTTACAGGAAAAATCGGAAGAAGATGTTCACCTCATATAAAATCATCTATTCGCACCCTTTCACCTCCCGCAGGAGCATCCATGGAGTCAGCGTAATGGCCTTCAGAGAAATACTCAGAATCCATACGAAGAAGATCCGCAATCATTTTCTCGGCTACCGGTGTCACCTCGTCGTTGATCTTGTCGATGTTCCTTTTTCGCTTTTTCAATATAGCATGACAAAGCTCAACAGTGCCGGACATGTCCAACTTCGGGTGGCAGATCTGTAGCATGATCATGGCGAATCTAGCACCATCAAGTAATTGCGCCTTCACAAAACCATGGATCTGTTCCACATCTTTGAACTTATTCATCAGCTCAGGAAGTGTTTTTGGCTGAGGATTCCGAGGAAACATGGCATTGTAAACTCTGGCCAGAGTCTTGGCGCAAAATTCAAGATACTCCCGCACCTGACCAGCTCGATCCTGGAATCGCACAATCTGGCGAGTCCGGTCTGGGGAAGCCCAGAAGCTGGAGTCGTTCTCATGAGCAAGGCGAAGTAGAACTGCAGACTTTGCGTCAACATGTTGATCTGAAGGAACCTATCCATATCAAGAACTATAATGAGAATCAAGTGGTTTGCACACGGAAAAGGAAAGAGGAAGCACAAAAGGAAGAACTTACCCGCCATATCGAGACTTGCGCTAGCCATCAAGTCAAGCATGTAATTTTCTCGAGAGGTGGCTTGTAAAGCTTCGGCAGCCGCGGATTCTTTCAACTTCAAAGACTCCTGAGCCTGCTGGTGAGCTATCTTTTCCCATTCAGAAGATTTGTGGGACTGTTCCATGACAATAAGGGATTGTTTCTTCAAAGTTTGGAGCTGTTGCCGAAGTTCAGTCAATTCTGACTGATCCAAGTTAGCACATGAAGAGTAGTCAAGAAAAACGTCGTCAGGGATCCGGTTCGAGCGAGAGGTAGCAGTTGAAGCAGGCGAGGTTCCAGCAATCTTAGAGTAGTTATCAAATATCAACTGGAAGAAAGAAAAGGTCGACATCAATAAACAAGCAATGGATCATTCCTTCTCATTGATAAGTTTGGATATTTACAAGAGTGATGCCCCATTACAAAAGGTCAAGTCCTAGTGAGTCGACGAAAATAGTCATATATCATAAAGATATCGACATCTACCAAAAGAAAGATAGCAAACGGAGGTGTAAGTTGGTCTACTTGACCTCCGGTTTGGCAAAACTGGAGGGAGCAGTAGGCTTGTATCCGAGGAAGGACAGGATTTTCTTCGAGTGAGGCTTGGCAGCCTTAATCAAAGACTGCCACCTCTCCTTGTTTATCTTCTTCGTCTCACCAGCTTTCGCCCAGTCGACGTTCTGTTGGCTCTCGGTAACCGCTATGGTGCCTTCAACGCCAATCTTCAGGTTTTCCTGCCGGAAAGCCAACCCAAGGTCTTCTTCAGGAATAAAACCCTTAGCAAGCTCAGAGAAGGTGACTGGCTGGCTTTTCTTCGGGAAGAAGTAGGGGAAAAGGCGCGTAAATGCGGTCCGCGCATCAGCAATGCCGCGGCGCGCCAGATCCCCATGAATTTCAAAGAGAGAAAGAGTGTCGAGAAGACGATCCCCTTCAGGCCTCTCAAGTTCAAAATCTTGGCCCATTTTTCCTGCTGAAATAAATTTCGGGTGATCAACAAGTATAAGGAGAATTAATCTGGGCAGAGACTCGAGCAAACTGGTGAATGAACTTACTGACAAAACGCCGATTTTGTGATTCAAGGCGGCCAATGACATCCTCTTTGCGAGCAAGTTGCTGGGTTGTGTTCTCGCTCAAAGCAGTTTCGGCTTGGTGGAGCCTCTCTCGAAGATCTCCAACAGAGGCAGCATCATGTTCAGCCTTCTCGCAAGCTTTTTCACTCCGCTCTAGCTTGGTGGCGAGATCATCGGCACGCTTGTTCACTTTGGCGAGAGCCTCTAGCAGAAGGGACGGTAGAAATATAGTCTACTTGATAAAAAAAAGAGACGGTAGAAATATTTACCTTTCAAACTTTCAACAGTATCACGGTACCCAACAAATTGAGTACCGAGACGGATGAATTCCTTCATCATAGGCTGCAGAAAGAAAGTTGCTGGAAAGGTTAAGAGGGGAAAACTCGACAAATGACAAAATAGTTGCAAGGGTACTTACGTCATCCAAAGAAGGAATCGTCGAACTCCCGGCCAAGAGGCATTGTCATTCGCCAAACTCAATCCTCACTCTCTTTGGCGAGGGGGCTCGGGGGCTGGCGACAGGAGTCGACATCTCCAAGTCTTGCTGAGGACGCGAGGTTTCCTCCGCTACACGGCGAGTTTCCGAAAGAACCAAAGTTTGCGAAGTGCTCGTGGGAGCAGTCACATTGGCAGCGGGTTCTTCCTCTTCTTCGCCACTGTCCACAAAAGATAGTACGAGAAAATTCATAACCAATATGCAAAAAGAAAAAGAAGGCAGAGTAGCTTACGAGCTAATGAGGGCCTCCTCGTAAGGATTAAAGGCATTCTCCTCCTCGGGGGAAGCTTCCTCGGCAGGTGAGCCGCTGGGTTTGGAGGTGCCGGAATCTTCGACGTAACCTCTCTTCCTTTTGTACTTTTGAGAAGCAGCGGAAGGAGGTGAGCGTACAGATTCGGAACCTTCCGATTCTGTTTCTTTATCAGAAGAAGCCGCGCATTTGTGAGATCCCGCGACTTCACTCTTAGGGCGAGAAGTTCCCTGGGAATCGTCGGCAACGACGGTTCGTTCGTCGACCTCCCCACCTTCAGGTAAAGGCGGCAGGGAGGAGATGACTCGGTGGTTCTGCAGAAAAAATATCAAAAGAAAAGGGACAGTTAAAGACAAGACGTTGATAACAAGACAGTAAGACAAGCAAGATAGCAGTTGAAATTTTTATCAAAGTCGAGAAAGCAAGTTGACCAAGATAGGAATCAAAAAACTCGAGAGACAGGTTACGTACTTTGGGGAGAGCGTTGGTGCTGTTGTATGGTTCCACGCGGCAGGAGGTTGGAACTGAATCTTTCTTGCTTAGCAAAGAAAAACGTCGGACAAGCTTCTCCAAATCCTTCACAGAGAGATCTTTGGATATGCGGTCGACATCTTTTTCGCCAGCATACAGCCACAGAGGGTTTTTGCGAGCCTGTAGAGGCTGCACCCTAATCCTAAGGAAATGCGCAGTAATTTGAACACCCAACAGTTCCTTACCGCGGGTGTTCTGAAGCTCATGGATGCGTTTCATCAGCGCATCTGTCGCCATCCTTTCTTCTTCGGTAGCTTCTGCATCCCATAATCGGCGCCGAAGGATTATTGCGCCGCCATCAAAGGGCGCGACGTTGTATTCCTGCGAGTCAAGAAATTCCTCGCGGACATATAGCCATCTCCTGCGCCACCCTTGGACGGAGTCGGGGAATTTGACGTCGAAATAACCGACGTCGGGACGAACACAGATAACAACACCACCTATGTTGTAGGTGATGTTGTGGGAGCTGTTGCGGCGAATGTAGAAAATGCGTTTCCACAGGGCCCAATTCGGATGGGTCCCGAGAAAGCACTCGCATAGGGTGATAAAGATGGAGATGTGAAGGATAGAATTTGGGGTCAGCTGGTGCAGCTGTAGCCCATAAACAAAGAGTAATCCACGAAGGAATTCGTGAATAGGAGGGGAAAGGCCGCGGATGAGGTGGTCAACAAAGGTTACCCGGTATTGGATGGGGGGCATCGGGGAAGCTTTCTTCACTGGGAAAGATCAGCGCCCCCTCCTTCTTCATCAATCCAAGTTTCTTCAGCAGGTTCAATTCTTGGTTTGAGATCTTAGATCTCTCCCACTCAGCGACCTCCAGATCTTGTGTCGCCATGCTCGCTTCTGGAGTGGTGTGCCTTGTGAGCCTCGCACGTGGTGGGATCAACGTTCGCGCAGGAGAGATTGAGGAAGAGCACGGGCGCAGGAGCTTGTTTGGTTGCAAGGAAAGCTTTTGGACAGAGAGAGGATAGGAGCGCGGCGCAGCGAAGGGGATAACAGGAGGAAGAAGAAGGTTATTTATAGCAAGCCAGCGAATCGCCGTGCCGTTGGATGGTGGATTTGATGCCCTACACGTGGTTCCAGGGGTAAAACGGACTTTTACTGTGAGGGAACTAGACAGGCGCTACAACACGCGTGCCAGGAAAAGTGGAGGACGTGTATCCCCCACTTGCGGAACGTGTCAAAAACTGCAGAGTTCTGGGCCCACAGGTCAGCGACATGACCTCCTCCACGCCTTCCCACCACAGCGATCGTGGCTATCGTCAGTGCTGATGTCACAATAAAAGAAGAATTTCTGCTGCAGTGTTTGGAGGTTTGGCGACAGTGAAGTATAATTGGGAATTTCGGGAGCTTTTGATCAAATACAAGTTTTTGCTCAAATTCTCGGGGGCTACTTTTATAAGGAGTTTGATAGAAAGCTGATTCAAAAAAGAAAAAATATTGAGCCTACAGCCAAGTATAAATACTCGACTCTAGCCTCGGGGGCTACTCCCATCAGGAGCGCTGGTCGCGCACCCGATAAAGATGGTGATACTGGAAAAAGTTGACAATATAATGACAGAGATACTAAAAAGGTGAGCCTACAACCAAGTACAAGCACTTGGCTGTAGCTCGAGGGCTACTCCCATCGGGAACGCTGTTCGCGTACCCGATGAAATTGATGAACTCATAAGGAGCATATTTCGAGTTATGATATAACTCTTCATATACTCCCATCGGGAAGACAAGATAAAAAATATATGTCATCATATGACTCGACCAAATGTGCTATTCCAGCAGCCGAAAAAGGCACTCGACAATATATTCTCAGAGCGCCTCAGTCGCGATTTAATCTCTGAATGCCGCAATACTTTGCGAAGGTAAGACCCCTGGATCTGTCCTGCGCGGCGTGGCATCGCACCCGAAACCATAGCAGATATAAGAATACCACAGTTGGTATCAGAAGACCACAGTTGGTATAGGATCAATGCTGCAAGATAAAGTAGAAGATGTCCCGACCAATTGGTCAAATCCTATAATAGAGTCCATTCTTTAGATATGAAATAGCCACAATTAGTATCAAGTAATCCAGAATTGGATTATTTATAACAAGAAGTTGTGAACAAATAAAATTTTGTAAGCCATATAACTATGACCGATAAACATTCAGTCGAAGGATTCATGTCGGATGTCCACAAATTGAGTGGATACACCACAAACATTCTTCTCAAGATCTTAGAAGAGTACAACCCATAAGTTAGACCCAGACCAATATCCTAACCATAAGTCCAATGGTTGGAAGAATACGAGTTGAAGACCATAAGAAAACTCCAAGGGGTAGAGTAAAGATTGATTTGGATGTACAAAGCCTCAATACTTTGAGTAAGATAGAATAAGAAGGTCTGAACTGAGAGGAAGTTCGATCTTATTTTCATAAGATTGTTGAACATTACTTTCAGAAGGATGTTAGACCAGAAGCTGAGATTCATACCTCGAGAAAGTAAGAATTGGACTATAACTTGAGAAAGTGAGTAATATTTACTCAGAAGTACGGAAGCTCAAGTAAGCCAATGATAATGAAGTTGGATAAAGGAAATATCAGAGACCAAACAAACCTTTAAAAAGGCCAAAGACCGAAGAAGTTTGACCATACCAGAACCACAAACTAAATGAAAGATTCCTTTCATGGAACCTAAAGGAGGCAAAATAGTTTTAGGTATCAACTATAAAACATTATGGGATGGACTAAATGAGTCTAATCCAATCTTAGGGAAATAAACCATCACGACCATTTCCATGGTAAGTACCTTACCAAGTACCATTATTGCAGTTTTGGTGGTAAGGGAAAACAAAGACCTATTTCACCAATTAGGAATATGTTATCAAACTAGTCTTCAGTTAAGACTAGCAGCACCAGAAGAAGTCCCAATCATTGAATCTTGAATGAGAAAGGAAACAAGATTATGATATTAAAAGAAATCATGGAATTGAAGTAAGAAGCCATGATCCAGAGACAGACACTAATGGATCCCAGGAAGAATTTGGACAAGGGATATATTCAAATGTATCCACCAAGATCACCACGGAGTTCGAGAAAAGATATAGTATGCACAATTCAGATCCACACTCCGAAACGTAAGAGAGTTCAAACTTCGAGGACGAAGTTTAGTTTAAGGGGTAGAGACTGTAATATCCTAGTATTTGGGGTTACAAAAAATAGAGGAAACAGATGTGTGCATTGCATTCATGCATAGAAAATCCGGGGAATTTTCGCGCTTTAAAGTAAAACAGTCACAATAACTGAGGTTTCACTTGACCTTGGTGGAATTGAAGTAGCTCATCAAGTTCAGTGCTATAAACCTCAATGTGACTTTGTTAAAACCTTGTTTTGGGTAGAGATGATTTGATCTAAGTGGTTAGATCAGATGGAATTAAAACCAACACAACAACATATTAATCAAGGATCAACTACTTGATTTTATTAAAGATCATAACATGGTATTCCTTGCCATAACATATGAACATCCATTTAATTGGAAATCAAGTAAAAATAATTGGAGAAACTATTCCTAACTTATCTTTTCCTTGTCTTAAACTAATCCATGTTCCTACCATGAACCTCATGGTATTCATTCCACTTAATTCTTGGAAACATGACAAGGAGATCAACTCTAGAAATATATATTCTTCTCTATTCTAAATTATTATACATCAAACATAGAGAGGTGAGGGTTCCATCTTATTAGAAAAGCAATGACAAACCTTGAGCTAAACCTTGGATAGACATCCATGTATTTAAATCATCATCTTTAAGAAGAACCCTAGGATATTCTTCAAGCTATCCCCTAGAGAGAGAATCCATCTGTGTTAACCCTAGATATTGGTGACCACATCATTATCTTTGGAGAATAACTTTAAGATATTATTAAGGTCCTTTCAAATAAGAGAGACCATTCATACTAATCCTAGCTTTCCCTAATTAAGAATCAAGGACAACCTTGAATTAGAGGATTAGAAAATAAACCATTTCATCTTGGAGTGGTCAGATAACCAAATATCAAATGGAACAAGACTATATCCATTAATTGGTGAAGTAAAGGAGAGATTAATTCAACTAAATATCTAGGTGGAGACTCAACATTTTTCATACCCAATGAGATCTTGTGATTACACCATAAACCCTAGAATAAACCATAGCCATGTCCATCCAAGATAATACAATAGAAGTACTATCCCTAGATGATCAAGACATTGCTTGATCTTAGAAGTGAGAAACATAGTTCATGAGAGATAATTTTGGAAGCCAAACCTTTGATCATTACAAATTGGGTAATGAACATATACTCTAAGAATTGAGAGTAGAAGCCATTGAGAATAAGTTTATTGTCTAATGCATGATCATGCCTTGGAGAAATAGAAGCATAAGCCATAAGTTAAACCCTATATCATAAGCAGAATCTTACCACATCTATATTTCACTTATTCCTCAATTAAAGAACCTAAGAAAACCTGAGATTCAAACTCTATACTTTATATGGTGAGAAACCATTCATCCATATAACCAAAGTTAACTATAAAAAGAACCACAACCACTTTAGTTACTTTAGTGATAAATTAAGAATGAGAATAGAAGTCTATTGGTAGCAGATAAAACCACTTCTCAGATCCTTAGTAACTAAAGGAGCACATGAATTGTTAAGCAAGTAACCATTTATCATGCATTGGGGAGATTAAAACCCAGCCAATGCAATATGGTGTCATTCCATATCTACAACCTAGAATTACATCTCAAACCTAGTTTGTGCATCACTTGGGTGATCACAAATAAAACCTAAGCCACAATTAAATTCCAAACCATGTGCCATTAGGTGAACATGATTAGAACCCTAGAATCCCTCACTAGTTAAAGATTATGCCTAAATATGGAACTTAAGAATAACCTAGTGCTAAACCATATGATTAAACCCATGGTGGTGATCAACCACTTATCTTTATAACCAAGACCAAACCATGATGAGAGTAGTACCTACTCTAGGTATTTTAAGGTGTTACTAAACTAGAATATTAATACTAAACTTGGGAGGAGTTCAAGCAGAGTTTCCAATTCATCAGCACATAGTTATGCACACACAAAAATAGTCAAGTGACAACATTCTCAATAAGAGGTCAAGCCCTTAGAGATATTTTAGCACATCAATTCATGCCATTAAGTCACTTTCTTATTAAAACCCATTAATAAGTGTTACCTTGAGATTGTTTCTTGCAAAGTAATACCAACAAAACTCTATACATCACTAAGTAAGAAAACTATCATTTGGAAAACCATTTGAATATTTTCAAAGATAATATCCAAATTCATGTCCATATGGATATTCAAATTCAAATTCCTATAATAATAATTAAACCAATGTTATAGTACCCATATTAATTTCATAATACACCACTAAAGTGTTTGGAGAATCTTTGGCTAATCCTTGTTTGATTCAAATAAACAATACCTGCAAAATAGAAAAGCATTCAAAAATTAAATTAAAACAGAATTCAAAAACAGAAAATAAGGAAGAAAAAACACAAAAAAGGAGTGGGAGCTTACCAGACCGCAGCAGCCCAGCAGCAGCCCACCAAACCAACCCAAACCAGCCCGAATACCGTTTCACGTTAAAAAAGAAGCGAGGAGACAAACTCGTCTTCTTCCTCGCAGGCATGCTCGACACCACAGCGTCTCCACGTTGCCGGCCGTCGATGTTGACCTCGCGAGCGTTGTTGACTGCCACCGAGGCTTTGCCCTTATCCTCCAAGCACCCATCCTCATCCGAAAGCATCCAGATTCGCGTTGGAACAAGCTCGCCGTAATCGACGCATCTGCACCGTCGTTGATGCCGTGACAGTGCTGCCGAGCTCGCCTCGTCCTATAAAAAAGCACGTAGAGGAGCACCGAGACGCCCCTAATCTTTGCGCCGTCTTGATGTCTACGCACGCTTCTATTCCTGTAGACAGTGTTGGGCCTCCAAGAGCAGAGGTTTGTAGAACAGCAGCAAGTTTCCCTTAAGTGGATCACCCAAGCTTTATCGAACTCAAGGAGGAAGAGGTCAAAGATATCCCTCTCATGCAACCCTGCAACCACAAAGCAAGAAGTCTCTTGTGTCCCCAACACACCTAATAGGTGCACTAGTTCGGCGAAGAGATAGTGAAATACAGGTGGTATAAATAAGTATGAGCAATAGGCAACGGCACCGTAAAAGTGCTTTGCCCAGGACAAGAAACAAGCGTAGTAACGCAAGCAGAGTAACGCAAGAAAACAAGAAACAAGCAAAGTGATAGCAAGTATTTAGGAACAAGGCCTAGGGATTAGACTTTCACTAGTGGACACTCTCAACTTTGATCACATAACAGAATAGATAAATGCATACTCTACACTCTCTTGTTGGATGATGAACACCACTAATTGCGTAGGATTACACGAACCCTCAATGCCGGAGTTAACAAGCTCCACAATATTCAATGTTCATATTTAAATAACCTTAGAGTGCATGAAAGATCAACACAACTAAACCAAGTACTAACATAGCATGCACACTGTCACCTTCACACTATGTAGGAGGAATAGATCACATCAATACCATCATAGCAATAGTTAACTTCATAATCTACAAGAGATCATAATCATAGCCTACGCCAAGTACTAACACGGATGCACACACTGTCACCATTACACCGTGCAGGAGGAATAAAACTACTTTAATAACATCACTAGAGTAGCACATAGATAAATTGTGATACAAAACACATTGCAATCATAAAGGGATATAAATAAGCACTTCACTATGCCATTCATAACAGTGAATAAGTATTCTGTGAAATATAGCCTAAGAGACCCACACGGTGCACACACTGTCACCTTTACACACGTGGGACAAGGAGTCTCCGGAGATCACATAAGTAAAACCCACTTGACTAGCATAATGACATCTAGATTACAAGCATCATCATATGAATCTCAATCATGTAAGGCAGCTCATGAGATTATTGTATTGAAGTACATAGGAGAGAGATGAACCACATAGCTACCGGTACAGCCCCGAGCCTCGATGGAGAACTACTCCCTCCTCATGGGAGACAGCAACGTTGATGAAGATGGCGGTGGTGTCGATGGAGGAGCCTTCCGGGGGCACTTCCCCGTCCCGGCGGCGTGCCGGAACAGAGACTCATGTCCCCCAGATCTTGGCTTCGCGATGGCAGCGGCTCTGGAAGGTTTCTCGTACCGTGGCTTTTCCGTATCGAAGTTTTAGGTCAGGTACCTTTTTATAGGCGAAGAGGCGGAGTCGGAGAGGTGACGGGGCGGTGTCACCATAAGGCGGCGCGGCCAGGGCCTGGGCCGCGCCGGCCTATCATCTGGGGCCCCTGTGGCCCCCCTCTGGCGACTCTCGGGTGTTCTGGAAGCTTCGTGGAAAAATAGGATGCTGGGTCTTGATTTCGTCCGATTCCGAGAATATTTCCTTACTAGGATTTCTCGGAACCAAAAACAGCAGTAAAACAGAACCGGCCCTTCGGCATCTCGTCAATAGGTTAGTTCCGGAAAACGCATGATAATGACATAAAGTGTGTATAAAACATGTAGATATCATCAATAATGTGGCATGGAACACAAGAAGTTATCGATACGTCGGAGAAGTATCAGCATCCCCAAGCTTAGTTCCTGCTCGTCCCGAGCAGGTAAACGATAACAAAGATAATTTCTGGAGTGACATGCCATCATAACCTTGATCATATTGTAAACATATGTAATGAATGCAGCGATCAAAACAATGGTAATGACATGAGTAAACAAATGAATCATAAAGCAAAGACTTTTCATGAATAGTACTTCAAGACAAGCATCAATAAGTCTTGCATAAGAGTTAACTCATAAAGCAATAATTCAAAGTAGAGGTATTGAAGCAACACAATGGAAGATTAAGTTTCAGCGGTTGCTTTCAACTTATAACATGTATATCTCATGGATAATTGTCAACATAGAGTAATATAACAAGTGCAATATGCAAGTATGTAGGAATCAATGCACAGCTTCACACAAGTGTTTGCTTCTTGAGGTGGAGAGAAATAGGTGAACTGACTCAACATAAAAGTAAAAGAATGGTCCTTCAAAGAGGAAAGCATCGATTGCTATATTTGTGCTAGAGCTTTTATTTTGAAAACATAAAGAGAGCATAAAAGTAAAATTTTGAGGGGTGTTTGTTGTTGTCATTGAATGGTAGTGGGCACTCTAACTACCTTATCAACCAGACTTTCAAGAGCGGCTCCCATGAAGGACGTTATCTCTACCAGCAAGGTAGATCATCCCTCTTCTCTTTTGTTTACACATGTACTTTAGTTTAGTTTTTCTTTATTTATGGATGACACTCCTCCCAACCTTTTGCTTACACAAGCCATGGCTAACCGAATCCTCGGGTGCCTTCCAACAATCACATACCATGAAGGAGTGTCTATTTGCAAAATTAAGTTGCTTACCGACGAATCGGAGCAAAACATGTGAAGAGAATTATTAATGCAAGTTAATTAGTCTGGGCCGGGAACCCCATTGCCACCTCTTTTTGCAAAATTATTGGATAAGCGGATGTGCCACTAGTCCATTGTGAAAGTCTCGTCAAAAGTAAATGACAAGATCGAAAGATAAAACACCACATACTTCCTCATGAGCTATAAAACATTGACACAAATAAGAGGTGATAAATTTTGAATTATTTAAAGGTAGCACTCAAGCAATTTACTTTGGAATGGCGGAGAAATACCATGTAGTAGGTAGGTATGGTGGACACAAATGGCATAGTGGTTGGCTCAAGGATTTTGGATGCATGAGAAGTATTCCCTCTCGATACAAGGTTTAGGCTAGCAAGGTTATTTGAAACAAACACAAGGATGAACCGATGCAGCAAAACTCACATAAAAGACATATTGTAAACATTATAAGACTCTACACCGTCTTCCTTGTTGTTCAAAACTCAATACTAGAAATTATCTAGACCTTAGAGAGACCAATTATGCAAACCAAATTTTAGCAAGCTCTATGTATTTCTTCATTAATGGGTGCAAAGTATATGATGCAAGAGCTTAAACATGAGCACAAGAATTGGCAAGTATCAAATTATCCAAGACATTTTACCAATTACTACATGTAGCATTTCCCGTTTCCAACCATATAACAATTAACGAAGCAGTTTCAACCTTCGCCATGAACATTAAAAGCTAAGAACACATGTGTTCATATGAACCAGCGGAGCGTGTCTCTCTCCCACACAAGCATTTATTCAAACAAAAACAAAAACAAAAACAAACATACGCTCCAAGTAAAGTACATAAGATGTGACCGAATAAAAATATAGTTTCAAGAGAAGGAACCTGATAATTTGTCGATGAAGAAGGGGATGCCTTGGGCATCCCCAAGCTTAGATGCTTGATTCTTCTTGAAATATGCAGGGGTGAACCACCGGAGCATCCCCAAGCTTAGAGCTTTCACTCTCCTTGATCATATTGTATCATACTCCTCTCTTGATCCTTGAAAACTTCCTCCACACCAAACTCGAAACAACTCATTAGAGGGTTGGTGCACAATAAAAATTAACATGTTCAGAGGTGACACAATCATTCTTAACACTTCTGGACATTGCATAAAGCTACTGGATATTAATGGAACAAACAAATTCATCCAACATAGCAAAAGAGGCAATGCAAAATAAAAGGCAGAATCTGTCAAAACAGAACAGTCCGTAAAGATGGATTTTATTGAGGCACCAGACTTGCTCAAATGAAAATGCCCAAATTGAATGAAAGTTGCGTACATATCTGAGGATCACGCACGTAAATTGGCATAATTTTCTGAGCTACCTACAGGGAGGCAGGTCGAAATTCGTGACAGACAAAGAAATCTGAAACTCGCGCAAGTAATCCAAATCTAGTATTCACTTTACTATCAAAGACTTTACTTGGCACAACAAAGCACAAAACTAAGATAAGGAGAGGTTGCTACAGTAGTAAACAACTTCCAAGACACAAATATAAAACAAAGTACTGTAGCAAAATAACACATGGGTTATCTCCCAAGAAGTTCTTTCTTTATAGCCGTTAAGATGGGCTCAAGCAGCTTTAATGATGCACTCGCAAGAAATAGTATTTGAAGCAAAAGAGAGCATCAAGAGGCAAATTCAAAACAAATTTAAGTCTAACATGCTTCCTATGCATAGGAATCTTGTAAATAAACAAGTTCAGGAAGAGCAAAGTGACAAGCATAGGAAGATAAAACAAGTGTAGCTTCAAAAATTTCAGCACATAGAGAGGTGTTTTAGTAACATGAAAATTTCTACAACCATATTTTCCTCTCTCATAATAACTTTCAGTAGCAACATGAGCAAACTCAACAATATAACTATCACATAAAGCATTCTTATCATGAGTCTCATGCATAAAATTATTACTACTCCCAACATAAGCATAGTTATTCTTATTAATTGTAGTAGGAGCAAATTCAACAAAGTAGCTATCATTATTATTCTCATCATCAAATATAGGAGGCATATTGTAATCATAATCAAATTTATCCTCCATAACAAAGCGGTACTAAAAGACTACTATCATTATAATCATCATAAATAGGAGGCAAAGTATCATCAAAGTAAATTTTCTCCTCAATGCTTGGGGGACTAAAAATATCATGCTCATCAAAACCAGCTTCCCCAAGCTTAGAATTTTCCATATCATTAGCAACAATGGTGTTCAAAGCGTTCATACTAATATGTTCCATAGGTTTTTTAATTTTCGCATCAAACCATCCATGTCTTAAATCAGGAAATAGAATAAGAAGCTCATTGTTGTCCATTATGCCTAACTAGTGTAAACAAGAAACAAAAAGATGCAATTGCAGGATCTAAAGGAAATAGCTTCGAGTACTTACAACGGCGAAAATAGCTTTGTATCCGAGATCCGGAGTGTGAGTACCTTTTACCTTTCCTCCCCGGCAACGGCGCCGGAAAATAGCTTGATGTCTACGCACGCTTCTATTCCTGTAGACAGTGTTGGGCCTCCAAGAGCAGAGGTTTGTAGAACAGCAGCAAGTTTCCCTTAAGTGGATTACCCAAGATTTATCGAACTCAGGGAGGAAGAGGTCAAAGATATCCCTCTCATGCAACCCTGCAACCACAAAGCAAGAAGTCTCTTGTGTCCCCAACACACCTAATAGGTGCACTAGTTCGGCGAAGAGATAGTGAAATACAGGTGGTATAAATAAGTATGAGCAAGTGGCAACGGCACCGTAAAAGTGCTTTGCCCAGGACGATAGAACAAGCAGTAGTAACGCAGCAGTAGTAACGCAGAGAAACAAGAAACAAGCAGTGATAGCAGTATTTAGGAACAAGGCCTAGGGATTATACTTTCACTAGTGGACACTCTCAACTTTGATCACATAACAGAATAGATAAATGCATACTCTACACTCTCTTTGTTGGATGATGAACACCACTAATTGCGTAGGATTACATGAACCCTCAATGCCGGAGTTAACAAGCTCCACAATATTCAATGTTCATATTTAAATAACCTTAGAGTGCATGACAGATCAACACAACTAAACCAAGTACTAACATAGCATGCACACTGTCACCTTCACACTATGTATGAGGAATAGATCACATCAATACCATCATAGCAATAGTTAACTTCATAATCTACAAGAGATCATAATCATAGCCTACGCCAAGTACTAACACGGATGCACACACTGTCACCATTACACCGTGCAGGAGGAATAAAACTACTTTAATAACATCACTAGAGTAGCACATAGATAAATTGTGATACAAAACACATTGCAATCATAAAGGGATATAAATAAGCACTTCACTATGCCATTCATAACAGTGAATAAGTATTCTGTGAAATATAGCCTAAGAGACCCACACGGTGCACACACTCGTCACCTTTACACACGTGGGACAAGGAGTCTCCGGAGATCACATAAGTAAAACCCACTTGACTAGCATAATGACATCTAGATTACAAGCATCATCATATGAATCTCAATCATGTAAGGCAGCTCATGAGATTATTGTATTGAAGTACATAGGAGAGAGATGAACCACATAGCTACCGGTACAGCCCCGAGCCTCGATGGAGAACTACTCCCTCCTCATGGGAGACAAGCAGCCGTTGATGAAGATGGCGGTGGTGTCAATGGAGGAGCCTTCCGGGGCACTTCCCCGTCCCGGCGGCGTGCCGAACGAGACTCCTGTCCCCCGCATCTTGGCTTCGCGATGGCGGCGGCTCTGGAAGGTTTCTCGTACCGTGGCTTTTCCGTATCGAAGTTTTAGGTCAGGGACCTTTTTATAGGCGAAGAGGCGGAGTCGGAGAGGCGACGAGGCGGTGTCATCATAAGGCGGCGCGGCCAGGGCCTGGGCCGCGCCGTCCTATCATCTGGGGCCCCTGTGGCCCCCCTCTGGCGACTCTCGGGTGTTCTGGAAGCTTCGTGGAAAAATAGGATGCTGGGTCTTGATTTCGTCCGATTCCGAGAATATTTCCTTACTAGGATTTCGGAACCAAAAACAGCAGTAAAACGAGAACCGGCCCTTCGGCATCTCGTCAATAGGTTAGTTCCGGAAAACGCATGATAATGACATAAAGTGTGTATAAAACATGTAGATATCATCAATAATGTGGCATGGAACACAAGAAATTATCGATACGTCGGAGACGTATCACGTCTCCATCTCACTCTCGTTCTCTCTATCGCTTCCTATTTCTTCCCAAGCCCCGTACTGTCTCGCCGGTGTCAAGAACAACCCGTCGGAGGAGGCCACCCTAGGAATCGAGAGGTAGTCCGAGAGAAGCGCACGAGCGTGGGGATCATTCTGGTAGAAGGAATCGAGAAAAGGCGTGCTCAATCGGGCGAATTCGCCCGTTCCCTTTCGCCGGTGTTTGCCGGAAATCATGTCCGTGAGCTCATCTCCGGCCACCACGGCCTTCGGCGAGCCTTCCACAAACTCCACGGTGAGCTTGCGCGTCAATTGCATCCTTATATCCTTCCTGGCATGCACCATAGCTCAGTTTTGTGGTCTCGCCGGAGATGCTCCGCCACGGGCAAGTTTGTCGGCGATGCTCCGATGACCTATTAGCGAAACTAACACCACCATCGTACTCAACGTGTTGCGGAGGTTCAGTTCAGCCTATCCGCGCGTCCTGGGGCGCCAGAAATCGGCGGCGCCGCTGCAAACAGGCTCGCCGGCGTTTAAACGTCGGCGGGGGTCAAACCTCACAGTCAGCATTGACGGTGTCGTGCCCGCGTGGCAGCTGATGTGGACTATGGTCCACCAGTCAGTGACACGGGTAGAACCCCAACCGGTACACTTAGTTTTTTTTCATTTAAATAAAATCCAGAAAAATTGCTGTAACTTTAAATGAATATAGAAAATTCAATTTAGCTCAGAAAAATATAAATAAGATATCAAAATATTTATAAAAGTAAATACTATCCAATAAAAATATAAAATGAAATTTTGATTTTTAATAAAAATTTGATTATTTAAAACTTAATAATTAAGCCTTTTCTTTTATTCTTAATAGAATTAATAGAATTAAAAATTCAATAATTAGGAAAACTTTCCAAATTAAATAAAAACCTGTAAATTAATAAAGAAAACATTAAAACTAATTTTCTTTATTTGTTATTTTGTGAAATCCTTATTAGAGGGATTTAAACCCTAAATAATAATTACCTTAATTATTAATTCTTTAAAAATAGTAAAATGCCAAATTCAATCTTATGTTTATTTTAAAGTGATTAATAACTTCAACCTTATGATGAAGTTATTAACCTAAGAATTAAATGGTAATTAGGAAACCCTAATTGCTTATTGATTGATCTTACAACCTTATCATTTCATGTGAATTCTAAAACCCTATACCATTAGGAACCTAGCTCCATTACTTCATATGAACCCTAAATGGTTTCCAAACCTAAACCCCAATTTAACATGTGATCATGTTACTTCAATAGTAGCCATAGAGCCATAGTAGCAACTAAATATTTTCCATGACCACATAAAATGTACTAACCTATCATTACTAAATTAGCATCACATGTGTTCATCTTAATCAAACCTAGATGATCAAATAAAACCAACCCTAGTTCATACCCTTAGAGATATAATCCTTAATTAACCTTAATTATCATCACACCATTGTGATGAACTCCAATAGCAACTATTCCCAATGTTTAAACTTACATACTATACTCCACTAAACCTACTAATGTTAGATAATTATGAACCATACTATTTAGGAACTAACTATGCCATACTTAGTGGATCCAATAGTAAACCCTAGACAATCTCAACCTTAATTGAGACACTTCTTCGTACTTAAGTAATATGTTCTTCAAAAGTTATTCTTTTGAAGTAAATAAAGAATCATCATCAACCCTACTTATAAGGATCTATAAACCCTAACTAGCTATCACCAGCAAGATGAATCAAGCTTAATAGCAACCATGAATAAATAATTGCTTAGAATGCCTAAGCTTAACTCAACCTTACAAGCCTAGGTGTCGATGAATCCAACCTTGTTGTGATCCATCTAATACTTACTTTAGAACCAATTAGAACCATAGTAAACCATAGAACTCCACACAACCCTAATTATCATACTTGTTCTTTATGATAGAACATGTTCTTCAAAAGTTATTCTTTTGAAGTATATAATAAATAACCATTAACCATGCCATAGAGTGCTAAAACCAACAACTGTTCATTACATGTTAGGATTATACCAATTCTTATTGATGTGTGCTTGTAATATTATATATTGCATTGCTTATTTATAATACCAAGTAATCAACCTTAATAAGAACCTTGTTTGTGAACTATCTAAAAGTGCAACACACCCTGAACTAATCATTACAACTCACAAATCCTAAATCATCGGGGTTAAGTCACGCTTAGAGCGATTGCATCTCATACTTATGCATTATTGCATCCTTGCCAATCTTTTAAACATCGTCCTTACCGGACGATGATGCTATTTCAGAATTTGGAGTTATTGCGTATCGAAGACCTTGTCTGCATAATCTTGCTGTCAAGAAAGGCAAGTTCATCGCTTGCTCATGTCATTTGAGTATTTTTACCAAATTACTTGCAAAGTACTATACTTATCACTCTTGCATAAAAAGCAAAAGTACTATTTTCATAACTATGAATATGACTATGTGGTGGGAAATGGAACCATGGTATGTGTTGATATGGTGGAGGTTCCATTGCAATGGGTTTATATCCATCTAGGATTAAACAACAAATGTCGTCCAGTGATTCTTGTGCCGTAAAACTCGTGTTAACCATAAGATCTGGAGTGGGACGGAGTAGTCAATTGTATTTCCACCTGTCGTACATCAACGGATGCGCTTACCGTAGCAGTTGTGTCTTGCGGGAGCAACTTGAGTGTGGGGATCCCATTCTAATTCCCCACGGTAATGCGGTCTATGATGGGTTGCATTGCCCGGTGAAGGACCATGGTTGCGACCTGGTAGTTGTCGAGGTCGGAAGATATCCAAGTGATATAGCCCGGCGAGGACCCAAGGTCGGATTTGCAACAAAGGGTGGGTGTGCGAGGTAGCGGAGGAATATGATTGGCTAAGACCTTATACCGGGCCTCACACCAAAGGAAGTGTGAACGTGTAACGTGCTCGGTTGGCACCAAGGTTAAGATCTCTTATGGGTAAAGCAACACACCTCTGCAGAGTGTAATGAATCGTGACCTGTCACTCCCTATTCCGGGTTATGGAACTGCGAACGCTGCCGGAAAGGAACTCCATGAAGTTCTAGTAAACCGGTGAAGGCTGACGGACATAGTTCTTCTGAATAAAAGCAACCTTTTGAAGAAATGGTTATGAAATCCTGCATTGGTATTAGACTTTCTGGTCTAATATCGTAGCTAGTGCATTAAACACCTCTTTCGTATAATGAACTTGTTGAGTGCGCTCGTACTCATCCCACTCTTAAATCCCCTGCTTAGATATGGAGGCATCGAAGGAGGATCTACCGTGTAACTCGGAGACCGATGAGTCTACAAATACTTCAAGGAGACAGGAACCTGCCGGAAGAGTCAAACACCACAACTACCATGGAGAAAACCTAGATTAAGCAGTAGAAGGGAACTAGCTTCCTAAACCTAGCTCCTATTTAGCTAGAATCTAGTCAAAGCCTCTATAGCTAGTTAAATACTCTACAAATAGAGTTCGTGAAAGGATTAGACTACGAGTCGTTTTTCTGGAGTTTATTTGCAGTTTTACCTCATTGTAAAGTAGGAGGTTGTGCTGATCTTCTGTAACAGAGTCTGTATGTAATTCTATAGACATGCCTTGGACCCGCATATGTTTCTGTTGTACCACTCTGAGCGATGTAATACTAGTGGAACGGTGTTTCATTGGTGTTATGTCAGACTTGCATACTACACTGTGCAGTGGTATGCCGGGTCACCACACGCGCATCGGCGCCGGTGGCCCCATGTCGAAACCCGCCGGCGCGGCTCACCGGCTGCTGCCGGCCTCGTGGTCGTTCGCCGATGGCTCAAACTCGTGCTTTCGGGCCATGGTAGCGCGGAAGTTCAAGCTCGAATGTGCGCGCGGAGTGGAGTGAGGAGTGGGGACTGGATTGGGACACTCTCCCTCCCCAGTCCACATTTAATATAACTCGCTCACCGATAGGTGGGCCTGGCAGGCGAGCAGGCGGAGACGCGAGGACGCCGTGTGCCATCCGCGGCCACGCAAACCTTGATCATCCTAGACACTGCGGCCATCCGCTTTTGAGATGTGTCACGGCGTTGGGCCACGATTTTGTCCGATGCGACCCATCCGGACACGCTGGCGTGGGATGGGTTGCCGCGTTGGAGATGGCCTTAGGGAGCTAGCTGAACATCAAATCATCCATTCACCGTCAGACAGGCCTTCATCGGGCGTAGTGTGTAGGCTGTCACCAGCAGGCCATACAGGTGCTCGAAAAGAGGCTAATATGACACACCCTTTCCCAAATCTAAAGGAATAGCATGAGGCCTCCCTTCTCCCAACGATCTAATCATATCATATCATGCAATGAAACCATCCAATTGTTTTTTTTTTTTGAACGGGGAAACCATCCAATTGATAGACACTCCTAATGGAAGTGTGTAGTTAGCGTGCTCCGTCCTCTGTGACGTGCTTTCTCAGTGTATTTTGACGCGGTTTCATGTGTGCTTAGGAAAAGATGGTGGTGCTTTTCACATCCCATCATTCTGATTTGTGGTTGTCAAATCTAGGAAGATCGTGGGCTGAAATTGGGCCATATTGATTGACCGCCTTTGAAGTGTATCAGTGTACTAAGATGTTTTATCAAAAAAAGTGGACTAAGATAGTATAAATTAACCGTTTAAAACTGTTTTTAAAACCAGCATGCCTCTACCGTATGTGAAAATATTCCATACAATTTTGATCAATAGCTCAAGAAACAAAAAAAATGTCAAATCGAACTACAAGCACACCAGCAGAATAATGCCCACACCAGATTTAAATTTGGCCCAAAAATGACCTCTTATTGCCTCCGGCACGTGCCATCTCTTTCATGCGCTGCACAATCTTCATTGATACACCTTTTTTTTAAAAAAAAAAGGCAGTACAACATTCTTTTTTACTTAATTGTTATTCAAAATATGAATGATCACATAAGGGCGATGTATGAATCAACCAACTAAACATGATACACGTACTTAGACTAAACATTGTTCAGTCTACTACTATGCTGCCAACCCTCGCGGTTGTAGAGTAACTATCCGCACATGTTTGCATCCAATAGCCATAAGTTTTCGATGATCTGATGGGAGCAGAAAAGGCTAAGGGTATGTTTGGTTTGTGCCCTACCTTGCCCTGCCAAATGTTGGCAAGAATTGGCTTGCCAATTTTTTGGTCAAGGAATCCTCCACCCCCACTTGACCAATTATTTGGCAAGATTCTGTGAGACAAATAGTGGGATACCCATTGGCAGCCAAAATTTTGGCAACAAACCAAACATAGACCAGAATACAATATGCAACCAATTTTTTGGTGGGGCTAATGTGGGCAATGAACCAAACAGACCCTAAAGCTAGATAGTGAAAAGTCATATGGATAACCTACGATTTTTTAAGCAATACGGTAGAGAATACCCCTACAGTGATTTTGTTTTGAAATAATAAGAACCTAAATTCGCGTTCCTGGGGACTTAAAACTGGGTGGCTGGATTGTACATCCACTTCCTTAACCAAATGAGCTAGGCTCTTTTCTTAACCTACAAAAAATTGGACTAATAGCGACCTTATTTGGTCCTCGAGATAAGCTTTGGGTCGCTAGTGCCTAGGGAACATGGCTTTTACTCATGTTCGGGGCCTCTTGTGTGGGACTATATTCCTAATCATGCCTTTTATTTGACGAAGGATTCTTTTCACGATTCCATGTCAATCTCACTCAGAGGATTGGTGGTGTGTCTATTTATTCGACAAGAGGCCCAGGTCAATAGGATTAGATAAAAGACATGATGCACATGATAAAGAAATTTTCAGACTTTATTTATTATCGGTGTGTTCACATGATTGTATAAGACTCAAGACGAATTTGAATGGATTATAGATGCACCTGATGATGTTTACAGAAGTACCTAGGGTTTACAGCTAAGGAGACTATGGCGGTTACTTGGTGTAGATGTTGAACTTGTTCCTCTAGACGAATGGCCTTTGGTATATCTATGTGTCAGTGCTAAGTGTCTCCATGTTACACGCTAGATCTTGGGAGTCTTGTACATCATGTTGATCCCCCGGTCTTTGTTTGATGTATGTATGGTTAAGGGAGTCTTCATGAAATCTTGTTTTACCATGTCAGGTTAGGTTGGAGCTTCTGGATATAGGCATTCACGTCCTGGTCGTCATGGGAGTCGTGGGAGAAAAGGGGTCCAAGCTAGTTTGTGTACCATAGGGATACGGCTGATGACGCTCGCATATATCGTCAAATCGTTGGGATTCCAAGCGCAGAGTGTCGTAGTAAGCATTGTTTTCCCCACAAGGGTGACTCTAGGGTTTATATCGAACTCTCGGGAATTTTCTTCGAGTTACCTCCTCTTTCTCTTCTTCCAGCAATCCTGGAAAGCAAAGTTTTGCCTTGTGTCCCCAACTCCACCGTGTGGTTGTCAAGCACAAGGTATCGTATTAGTGATTATAGATAAAAGAGGTAATGAAAGCAATGTAAAATAAATAAACTAAATAAAAACGGTAAAAAGATAGTATTTTTTGGGTTTTGTGTGTGTTTAAGTAAATAAAGTATTTTTTGTATTTTCAGATTAAAATATTGCTACAACTATTAAGTATGATAAAAGTAATGGAAATGTGTTTGTTATGATTGAAATTGGACCGGGTCCGGGGTAAATGGGTTCACTTGTCTACTCTCTTTTTAAGTTGTAGTGGACACTAACAATTCATCAATGACATACTATTTGTGGAACTTCAATATGTTTTTGATAAGCATTCATATATGCATCATGTCCTAACATAGAGATGATGCAAAGAATTAACAGAGCATAGCCTTAAGTATTTGAGATGATATTTGAATATCAAATATGTTATATTGATTCCACTAGATTATGACTATTGTCACATGATAAACATAGCATATGTATTCACTTTATCCCTAGTGAGGCAACAGAGGAAAATGTAAAACCATAATAGATCATGAATTTGTTGTCACTATTAAATCGCTAAAACCATGCTACTCCTCTAATACACACTTCTCCCCACACATGTTCTTGCATAGAAGTTGGATTAGAACAAGTACTTAGGAATGGGGCACATGATATTAATCTATTAATACATATTACACATAATAGATTCCAATCTCATATATCAATATCATAGAAGATCCACCTCATAGGAATTACGTATATGACCATAATCATGTTGGGTAGCTCATATGATACTAAGATCTATGAAGAACAAGAGAAAAATAGATCAACCCACAAACCCATAGTCCAGAGGTGGACTACTCCTCCTTCATCATGGTGATGATGTTGGAGACATTGGAGAAGGTGGAGATACATCCGGAGGCAGATCCGACGGAGTTTGCCCCTCTAATCTTTGCTGCATCAGCCTCTATTTTGCCTTTATAGGTTAATTAAGGAAATTATCAAATTGAGATCAAGATTCATAAAACCCCTAGAAAAATAAGGTTCATTGTCTGAAGAGCTAACACGACAATCACTAGTGGATTTCCTATTTCACTATGTTTTTCAGCTAGGTGCTTGATAATTTTTCTAGAAACTTAGAAAAATCGTGTGTTTCTTCAGTAACCGGATTTAAATCCATGTTGTTGGTTCTCAGTAGTAAGTATGTCCTAGACAACCGTAAGCTAGGGAAAATAGTACATGCAACCTTAGGCACATAAGTAGCAGCATTAGGAGAAAAATGTGGGCTAATTGGCATATGAGAAATAAATAACTACAAGTAAACGAAACACAAATGGTTTCACCCATAAAGCTAGGCTCCCCGATAACATCGCTAGAAAGTATCATGCTCCTCATAACTGTAGGGGATCGCTAAAATCTTCAGTGAGAAGTATTGTCCAAAATTTATGGATCGACGCGATGGGAGCATAAGAATACCAATCAGAATTTAGTAATTTTGGTGTCACTATCAACCACACATGTGTATCAATATTTTATTTGATTTAAAAAAAATCAATTAATCAACAGACAGAATTCAGTTACAATCTAGAGCATAGGCTTTGGTAACACGTTCTGGGAAGAGCAAATCCCAGACATACCTAACACCTACCTGCTGCACATAGGCAGCACACTCATGAGCTACATCATTTTTCTCTCTTTTTACATGAATACAAATCCATTGTTGATAGCAAGAAGCTTCCACAACAAAATCTGAAAGGATGCTTTTAAGATTGGAGAGCGATTCACTTCCCTGATGCACAACATTAACCACTTGGATTTGGATGCAGTCCGATTCAAAGATGACAGGTCCGTTTGTCAATTCTTTGGCCAATTTCGCTCCTTCAAGAAGTGCAAAACCTTCAGCTTCTTCTGCACTATTACAGCGTGGAATTGTGTTTCCAGCAGCAACAATGATCTTCCCTAGATGGTCACGGATGACAGCTCCAGTAGTACCCCTCTCATGTTCCCGAATAAAGGATCCATCTACATTAACCTTGATCCAACCCTGCGGAGGTGGATCCCATTTAATATCCTCTTCATTTTTTCCTCTTTAAAAGCCACCTCTTTAGGATTTCCCATATCAACAATTCTTTTACCTTTCCTGTCATTTTCACTTGAGAGCAAATAAGGATGTGGGTTAGTATTATAATTATAAACATAAGCGACAAGGAACCTGTGGGATTGTTTGATTGTTTCTTTCCCTTTGTCATGATAGATGTCATTCCTCAGGTGTCAGGCCCTCCACATGAGCAAAAGAATGGATTGGTGCATATCCTTTTTAGATTTATCCAACAGGATAAGGAGCCAATCTTGTCCTGTTCTTCTGGAATCCTCTTCTTTAGGAAGGTCCCAATTTTCCCTCATTTTTTGTCTCAAGGCTCTAGCTTTTGAACATTTCGCCGTAGCATGGAAGCTATCCTATTTACCATTTCCATAGATGGTACAAGTATTTATAGTTTCAAGGGTTCTACGCCTCTTATTTTCCTGAGTTGGAAGGTTGTCCACTGCAAGACGCTAGCTTAAAATTCTCACTTTGTTTGGAACATTTGCCTTCCATATATTCTGCCATAGCGTTCGGCTTCCATTAGGTTGACAACTGGAGGCTTGAGTATTCTCGGAATCTTTTTTTATCATGAAAACCAGCTTGTAGGCTCTTTTTATAGTGAAGAGGCCATTATTTGCATAGTTTCAGGCTATGGTATCCTTCAAATCATGTGCAGGGACCATGATCTTTAGAATCTTTTCAACATCATGGGGAAGGAAGATGGACCTGACCAGTTGGTAGTTCCATCCATTGGTATCATTACCAAACATAGATTTCACTTTTTTCAGTCTGCATCTTACCTTTTTGCTAGTTAGTTTTTGATGTCTACGCGCGCTTCTATTCCTGTAGACAATGTTGGGCCTCCAAGAGCAGAGGTTTGTAGAACAGCAGCAAGTTCCCTTAAGTGAATCACCCAAGGTTTATCGAACTCAAGGAGGTAGAGGTCAAAGATATCCCTCTCAAGCAACCCTGCAATTAAGATACAAGAAGTCTCTTGTGTCCCCAACACACCTAATACACTTGTCAGATGTATAGGTGCACTAGTTCGGCGAAGAGATAGTGAAATACAAGTAATATGGATGATTGTAAGTAGTAATTGCAATCTGAAATAAATATGGCAGCAAGCGAACATGTAGCAGAACTTGTTGGAAACGAGGTTTCAATGCTTAGAAACAAAGCCTAGGGATCATACTTTCACTAGTGGACACTCTCAACAATGATCACATAAATAAATAACTTCTCTTCCTTTGTGCTACTTCCAAACACTCTCTTGTTGGATAACAAACACCATTCATTGTGTAGGGCTACAAGAGCACCCTCAAGCCGGAGTAAACAAGCTCCACAACTTCATAAAGGAATCACACACGATGCGCACACTTTCACCGTCACACCGTGGAGTGAATCCGGAGTTCATATTAAAGTAACCTCTAGAGTGCATAGTAATAGTTAACTTCATAATCTAAAAGAGATCACAATCATAACCTACGCCAAGTACTACATGATGCACACACTGTCAACATTACATCATGGAGGAGGAATAGACTACTTTAATAACATCACTAGAGTAGCACATAGATTAATAGTGATACAAAGCTCATGATCACATAAAGATCACACCATGGGAGAGAGAGATGAACCACATAGCTACCGGTAGATCCCTCAGCCTCGGGGGAGAACTACTCCCTCCTCATCATGGGAGACAGCAACGGCGATGAAGATGGCGGTGGTGTCGATGGAGATGACTCCAGGGGCAATCCCCGTCCCGGCAGCGTGCCGGAACAGAGACTTCTATCCCCCGAAACGGAGTTTCGCGATGGCGGCGGCGTCCCTGGAGTCTTTCCGGAGTTTCGTAAATTGGTGTCGGGTTTTTAGGTCACGAGGGATTTTATAGGCGAAGAGGCGGAGTCGGAGGAGCCAGGGGGCCCCCTCCCCATAGGCTGGCGCGGCCAGGGGGCCACCCGCGCCGCCATATGGTGTGGGTCCCCTGATGCCCTTCCTCGTCTCCCCTTCGGACTTCTGGAACCTTCCGCGAAATATAAGATCATGGGCTTTTGTTTCGTTGAATTCCGAGAATATTGCCCGAACAGCCTTTCTGGAACCGAAAACAGCAGAAAACAGGAACTGGCACTTCGGCATCTTGTTAATAGGTTAGTTCCAGAAAATGCATAAAATCATTATAAAGTGTGAGCAAAACATGTAGGTATTGTCATAAAACTAGCATGGAACATCATAAATTATAGATACGTTGGAGACGTAACAAGCATCCCCAAGCTTAGTTCCTACTCGCCCTCGAGTAGGTAAACGATAACAAGGATAATTTCTAAAGTGACATGCTATTATCATAATCTTGATCAATACTATTGTAAAGCATATGAGATGACTGAAGTGATTCGAAGCAATGGTAAAGACAATGACTAAACAACTGAATCATATAGCAAAGACTTTTCATGAATAGTACTTTCAAGACAAGCATCAATAAGACTTGCATAGGAGTTAACTCATAAAGCAATAGATTATTAGTAGAAAGTTTTGAAGCAACACAAAGGAAGATATAAGTTTCAGCAGTTGCTTTCAACTTCAACATGTTTATCTCATGGATATATCTCATGGATAATTGTCAACACAGAGTAATATGATGAATGCAAATAAGCAAGTATGTAGGAATCAAGGCACACAGTTGACACAAGTGTTTGCTTCTAAGATAGAAGGAAGTAGGTAAACTGACTCAACATAAAGTAAAAGAATGGCCCTTCGCAGAGGGAAGCATGGATTACTATTTTGTGCTAGAGCTTTTATTTTGAAATCATAGAAACAATTTTGTCAACGGTAGTAATAATTCATATGTGTTATGCATAAGACATCCTATAAGTTGCAAGCCTCATGCATAGAATACCAATAGTGCTCACACCTTGTCCTAATTAGCTTGGATTTCCATGGATTATCATTGCATTACATATGTTTCAACCAAGTGTCACAAAGGGGTACCTCTATGCCGCCTGTACAAAGGTCCAAGGAGATAGATCGCATTTGATTTCTCGTTTTTGATAGATCTCAACTTGAGGACATCCATACCGGGACAACATAGAAAACAGATAATGGACTCCTCTTTAATGCATAAGCATTCAACAACAGATAATATTCTCATAAGAGATTGAGGATTAATGTCCAAACTGAAACTTCCACCATGATACATGGCTTTGGTTGGCGGCCCAATGTTCTTCTCTAACAATATGCATACTCAAACCATTTAATCATGATAAATCACCCTTACTTCAGACAAGACGAACATGCATGGCATCTCACATGATATTCATTAAAGGTGTAATAGTTGATGGCGTCCCCAGAAACATGGTTACCGCTCAACAAGCAACTTATAAGAAATAAGATACATAAGCGACATATTCATCACCACAATAGTTTTTAGGCTACTTTCCCATGAGCTATGTATTGCAAAGACAAGGAGTGAAATTTTTAAAGGTGGCACGCAAGCAATTTACTTTGAATGGCAGAAAAATACCACATAGTAGGTAGGTATGGTGGACACAAATGGCATAAGTTTTGGCTCAAGGATTTGGATGCACGAGAAGTATTCCCTCTCAGTACAAGGCTTTGGCTAGCAAGGTTGTTTGAAGCAAACACAAGTATGAACCGGTACAGCAAAACTTACATAAGAGCATACTGCAAGCATTATAAAACTCTACACTGTCTTCCTTGTTGTTCAAACATTTCACCAGAAAATATCTAGACTTTTAGAGAGACCAATCATGCAAACCAAATTTCAACAAGCTCTATGGTAGTTCTTCATTAATAGGTGCAAAGTACATGATGCAAGAGCTTAAACATGATCTATTGAGCAAAACAATTGCCAAGTATCAAATTATTCAAGACAATATACCAATTACCACATGAAGCATTTTCTGTTTCCAACCATATAACAATGAACGAAGCAGTTTCAACCTTCGCCATGAACATTACAAGTAAAGCTAAGAACACCAGTGTTCATATGAACGAGCGGAGCGTGTCTCTCTCCCAAACAAAGAATGCTAGGATCCGATTTTATTCAAACAAAAACAAAAATAAAAACAAACAGACGCTCCAAGTAAAGCACATAAGACGTGACGGAATAAAAATATAGTTTCACTAGAGGTGACCTGATAAGTTGTCGATGAAGAAGGGGATGCCTTGGGCATCTCCAAGATTAGATGCTTGAGTCTTCTTGAAATATGCAGGGATGAACCACGGGGGCATCCCCAAGCTTAGACTTTTCACTCTTCTTGATCATATTGTATCATCATCCTCTCTTGATCCTTGAAAACTTCCTCCACACCAAACTCAAAACAAACTCATTAGAGGATTAGTGCATAATCAAAAATTCACATGTTCAGAGAGGACACTATCATTCCTAACACTTCTGGACATTACCCAAAGCTACTGAAAGTTAATGGAACATAAAAATCCATTCAACACAGTAAAAGAGGCAATGTGAAATAAAAGGCAGAATCTGTCAAAATAGAACATTCCGTAAAGATGAATTTTTTAGAGGCACTTAACATGCTCAGATGAAGAAGCTCAAATTGAATGAAAGTTGCGTACATATCTGAGGATTACCTATGAATTTTCGCAGAATTTTCTGAGTTTCCTACGGAGAGATCTACTCAGATTCGTGACAGCTAGAAATCTGTTTCTGCGCAGAAATCCAAATCTAGTATCAACCTTACTATCAAAGACTTTACTTGGCACAACAATGCAATAAAATAAAGATAAGGAGAGGTTGCTACAGTAGTAACAACTTCCAAGACACAACAAAACAGTAGCCAAATAAAAATATGGGTTTATCTCCCAAGAAGTGCTTTCTTTATAGCCATTAAGATGGGCTCGGTAATTTTAATGATGCTCATATAAGGATGAGAGTTGAAGCAAAGAGAGCATCAAAAAGGAAGTGCGAAGCAAATTTAAGCCTAACCCGCTTCCTATGCATATGAATCTTGTAAATAAACAAGTCATGTAAGCATAATGCAATAAGCATAGAAAGGCAAAATAAGCGCAACTTCAAGATTCTCAACATAAAGAGGGGAAACTTAATATTATTAAGATGCATATAACCATGTTTCCCTCTCTCATAATAACTTTCAGTAGCATCATGAACAAACTCAACAATATAACTATCACATGAAACATTCTTATCCTGAGCTACATGCATAAAAGTATCATTACTCTCCACATAAGCATAATCAATTTTATTAGTAATAGTGGGAGTAAAACTATCACAACCATCATTGTAATCATCATAAATTGCAGGCATGGTATAATCATAATAAACTTTATCCTCCATAGTAGGTGGCACCAAAATACCACTATCATTATAATCATCATAAATGGGAGGCAAAGTATCATCAAAGAAAATTTCCTCTTCAAAACTTGGGGGACTAAAAATATCACAACCAGCTTCCCCAAGCTTAAATTCTTCCATAGCATTAGCAATAATAGTGTTCAAAGAGTTCATGCTAATAACATTGCTACAACTGTTTTGCAAAAAAAGTTCCATGGGTTTTTTAATTCTCTCTTCAAACACATCATGTCCTAATTCAATATAAAGTTCATAAATATCTCTAATTTTTTTGTTGTTTTCCATTAAGCCTAACCAGGGCCGGCCCTAGGGGGGGCGGGAGGGGCGGCTACCCCGGGCCCGGAGAACGAAGGGGCCCTCGGATCCCATCTACTTCAGGCATATGCAGCGGCGAAATTTGGCGGCGGCGCCATTAGATCGAGCTCGTCGGGATTTCTATTCAGCTTCAGCGTACGAAGAAGACGAAGATATGCCGAGTGTGTCCGACTGGACCAGAAGGTGGGCTTTTCTTCTTCTGCTAACTTTGGGCCTTTTGATTTGTTCGCTTGGTCATTTTCTTTCCTTTATTAGCTCTAGAGGGATCAAATAGGCCAGGTTGATTTAGCTATAAAAAAATGCCACGTTGATTAAAAAATGAGGGTGATGCCGGTGGTCTAGTCCAGAGCAGAATACCGATCCAACAATGCAACAACCAATCAACTCGGTTATTTTTCTGTTGCTCCAAAAAAATCACTTATTTTTCTTTTCATTACACGTTTTCTCTAGATCATGGCATAATGCAACTTCAAGTCATATCAAGGTACTAGTCTAATTTTTCATTGGATGTCTCGACGTTCAACCATTTCTCGATAGGAGATCGAGACTAACCATCATCGGCCACGTCGAATGTAGGCCGCATTGTGCCCACAACCTCTTTCACAACATGGTTCTGGCACCATCGATGTGATAATCGAGTAATGTAGAAAAATGAAAATCAATATGTATATATCAATATTACTTTTGTGCATTTTTAAGGATTGTTGTAGACACGGTTCACCTCTCTGCCTATATACATTTTTTTAGCGAACTTCATATGTACACATATAAACTATAATTATTTTGTGCACCGTAGGGCTCAGATTTTGGTTTCGCCCCAGGCCCCCGAAATCTTAGGACCGGCCCTGAGCCTAACTAGTGAAAAATAAAAATAAAACAAGAAACAAAAAGATGCAATTGCAGGATCTAAAGGAAATAGCTTCGAGCACTCACACACCGGCAACAGTGCTAAGAAATAGCTTAGTAGTCGGAGGATGTGAATACCTTTTACCTTACCTCCCCGGCAACGGCGCCAGAAAATAGCTTGATGTCTACGCACGCTTCTATTCCTGTAGTGTTGGGCCTCCAAGAGCAGAGGTTTGTAGAACAGCAGCAAGTTTCCCTTAAGTGAATCACCCAAGGTTTATCGAACTCAGGGAGGTAGAGGTCAAAGATATCCCTCTCAAGCAACCCTGCAATTAAGATACAAGAAGTCTCTTGTGTCCCCAACACACCTAATACACTTGTCAGATGTATAGGTGCACTAGTTCGGCGAAGAGATAGTGAAATACAAGTAATATGGATGATTGTAAGTAGTAATTGCAATCTGAAATAAATATGGCAGCAAGCGAACATGTAGCAGAACTTGTTGGAAACGGGGATTCAATGCTTAGAAACAAGGCCTAGGGATCATACTTTCACTAGTGGACACTCTCAACAATGATCACATAAATAAATAACTTCTCTTCCTTTGTGCTACTTTCAAACACTCTCTTGTTGGATAACAAACACCATTCATTGTGTAGGGCTACAAGAGCACCCTCAAGCTGGAGTAAACAAGCTCCACAACTTCATAAAGGAATCACACACGATGCGCACACTGTCACCGTCACACCGTGGAGTGAATCCGGAGTTCATATTAAATTAACCTCTAGAGTGCATAGTAATAGTTAACTTCATAATCTACAAGAGATCACAATCATAACCTACGCCAAGTACTACATGATGCACACACTGCCAACATTACATCATGGAGGAGGAATAGACTACTTTAATAACATCACTAGAGTAGCACATAGATTAATAGTGATGCAAAGCTCATGATCACATAAAGATCACACCATGGGAGAGAGAGAGAGATGAACCACATAGCTACCGGTAGAGCCCTCAGCCTCGGGGGAGAACTACTCCCTCCTCATCATGGGAGACAGCAACGGCGATGAAGATGGCGGTGGTGTCGATGGAGATGACTCCGGGGGCAATTCCCCGTCCCGGCAGCGTGCCGGAACAGAGACTTCTGTCCCCCAAAACGGAGTTTCGCGATGGCGGCGGCGTCCCTGGAGTCTTTCTGGAGTTTCGTCAATTGGTGTCGGGTTTTTAGGTCACGAGGGATTTTATAGGCGAAGAGGCGGAGTCGGAGGAGCCAGGGGCCCCCCTCCCCATAGGCTGGCGCGGCCAGGGGGCCACCCGCGCCGCCATATGGTGTGGGTCCCCTGCTGCCCTTCCTCGTCTCCCCTTCGGACTTCTGGAATCTTCCGCGAAATATAAGATCGTGGGCTTTTGTTTCGTCGAATTCCGAGAATATTGCCCGAACAGCCTTTCTGGAACCAAAAACAGTAGAAAACAGGAACTGGCACTTTGTCATCTTGTTAATAGGTTAGTTCCGGAAAATGCATAAAATCATTATAAAGTGTGAGCAAAACATGTAGGTATTGTCATAAAACTAGCATTGGAGACGTTGGAGACGTATCAGTTTTATGTTTCCTTCTCTTTTAATCCAGTTATCTCTCCACATGTGTATCTTTTCACCATTTACAACACGCCATATAACACCTTTTTTCAACAAGTCCAGTCCATGCTCAACACCCTTCCAGCTCGCCGAACTATTTCTGGGGACGGGAAGTGTCCAAGAGGTCGCCATTAGGATAGTACTTTGCTTTTAGAATTTTTGCGCATAAAGAGTTTGGTTTCTGCGAAAGTCTCTAGACTTGTCTATCTAAGAGGGCTTGATTGAAGCAACTTGGGTCTCTGAATCCCATCCCACCCATGTTCTTTGGTTCAGTCAAAGCATCACAATCATCCCAATGAACTTTTATTTTATTTTCTTCATCTCCCCACCAAAATTTCCTGATAAATTTGGTGTAGTCTTCATGAAATCGAGCACAAAGCTTGAAGACACCCATAGAGAAAACTGTTAGAGCCTGAGCCACTGATTTGATCAAGGCTTCTTTTGCCCCCATGGAGGCGTACTTTTCCGACCAATCTATGAGCCTTCTTCTAAATCTCTCCTTTATTGGCTGAAATCTTGCATTCTTCATTCTTCCATCAGGTGTTGGAAGTCCTAAGTATTTTTCCTCAAAAGAACTGTGTTCTACTTGAAGAATTGCCTTTATGTTTTCTTGGTTCTCCTCTGTGCAATTTTCATTGAACAACGCAGAGCATTTACTTGGATTGACTAGCTGTCCAGAACCAATTACAAATATGCCAGTAGCAGCCTTGATAATTCCCGCTTAGGTAGTGTTTGCCTCAAAGAAAAGAAGGCTGTCATCCGCAAAGAGCAGATGTGAAATGCCAGGAGCTCGTCTGCAGATCTTCAGATCGTTTAACTCCCCCATAAACATCACGGCTAAGGATTTTTGATAGTCCTTCTCCAACAAAAAGGAAGAGATATGGCGATAGGGGATCCCCCTGTCTAATCCCTCTTGATGGCGAGAAACCACTTGTTAAGGATCCATTCATCTTTACCTTATAGTGGACTGATGAAATACAGCTCATGATCCACCCAATGAAAGTTGGATGAAAACCAAATTTAGTTAAAATTATCCTCAAGTAATCCCAGTCAACTCTTTCATAGGCTTTAATGAGGTCAAGTTTATATGCACAAAAATTGCTGTCCTTTTTCTTATTACTTTGAATGTTATGGAAATATTCAAATGAAATAAGAGCATTGTCTGTTATCAATCTCCCAGGGATGTAAGCACTCTGATTTTCACTTATGATACCATGTAGCAGAGGTCTTAGTCTGTTTGCAATGCACTTTGCCACAATCTTGTAGACCACATTACATAGGGATATAGGTCTGAAATCCTTAAGAGATACAAGCTCATTGTTTTTTGGAATAAGCACTATAATAGTCTCATTGACTTCAGACGGCATCTCTCCATCAGCAAAGAACTTTTTGACAGCTCTTATAACTTCCTCCTTGATGGTCCCCCAGGTTCTTTGGAAGAATCTTGCTGGGAAGCCATCAGCTCCAGGAGCTTTTAAAGGACCAATCTGGAATGTAGCATCACTAATCTCTATATCAGTGAAATCTCTTATCATATTTTCATTCATCTCAATGTCTACCTTTTCTTCTATAAGTTCTGCAATGAGTTCCGGGACAACAAGCTCTTCCTTAATGTACATAGATTTGAAATATTCCTTCGCCATTTCTTTTAACATTTCGGGATCTTCCACAGTTTGTCCGTCATCTTTTAACAGACTTTTTATTTTGTTTTTCTTGACTCTCCAAGTTGTCTTCCTGTGGAAATATCTAGTGTTCTGGTCTCCGTGCTTGAGCCAAGTAATTCTTGATCTTTGCCGCCACATAATTTCCTCTCTTAGGAGCAGTTCATCGAGCATGTTGTTTAAACGGTTTATCTCCTCGGAGTATCCAACTCCATGGTTCGCATGTAATCTTTGAAGTTCAGACTTTAGGCTATTGATTTCCTTTGTAACAGATCCAAATTTTAAACTGCTCCAATTTGACATGTGTATCAATATTTATTCTTAAAGAGCAAGATGGTGAAACGTAGCAGTAGTAACAAACAACAAAGTATAGTAAAATATGTCTGTAACTTTCAGTGGCTAAAAGAGTAGGTAAGGTGATATGAGGACATTCCATGGATGATGTCATGCAGGTAATAACAAGATAAACACATCAAAACTTGGCTCTAATTAATTATACATGCAGACATGTGTGTTCTATATATAGTTGTGCGTGCTTACAAGATAACTTGCACATCATCTGTTGTCCTGCCCTCCCATTTTACCAGGTACAATTCGTTAAGTATGACTTGTATCCCTCTTGTTTCTCCACCTATCACCTTTTCTACGCAATAAAACTTAAAACGCTATGCATATAAATACAAAACTAGTATATATGGGGAAGCAACAAAATTTCATTACGCATTGAGCATTAATGCATGACCAATCTCATTCAATTCCTTACCATCCCATATACCTAAAAAGAACTACTCGCACATGGTGATAAGCGATGACTACATGGAGATGGAGATGGAGATTGCCGTGGCGACGATGGTGGTGAATACGGTGTCGAAATCCCCCTCGCTGACGTGGAGAGAGAGATCAATCTGATCTCCCTCACAAAGATCATGGTCATACACAACCCGATGGTTTTCTCCCAGACAAAATCTTAGAATGAATTGTTCGCGCATTTTAACATGAAAAAAAAATGATAGAAAGAAGATTTTTCTAAAAACAACATTAGCCCGGACAATTGTGTTCCAAATTTGGGAAGATTTCAAGTGTAGTTATGAGCAAAGTGATTTAAAAAGTAAATACATTTTGGATGTATCACGCAGTACGCCCTACCATACTAGGCGTTACAAAAGAACCAACTAGGCGGTACCCTTTATGTCTATAGATTTGTAACAACAAGTTCTCTTGTAAAACTTTCATGTATTCTGTTAGTTCATACGAGCTCCAGTTCCAGGCGGGTTTGTTTAATGTGGTAGTGTAGCAAGCGATCGCGCAGTTTCGCTGCCAAGAAACCTTATTGCCGTCCACGTGCAGGTTCTCGAAGGCAATAGCTCGGAGGTCACAACTTCCGTACTCCTCGGTGCACAACCAGAAGCAGAGTCAGCTATGGCTAGGATGGCCCAGTACTTGCACCTGTGAGAATGTAAGAAAGAGTGACAAGTGGTGAATCCGGTGTTGAAGGAGGATGTCTCCTAGTCTCTTATACAGCCGCAACCCTATACTAGTAAAAACCAACTAATTGACTAATGAAAATTGGTTACAACGGCAATTATTTGGACGAATTACCTCTCCGCAATGGCCCAAATAATGGTCCAAATTAACCAGCAAATAAAAACCACTAATCACATTGCATGAAATTTTCGAGAGAGTAATGACACACATGTATTATCAAAAATAAAAGTGGATTTTATTTCTTATAACCACCGCACAATGTGTGCCACGCCATGGCTCGTCGCAAGCCACAAGACACGTACGCCCCATGTGTGTGGTGTCGTTCGTTGTGTGGTTCTAGTATTTTAGAACACACATGAGATGTGGAACTCAACTTTTGTCATGGCTTTGGAATTTTCAGAATTTTTCGTGGGCCACATTCACTGATGGGCCTATATATGGGGCTGAAATTCTAGCAACATATTGGCATGCCTTCCACAGAAGAAAGTTTTAATTTCTGCAAAAAGAACTAAAGAAAGTTTTAATTTGGCATAGTAGACGACAGCAAACAGACAATGGCAATAAAAAGGAGCGCATTGAAACACCTTCTATTATATGCTATAATTAGAAGATTATACGTATGAATAACTTCCACCATAAGATGAATGATAAAAATGGCAATGAATACTGTGATATATGCGGTAGGAAAATCACAGCCAGATGGTTAAACAGATTCGTTTCTTCTGTACACCAAACCTCTCATGGTGCATCTAACACGGTCAATTAAACAAAACAAAACTGGCAAAGCCCACCTCGTTGACCCTTACACAAACCCAGCCGCAAAACAAAACAAACAACCCACCCCTCCCCCTTCTTCCCCGGCCCCATCGCCGCCGGCCTTCTCTCGCACCTTCCTCCGCCCCCTCCTCCTCACTATATATAACCGCCCTCACCTTCCCTTCTCACCCAAAACCCCACGCCATTAACACGATCTCAAGCGCGCACATACACAGGCACTCCTACAAACGTAGCCCGAGACCAGGAGATCAAACAATCCCATCGCCGCTCCCTTCGTTTCCCGCCCTGCTCTGCTCTGCTTTCTCTGTTTCAAAGAAAACGAGGAGCTGAGCCAACCACGGCGGCAATGGGGGACGATATGGAGGCGGCGGCGTGGGCTTGGCGCGGCTGGCTGACGTGGCGCGCGGCGGCGGCGCTGCTGTTGGCGTGGGTGGTGCTGCACGTGGCGGCGAGGGTGGCGGACGCGCTGTGGTGGCGGCCGCGGCGTCTGGAGGCGCACTTCGCGGCGCAGGGCGTGCGCGGGCCGCCGTACCGGTTCCTGCTGGGTTCGGTGAAGGAGATGGTGGGGCTGATGGTGGAGGCGTCCTCCAAGCCCATGTCGCCGCCCACATCCCACAACGCGCTCCCCCGCGTCCTCGCCTTCTACCACTACTGGCGAAAGATCTACGGTGCGTCTCCCTCCTCGCCCTGCCCTGCTCCTACGTACACAGATACGCATGTGTTGTAGTAGAATAGTAGCATCCGGCATCGTCTGCCTGCGCGGCTAAATTGCTCATCTTTTGGGGCCGTTTTGGTTGCATCTGCTTGTTGATCTGTTCCCTCGCTGTCTGCTTTCCGGTTTGGCTCCTCTCTCTCCTCTCTTCTTGCTCTCTCTGTACCTGTTTGTTAGCGGCCAGGGCTCAGCTTTTGTCTCTTGTTGTCAGCTCAGCTCAGCTTCTCTCTCTATCTCTATCTACTTGCGCATATGGGGTTTATGGTATTTACTTGCCCCTCCATTGATTTCACCTCTGCTGCTCTGGTTCTTGCGTTGAATGGAAATTTCCGGCTCTTTTACCGTCCTTTTGGGTCACCCTTAATGGTGTTTGTGATGATGCAGGTCCGACGTTCTTGATATGGTTCGGCCCGACGCCGCGCCTGACGGTGGCCGAGCCGGAGCTGATCCGGGAGATCTTCCTGACGCGCGCCGACGCTTTCGACCGCTACGAGGCGCACCCCGTCGTCCGCCAGCTCGAGGGCGACGGCCTCGTCAGCCTCCACGGCGACAAGTGGGCGCTCCACCGCCGCGCCCTCGCCGACGCCTTCTACCCCGACAACCTCAACGTATGACCTGCTCCTCCTCTGTTTTCTTGTCCCTGCCCGAGCTGGCGGCCTCTTTCCTGACAGCGATGCGTTTGCCTTTGCAGCGGCTGGTGCCCCACGTCGGCAAGTCGGTGGCCGCGCTGGCGGATAAGTGGCGAGCGATGGCCGTGGCCGGCGGCAGCGGCGAGGTGGAGGTGGACGTGGCGGAGTGGTTCCAGGAGGTTACGGAGGAGGCCATCACGCGGGTAACCTTCGGCAGCAGCTACAACGACGGCCGCGCCGTGTTCGGCCTGCAGAACCAGCTCATGGCCTTCGCCTCCGAGGCGTTCCGCAAGGTCCTCGTTCCAGGCTACCGGTAAGTGCTCTCGCCGCCGGCGCCATTGCTCCATCTCCAATTCGCCACGGCCTCAAAGAACACGCCAATTGACCAAGAATATACTACGTTCTTGCGCTCAGGTTCATGCCGACAAAAAAGAACTGGCTGTCGTGGAAGCTGGACAGAGATATTCGAAGGAGCCTGACCAGGCTCATCGGCCGCCGAAGCGACGAGGCCGCTGCAGTTGAGGCAGCAGAGGAGGCCGATTCCGGCAGCTTCCGAGACTTGCTCGGACTCATGATCAATGCCGGCGACAGGAAAACGACGGTGGCCAAGGCGATCCCGGTACATGACATGCTGGAGGAGTGCAAGACCTTCTTCTTCGCCGGGAAGCAGACCACGACCAACCTCCTGACGTGGGCCACCGTGCTCCTGGCTATGCACCCAGAATGGCAGGAGCGCGCCCGCCGTGAGGTCCTCGATGTCTGCGGCGCCGACGAGCCCAGCAAGGAGCACCTCCCCAAGCTGAAAACGGTACGTCCCAGCACAAAACTCTGCCGCCTCCCTCGATTCCGATTCCTTTTTCCGGGAGTTGCGGGTGAAATTTCAAACCTGCTGCCAAGGGGCATTTTCGACATTGTTTATGTGCTGACGCACACTGCGTGTTCCATGTGTTTCTTATGACAGCTCGGCATGATCATCAACGAGACCCTCCGGCTCTACCCGCCGGCGGTCGCCACCATCCGCCGCGCCAAGGTCGACGTCCAGCTCTCGGACGGGTGCATGATCCCCCGCGACATGGAGCTCCTCATCCCAATCATGGCCGTCCACCACGACACGAGGTATTGGGGCCAGGACGCGACGCAGTTCAACCCAGCCCGGTTCGCCAACGGCGCTGCCAAGGCGGTGAAGCACCCCTTGGCGTACATTCCTTTCGGGCTTGGTTCTCGGATGTGCATCGGCCAAAACTTGGCACGGCTCGAGGCCAAGCTCACCATGGCGATCCTACTACAACGTTTCGAGATCCGAACATCTCCAAACTATGTGCACGCTCCGACGGTCTTGATGCTCCTCTACCCGCAATATGGAGCACCGTTGATCTTCCGTCCGCTATCATCGCAGCCGCTGAATTCGGTGTCCTCATAGACCACCTGCTCTTCTTGTCCCAAGCCTCGATCTTTTTTGTCAAAAATTGACAGAAGATGTTTCCACTAGGAAAGGGATAGGAAGAGTTGGTCACCATGGAGCCCCCGAATCATAGGACACGTCCGAAATGACCCAAATGCCCCCCATCCTTGTGTATATGCCAAGCGATACAAAGAGCCAAGAATCACTAACTTTTTGTCTTAGCCCGAGCCGCCTGTGGCCCGCCAGGTTGCCAAATTAACCCTCCTTAACAGACCGAATCAGGCCAGCCTTTTTTATGATTTGATGACACACAAGAGAAAAGGCCCCACCTCGTTTTGTTGTCTTGCCCACGGCTTCTGGTGTATGTATTTTGTATAGAGGTTTATTCCATCGTCATCGAAAAAAAAAGTGAAGGAAGAAAAATGGTGTGATGTTTATGATAATTCCTTGGAACTATGCATGTCTACCTTACACACGGCATTCCTCGTCTTTTTGCCGGTCTAAGTCCGTGTGTGGTATGTGTGATCCCAACTCCATTATACAAAGAACTTGCCTAATTAACCACCCAGGCTGTTCCCTCAAAAACAACCACGGTCCTGGGTAATGACTAACGACCCAACTTTTGTTGACAAGAAAATATATGGATGAACACGTAAGAAACCCCCACAAATTCAAGCAAACTACATAATTGTATTTTGGTGTAAGATTTTGGAAAAAAAAACCTATGTTTACTAATGTAAGGCCGTTTAGCTTGTTTCGTAAATAAATGTATACATATGTGTTTTAGAGTGTATGCTCATCTGAATCATCTAGCTCATTTAAAATATCTAAAAGGTCTTATATTAGAAAATGGAGAAAGTAAGAATTAAAGAAGATTATTTGTAAAAGGTTTGAGTTGATAGAATATTTTGCTACAGTGTCTAGTTTTATTTCACCTTAGGGCATCTTCAACGGGCCGACGCATTTCGGACGCCTAAATTTTCTACGCGCGTCGGCCCGCGGACACCGAATTGGTCGCCAGGCTCAAATTATCTGTTTACGTCAGGGGGCAAACCCAGCAGCCTGACGCATTTCGTCTGGCGAGGCCCGCATCTGAAGAGGAAGAGGAAGAGATTTATATTCCTCTAGAATGCCGCTTGAGAGTGATAGCATAGATTTTTATGGAAGACACGATTGAGATATTCACATTTCTAGGTAAAATCTATATTTTGAAATTAGTGCAACATGTTCGAACAAATTAAACATACAAACTGCGAAAAAATAAGTTTAAATTAACTTTTAAACTAGCTACTTCTTCTTTGAAGGCCCCGCCTCTTCATCCTCACGGAGGCGCTTCCTGCTCGACACCTCCTGGGAAGAGGTACTGGCGGTCGACGCGTCCGACGAGCTTGAGTCCCCCTCCGACGAGTGGTCATTGTGCCTTCGTTGTCGTCTGTGAATGGATGTTGCGCCTGCGCCCTCGCTCGGGCCCTTGCCTCCTTCTTTGCCGCCGCCTCCTCCACCTCCAGCCGTGTCCACATTGCATCTTCATCCTCTTCCTTTTCCTCCTCCTCGTCCTTCCCGTCGTGGCCAACATCGTCCCCCTCCTCATCCTGGCCGTCGTTGGCGACGGCCTCCCCCTCCTCATCCTGGCCGTTGTCGGCGACAACCTCCACCTCCTCCTTCTCGCCGTTCGTTGGGGGAGAGCTAGAGTTGCTCGGCGTGGTAGCTCTATCCCACCAATGGCACCATCCTGGCGGCTTCCCCTCTCTATCGGTGTCCAATAGAAAAGATAGGTTGCTCATTGCTTGAGATGAATGGCAGGCTGGTTGGAGATCCTTAGCGCAGATGCAGGGGTTTTATTGAGCGGGGATTAATAGCGGCACATATACCGAATAGGGCTGCGGTTGCTCTTTCGCGGCGGTTCGGCGCTCCATTCCAGCGGTTCGCACGTTGATCGACGCGGTTGCCACTCCGGCGGTTGTCCTTCCAGCCAGTTGTTGTGCTTAAATTGCGCTGGCTCAAGCTAGGATTGCTGCCAACGAGACCGTAAGACAAGCGAGCGAACACTCGGCGCGATAGTTTAAAAAATACACAAATTATTTCACACGGATAGTTTAAAAAATAAACTTAATTGTTCATACAAGATTATAAAAAATTGCAATGAATCATGTAGCGTTTCCTCTCCACGCCCACAAATGCTCAACTAGATCATTCTTTAGTTGAGTATGAACACCACCATCTCGGATTTCTTCATGCATCCGGAAGAAAGCAGCAAACTGGACCGGTACCTGCTCAACCTCAGCAAGAGATTCCTGAAAATCAAATGGATAGTCATTATCTGCTGGTACGCCACGCTCACTCCTAATGATCATGTTGTGTATAATCACACAAGCATTCTGAAGGGTTTTGGTGACCAAGAGGCAATAATAAAGGAATATTTACTATCACTAATGCATGCTCATGATAATGTTTATATACCATGCTTATTATATTATCCTGAAACATAATACATGTGTGGAATATGAACACAATGTGTCCCTCGTATGCCTCTAGGCTAGTTCGTGAAATAAGTGTTGGTTATTGGTTTCAATAGACATGAACATAGTGTCACTTACTAGTGAGATCATATTATTAAGGAAGAATAATATGATGGACTTAACCTAATCAAAGCGTAGCAATTGATCGCGTTAAATAGTCCTAATTGCAAAGCTTTTTCGTTGTCATCTATACTATTCCTTTGACCATGAGATTATACAACTCCCGAGTATTGGAAGAATGCATAGCTTGTTGCAAATGTCACTTCCTAAGTGAGTGATTATAAAGCTATCTCGCATGTGTTCTATGTAGGGATTCGTAGCATAGAAAACAAAAAATTTCCTACCGCGAGAACGCAATCCAAGCCAAGATGCAATCTAGAAGACGGGAGCAACGAGAGGATGAACGAGACTAACCCTTTAAGATTTCCAAAGCCTACAAGAGGAGGCTCTCGTTGCTGCGGTAGACGATCACTTGCCGCTTTCAAAAGCGCGTAGAAGATCTTGACGGTGCCACAATCGGGCAGCACCTCCATACTCGGTCACACGTTCGGTATTGATGAAGACGACGTCCTTCTCCCCGTTCCAGCGGGCATCGGAAGTAGTAGCTCCTCCTTGAATCCGGCAGCACGACGGCGTGGTGGCGGTGTCGATGGAGATCTCCGGCGGAGCTTCGCTAAGCGTTGCGGGAGAGGTGGAGGAGTGGGGCGGCTAGGGTTTGGGGAGAGGGGGTGGCCGGCCACTATGGGGTGCGGCCAAGCTATGGGCTTGTGGTGGCCGGCCCCCTCCCCTTGCCCCTCATTATATAGGTGGAACCCCCAAGTGTTGGACTACAAGTCTTCGAATAAGACCCCAACCCAAAACCTTCCATGTGTAGGGAAACCTACCCAAGGTGGGATTCCCACCTCAAGTGGGACTCCCACCCTTCCATGAGGGGGGTGGCCGGCCACCCTTGATGGAGTCCACCTGGGACTCCACCCCTCTAGGGTTGGCCGGCCATGGGAGGTGGAGTCCCTTCGGGACTCCGCCTTCCAAAGTGATTTCTTCCGGACTTTTCTAGAACCTTCTAGAACCTTCCATAAATGCACCGGATCATTTTCAAACTTATAAAATGACTTCCTATACATGAATCTTATTCTCCGGACTATTCCGGAACTCCTCGTGATGTCCGGGATCCCATCCGAGACTTCGAACAAAACTTCGAACTCCATTCCATATTCAAGTTCTACTAATACGACATCAAACCTTAAGTGTGTCACTCTACGGTTCGCGAACTATGTAGACATGGTTGAGAACTCTCTCCGACCAATAACCAATAGCGGGATTTGGAGATCCATAATGGCTCCCACATATTCAACGATGACTTAGTGATCGAATGAACCATTCACATACGATACCGATTCCCTTTGTCACGCGATATTTTACTTGTCCGGGGTTTGATCATCGGTATCTCTCTATACCTTGTTCAACCTCGTCTCCTGACAAGTACTCTTTACTCGTACCGTGGTATGTGGTCTCTTATGAACTATTCATATGCTTGCAAGCTATTTAGACGACATTCCACTGAGAGGGCCCGAGTATATCTATCCGTCATCGGGATGGACAAATCCCACTCGTTGATCCATTTGCCTCAACTCATACTTTCCGGATACTTAATCCCACATTTATAACCACCCATTTACGCGAGTGGCGTTTGATGTAATCAAAGTACCTTTCCGGTATAAGTGATTTACATGATCTCATGGTCGAAAGGACTAGGTAACTATGTATCGAAAGCTTATAGCAAATAACTTAATGATGTGATCTTATGCTACGCTTAATTGGGTGTGTCCATTAGATCATTCATATAATGACATAACCTTGTTATTAATAACATCCAATGTTCATGATCATGAAACTATGATCATCTATTAATCAACAAGCTAGTTATACAAGAGGCTTACTAGGGACTCATTGTTGTTTATATAACACACATGTATCAATGTTTCGGTTAATACAATTATAGCATGGTATATAAACATTAATTATAAACACAAAGATATATAATAATCACTTTTATTATTGCCTCTTGGGCATATCTCCAACAGTCTCCCAATTGCACTAGAGTCAATAATCTAGATTACATTGTAAGGTATTCTGGTGTTGGTCATGCTTTGCCCTAGGGAGAGCTTTAGTCAACGGATCTGCTACATTCAGATCATTGTGTACTTTGCAAATCTTTACTTCTCCATCTTCGATGTACTCGCGAATCGAATGATAACGCAGCTTGATATGCTTCAGCCTCTTGTGTGACCTTGGTTCTTGTGCATTGGCGATGGCACCCATGTTGTACAGTAGATGACTAGTGGGTCCAATGCACTAGGAACCACACCGAGCTCTACAATGAACCTCTTCATCCATACCGCTTCTGATGAAGCCTCTGAAGCCGCTATGTACTCCGATTCTGTTGAAGACTTCGCCACCGTGCACGGCTTCGAGCTTGCCCAGCTTACTGCAGCACCATTCAATATAAACACATACCCAGATTGAGACTTAGAGTCATCAGGATCAGTGTTCCAACTTGCATCGGTGTAACTGGTTACAACGAGCTCTTGGTCACCTCCATAACAAAGAAACATATCCTTAGTTCTTTTCAAGTACTTTAGGATATTCTTGACCGCTGTCCAGATGTTCCATTCCTGGATCACTTTGATATCTCGCTAGTCAAACTAACAGCATGTGCTATATCCGGTCTTGTACATAGCATGGCATACATGATAGAGCCTACTCGCCGAGGCATAGGGGATCTGATTCATCCTTTCTCTTTCTTGTGCCGTAGCTGGACCTTGAGTCTTACTCAAGACCTTACCTGGTAACATAGGTAAGAATCCTTTCTTACTTTCGTCCATTCTAAACTTCTTTAGAATCCTGTCCAGGTATGTACTCTGTGAAAACCCTATTAGGCGTCTTGATCTATCTCTATAAATCTTGATGCCTAATATGTACGATGCTTCACCAAGGTCTTTCATTGAAAAACTATTATCCAAATAACCTTTTACACTGCTTAATAGTTCTATATCATTTCCAATCAATAATATGTCATCTACATATAATATCAGGAACGCTACAGAGCTCCCACTCACTTTCTTGTAAATACAGGCCTCTCCATGACACTGTATAAACCCGAAGTCTTTGATCACCTTATCAAAGCGTCGGTTCCAACTTCTGGATGCTTGCTTCAGTCCATAAATTGAACGCTGAAGTTTGCATACTTTGTCAGCATTTTTAGGATCGACAAAACCTTTGGGTTGTACCATATACAACTCTTCCTCAATGTCTCCATTAAGGAACGCTGTTTTGACATCCATCTGCCAAATCTCATAATCAAAAAATGCAGCTATTGCTAACAAAGTCCTCACAGATTTTAGCTTCGCTATAGGTGAGAAAGTCTCATCGTAGTCAACACCTTGAATTTGTCGTAAACCCTTTGCGACAAGTCGAGCTTTATAGACAGTAATATTACCATCAGCATCTTTTTTTCTTTTGAAGATCCATTTATTCTCGACAGCCTTGCGGCTATCAGGTAAGTCTACCAAAGTCCATACTTTGTTATCAAACATGGATCCCATTTCGGATCTCATGGCTTCTTGCCATTTGTTGGAATCTGGGCTCATCATCGCTTCTTCATACGTTGCAGGGTCTTCATCATTGTTGTCCACAATCATGACATTTAGACAAGGATCATACCAATCAGGAGTGGCACGTTCCCTTGTCGATCTGCGAGGTTCAGTAGCTATCTCATTCGAAGTTTTATGATAATTATCATTAGCTTCCTCTGTTACCGGTGCAGGCGGTACAGGAACAACTTCCGGTACTGCGCTACTCTGATCAACGAGAGAAGATTCAGTAATCTCGTCGAGTTCTACTTTTCTTCCAGTCACTTCTTTAGTGAGAAATTCTTTCTCAAGAAAGGTTCCGTTCTTAGCAACAAAGATTTTGCCTTCGGATCTATGATAGAAAGTGTACCCTATAGTTTCCTTAGGGTATCCTATGAAGACGCATTTCTCCGCTTTGGGTTCTAGCTTGTCCGGTTGTAACTTTTTTACATAGGCTTCGCAACCCCAAACTTTAAGGAACGACGACTTAGGTTTCTTATTAAACCATAATTCATACGGTGTCGTTTCAACGGATTTAGATGGTGTCCTATTTAAAGTGAATGCATCTGTCTCTAATGCATAACTCCAAAATGATAACGGCAAATCAGTAAGAGACATCATAGAACGAACCATATCTAAGAGAGTTCGATTACGACGTTCGGACACACCGTTTCGTTGTGGTGTTCCCGGCGGTGTCAATTGTGAAAGTATTCCGCATTTCTTTAAATGCATGCTAAACTCATAACTCAGATATTCACCTCCGCGATCAGATCGTAGAAATTTAATCTTCTTGTTACGTTGATTTTCTACTTCACTTTGGAATTCCTTAAAGTTCTCGAAAGTTTCGGATTTATGTTTCATGAAATAGATATATCCATATCTATTCAGATCATCTGTGAAGGTTAGAACATAACGATAACCACCGCGAGAGGCTACACTCATTGGTCCGCACACATCGGTATGTATGATTTCCAATAAGTCTGTAGCTCGCTCCATAATACCAGAGAATGGAGTCTTAGTCATTTTTCCCATTAGACATGCTTCGCATCTATTAAGTGACTCAAAGTCAAGTGATTCAAGTAATCCATCAGTATGGAGTTTCTTCATGCGTTTCACTCCAATATGACCAAGACGACAGTGCCACATATAAGTAGAATTATCATTCAATTTAATTTGTTTAGCATCAACGTTATGAATATGTGTATCATTACTATCGAGATCTAATAGAAATAAACCATTCTTTTCAGGTGCTCGACCATAAAAGATATTATTCATAAAAATAGAACGACCATTATTCTCAGACTTGAATGAATAACCGTCTTGCATTAAGCAAGATCCAGATATAATGTTCATGCTCAACGCGGGTACAAAATAACAATTATTGAGGTTTAAAACTAATCCCGAAGGTAGATGTAGAGGAAGTGTGCCGACAGCGATCACATTGACCTTGGATCCATTTCCAACGCGCATCGTCACTTCATTCTTCAATAGTCTTCGTTTATTCTTTAGTTCCTGTTTCGAGTTACAAATATGAGCAACCGAACCAGTATCAAATACCCAGGTACTAGTAGGAGAACCAGTAAGATAAACATCTATAACATGTATATCTGTTGACGTCAGAAACCCCCTGGCGGGCAGAGACGGGCAACACAGTAGAGCCGGGAACAACTAGGGCTGCGGCTGGCCCCAGTCCCTCAGAGCGACGGCCCGCAAAGCCTCCTGGTCACACGTCCGATGCTATCGCAAGGGCGTGCCACCTGACCTATACCTGGTCGGGAAGGTGTTGGATGATGCCTCGCTTAGTTTCCTGCATGGCATACACGTAAACATTAAATACGAGCCTCGATCGGCTCTCGAGTTATCCCGTGAATCGGCTCAAAGAGCCGATCCACCCATGATTCGAACAAGGTGTCCGAATATATGGTGGTCCTGCTTGATCAAGATAAAGCTAATGAGATCTACGACGATTTAGGGTTTTCACCGCATAATCGGATCATCCTACTCACGATTGGGCCTCGCGCTCGCGCACGGTGACCGTAAGCCGATCCTAGACAGGGCCCAAAAACCAACACGAGGTTGATCCCCGGAACATCCTTTCTAGGGCTAGCAAATGCCACCCTACACGCCGCTGGATCCTCCAACCCTTTGTAGGGCCTAACTATTGCAGATGTTAAACTAATCCTTGCAGAACAAGGAGCAATCGTAACGGATCAGATCTACTAAACTATGATCAAGCGGGGTGCCGCCCCTACACCTAAGATAGGTGTAAGGGCGGCTAGATGCATGAGGGTTACACTATGACAGCATATGATACGAAGAACAATGCTAACCCTAACACATCTAAGATAACTACGTTGCTCGCCATCAAAAAGGCTTCAGCACGAGCAACGCATGAACAACGTGGGCAGGCTTGTGCTGCCTAGATCGCGAGATGCGATCTAGGCAGCATGGTGCTTACCGGAGAAACCCTCGAGACGAAGGAGTTGGCGATGCGCCGAGATTTGTTTGTGTTGAACGTTGGTTGTTGTTTATTCCATAAACCCTAGATACATATTTATAGTCCAAGGGACTTTCTAATTTAGGCGTGCACCTAACCGTGCACGGGTAAAACTCTAACTAACCGACAGGTATCCTAATATGTTACAGATACACGGGCCAACTCGCCCACATTTTGCATATAAAGGCCGATTCACGTATTTCTTCCATATATATTCTTCAAGTCCATCTTGATCGCGGCCCACCCCTGACTCGGTCAAATTCTGGTGATAACACATGCCCCCTGGTTTTGGAAATAACATTTCCAAAATCATTATGCTCTTCTTTCGTCGGGTCATGTCGTGGCAGAGCAGAACTGCCGCAGAATCTTCCATCATTACGCCTCGCCTCCCGGGCTTCTCCGTACGAATTGACAATTTCGGCATCACGTCCTCGAGAACCGTCATGGCATTAAATCTCCACTACACTCTCTTTATTTATCTGTGCCAAACGGTTCACCACTCCATCCCCTTGCTCTGCTCTGTCCACCAACGCCAAAAACCCTCTTCCCCTGCAGCCATGTCTTCCTCTTCCTCCTCCGCTTCAGGCCTCTCTCTCCCATCGTCGCCGAAGAACAAGGAAGAGGACGATCCCCGCTCCGGGGCGAACCCCATCTCCTCCGACAAGGAGAAGAAAGAAGGAGAAGCGGAGAATACCAAGGCCTCCCCTCCGCCGAGGCTTCCGCCGAAGAAGCGCTCCCGCATGTGGGCGGACAGCGAGGACGACGATGACGACGAGGAAGGAGAAGATGAGGAGGAGGAAGATGATTCCTCCTCCTCCGCCGGGTATCCTCCAACGAAGCGCTTCCGCAGCTCGGGCGGATAGCGAGGATGATGATGATGACGAGGAGGAGGAGGAAGCTCCGGCCGACGGCCGGGGCAGCAGCGGCGAGGAGCTTCCCGGGAGCAGCGCCGACGACCTCGACGACGGCGATGATGAGGACAGCGACGACTAGTAGAGTAGGACCAGCGGTAGCGAGTGCACTAGGCACCGGATCCCTCTTTTGAGAGCCATCGGCTCTTCTTGTAAAGCCGCTCCTTTGAATTAATGAGAATTGTTCTTTCAATTTCTCTTTCCATTAATCCAATTTCCATCCTTCCGCTTGCCACACCAAGACCGATAGCAACGAATCGGATTATTATTTTTTCCTTGACTGTGGTATTTTGCAATCCCACAGCCGATGACTGTTCATCGGCTAATTTGAGAAACCAGTCTCCTTCCTTTTCTTGCAGCACCAGCACGGTCCAAACCTCGTACAAGACGACGGCTTTTCCTTCCCAGCTCCTCCCTGAGAAGATCATGATGCAGGTGTCGGCCGATGCAACTCCAATCGGCTCTCAAAAATAGAGCACCTCCCAAGTTAGTGGCCCTCCGAGCCTTAGTCAAGGCGAGAAAGGTAGCGAAATAGCCCATCATGTCGCCATTGACCTCACGCCACAATGCGAGCCAGCCGATTCCAACAAAATCGGCTCCCCAGAGCAGAGAACCTTCAGGGTGAGCTGCCCCCCGAGCTTTTTCAGTCTACTCCTTGCGCCTTGTTGATTAGATTGGCTCCTTTCCTGCGGTGGATCTGAGGCAACCCACCCTTGGCCTGATCTGCGCATCCACGCTGCTCTCGGCATTGTTCTTGAAGAGAGGATCCGAGCCATTGAACCATTGAAACACTCCATTGAGGAGTTCTCCCATCATAGTCTCTCTTCGTGGTCCACTTCCTCTGACAGTTATACCTCTTGAGTCGACGGCCATGCATCGGCTTTTATATCCTTAAGTCGATGCCTGCTGCATCGGCTGTGCTTAAAAAATTTTGAATTTTTTACGGCCGATTTATGCATCGGCCCCCATACTTTAATACCCATCACCAAAGGATGAGACACTTCTACTGCATATCCTCGTGTTTTATCCACCTGGGTGCCCCCCCGAGCCGATTCTGTCAAGAGAATTGATGGTATCGGCTCCGTTGGATTACATGTTGAACCCGAGCGAGAATGGATGGTGAGGATAATTTTGGCCGATTGCTGGAATCGGCCTCCACATTGCTTGCTCGGTGAAGGTTTTGTAATGTCCCTTCATAAATTTTTTGGGGCCGATCACAAGGATCAGCCTCGCCACGTTTGCTCATTGACTTGTTCTTGTTACTCGGTCAGGCCGGTGGATAAAACCAGCCCAATCTCTGACTTTATCATGTTGGTGCGCTTGCTGTCGTCCACCTTGAGTGCATCGTGTAATCGTGGAGCACTAAGCTTCTTCGGAAGAACGAGCACCATGTTTGTGCCAGCCGATGTTTCATCATCGGCTTTCCTTTGCTTGGGGCGCCACTCCATTTTCCGTGGACGACCCTCTTCATCCAGGGTTCGCTGTACTTTTGCAGCCAAATCAGGTCTTGCCTTCCTCAATGTATGCAAGTACAGCCTTTCGGCTTCCTCCAGGCCGCGCAATCGCTGAACCCTGCGCTTCTGGGAACGGCTGAGTCCATCAGGGCACCACCTTGGCCGGTGGTACCTGTCTTCTTCTTCTCCCTCGTCTTCCGAATCTTCGAGATCTTTCAACCGAGGGGACTCAGCTCGTTTGCTTTGTGGCGGGAGAGGCCCTAGGCGCTTGAATACGGACACATTGGCTGCCTCCTTTTTCTTCTGGTTGCATTCGGGCAATTGCCGATTGTGGGCAATCGGCTCATTCCTGAATCCCAGCGAGTGTCTGAAGAAGGGACAGTCCCAGTGCCTATCCTCGTCGACTCGCTCCCCCAACTTTTCCTTGGCACGGTGCTCGTGCTCCTCCTCATCACGATCATGCCGACGACGTCTCCTGTCGTCCCTAGCCAGACGATCTTCTTCATCATCGTCGTCGTATCGCCGGCGTTGGTCATACTGCCTCACATACTTGTTGAGGAGGTGATCAGAGAAAGGTCGTTGATACCTTATGTTTTTCACCTCTCCCTCTGTGACGTAGCGCTTGCCGTCTTGGCGGAGCCGATCGCGTGGAGCGGCTTCCTCTGTATCTTTGCTATGAGAGCAGCTGCCCTCATCTCCGTCCTTACCGAGTGGTGTCCGGGTCCTACCATGTTGATATTGCACGAGAAATCCGGCTGGCACCCTCCATGGTAAGTATACTCCACCATGTTTACGGCGGGGAAGGGGTGTGTGTCGACCTTCATGGCGTATTGGTTGAAAATCAACCGTCCGTTTTCTGTCGCCATTTGGATTTGCTGCCGCCACACCCTGCAGTCGTTGGTGGTGTGGGTGAACGTGTTATGCCACTTGCAGTATGGCTTTCCGTTCAGCTCTTGCACCGTGGGGATCTTGTGGCCTTCGGGTACCTTTATATGCTTCTCCGTGAGTAAGAGATCAAAAATCTGCTCAGTCTTGGTCACGTCGAAGTCGAACCCTTTTGGAGGGCCTTGTGGCTTCACCCATTTGCAGGACACGGGGCCCGCCGCTCGAGTCCATTCAGCCACTGCTACCTCTCGATCTCCCGCAACACCTTCATCCTCGTCTGCCTCAACCAGGGTCACCGCACGCTTGAATTTGTCCTGGTAGACATCTGGGTGACGCTGCTCAGATGCTGACAGCTTCTGCACCATGTGCGCCAATGAAGGGTAGTCTGCTTGGGAGGCCACGTCCTTAATCGATGATGAGAGACCCACCACCGCCAACTCGACTCGCTTCTTTTTCACTTACATGAGCCGAAAAGCATCGGTTCCTAATGGTCCCGAAGCGCTGGACGTATTCTGACACTGTCTCCCCGCGCTTCTGTCGTACTTGTGCTAGATCGGCAATACCAACCTCGGAAGCCTCTGAGTGATACTGCTCATGGAACTGCTCTTCCAACTGCTTCCAAGTCCGGATGGAGTTCGGTGGCAGCGATGTGTACCACCCGAAAGCCGATCCCGTGAGGGACTGTGCGAAGAACCTCACACGCAACTCGTCTGATGCTGAGATCGTGCCCAGCTGTGCCAAATATCGGCTCACATGCTCGATGGAACTGGAACCATCAGATCCACTAAACTTTGTGAAGTCCGGGAGCCGATATTTGGGTGGTAGCGGGATCAGTTCGTAGTCGTTGGGGTACGGCTTGGTGTAGCCGAACGTCTTCCTTTTCGGCATCATGCCGAACTGATCTTTCAGGATTGCACAAATCTGATCCGCGGTGATGGCTGAAGGTGTCGAACCCTGAAGATTCGCCGGGGTGGCATACTTAACCAGCCATGCTTGCTTTTCCGGTTCTAAGCCAACTGCAGGAGCTGGGCTCTGGAGGTTTGTCGGAGTGGCGTACTTAGCTAGCCACGTTTGCTTCTCAGGATCGGCTCCCGACGTTCCTCCTGCCGTTCCAGAGGCCCCTGCTGTTGCAGCCTGGTTCGAGAGTGCCCAGGTGTTGCAGTCTGGTACGTATGCGCACGCGTATCCGTGCGGGATCTCCTTGGGTGCCTCAGGTAGGAATTGGTAGTCACTAGGATCACCACCAATCTTGTAGACGACGTATGCCGATGAGTTCGGCAGTTCCGGTGCTGCCCATGCGAACGGATGGGGCTGGAGTGGCATCTCTCCTTTGAAAGTCCCCGCAGCTGGTCCCGACGGAGAATACCGGTGGCTCATGATTTCCTGGACCACGCGCGAACGACACGCTCCAAAGTGTTCACCGAGGCTCTCAGAGTGGCGGTGCAGCGAATGAGCCACCATGTAGTTGATTTCCTGCCGCAGCGACCTGGTGCGTTCTTCTGACGGGGCGGACAGGTCCACTCCATCGAGTGCGCCTTCAGGTGTGAACCCCTTCCACCTGACGCCATGGGAGCGGGTTCGGTGGAATGAGCCGATGAGTTCGGCTTCGAGGGTTGCCTTGATCTCGTCATGTTTCTTCTTGAGCTCATCGAGCGGATCCTCGTACTTGACCGGAGTGCCTTCCGCCATCTCGGATGCGGATGGCGATGTGGTGGATGTCGAAGGTTGTCCCACCGGGCGTGCCGGAATGTGTTGGCGTCGAAACCCCCGGCGGGCAGAGACGGGCAACACGGTAGAGCCGGGAACAACTAGGGCTGCGGCTGGCCCCGGTCCCTCGGAGCGATGGCCCGCAAAGCCTCCTCGGTCACACGTCCGATGCTATCGCAAGGGCGTGCCACCTGACCTATACCTGGTCAGGAAGGTGTTGGATGATGCCTCGCTTAGTTTCCTGCATGGCATACACGTAAACATTAAATACGAGCCTCGATCGGCTCTCAGGTTATCCTGTGAATCGGCTCAAAGAGCCGATCCACCCATGATTCAAACAAGGTGTCCGAATATATGGTGGTCCTGCTTGATCAAGATAAAGCTAATGAGATCTACGACGATTTAGGGTTTTCACCGCATAATCGGATCATCCTACTCACGATTGGGCCTCGCGCTCGCGCACGGTGACCGTAAGCCGATCCTAGACAGGGCCCAAAAACCAACACGAGGTTGATCCCCGGAACATCCTTTCTAGGGCTAGCAAACGCCACCCTACACGCCGCTGGATCCTCCAACCCTTTGTAGGGCCTAACTATTGCAGATGTTAAACTAATCCTTGCAGAACAAGGAGCAATCGTAACGGATCAGATCTACTAAACTATGATCAAGCGGGGTGCCGCCCCTACACCTAAGATAGGTGTAAGGGCGGCTAGATGCATGAGGGTTACACTACGACAGCATATGATACGAAGAACAATGCTAACCCTAACACATCTAAGATAACTACGTTGCTCGCCATCAAAAAGGCTTCAGCACGAGCAACGCATGAACAACGTGGGCAGGCTTGTGCTGCCTAGATCGCGAGATGCGATCTAGGCAGCATGGTGCTTACCGGAGAAACCCTCGAGACGAAGGAGTTGGCGATGCGCCGAGATTTGTTTGTGTTGAAAGTTGGTTGTTGTTTATTCCATAAACCCTAGATACATATTTATAGTCCAAGGGACTTTCTAATTTAGGCGTGCACCTAACCGTGCACGGGTAAAACTCTAACTAACCGACAGGTATCCTAATATGTTACAGATACACGGGCCAACTCGCCCACATTTTGCATATAAAGGCCGATTCACGTATTTCTTCCATATATATTCTTCAAGTCCATCTTGATCGCGGCCCACCCCTGACTCGGTCAAATTCTGGTGATAAAAATATCAGATATACCTTCTTTCTTCTTCTTGACAAGGCCGTGATGTCTACTGGTGCTTCTATTCTTGTAGACAGTGTTGGGCCTCCAAGAGCAGAGGTTTGTAGAACAGCAACAAGTTTCTCTTAAGTGGATCACCCAAGGTTTATCGAACTCAGGGAGGACGAGGTCAAAGATATCCCTCTCATGCAACCCTGCAACCACAAAGCAAGAAGTCTCTTGTGTCCCCAACACACCTAATAGGTGCACTAGTTCGGCGAAGAGATAGTGAAATACAGGTGGTATGAATAAATATGAGCAGTAGTAACGGCGCCAGAAAAGTGCTTGCTGGCGTGCAGTTGATGGTAGTAATATTGCAGGAAGTAAAGATGCAGTAAAACAGTAAGTAAACGATGATTGCAGTATTTGGAAACAAGGCCTAGGGATCATACTTTCACTAGTGGACACTCTCAACTTTGATCGCATAACAGAATAAATAAATAGATGCTAGACTCTACACTCTCTTGTTAGATGATGAACACCACTAACTGTGTAGGATTACACGAACCCTCAATGCCGGAGTTAACAAGCTCCACAATATTCGATGTTCATATTTAAATAACCTTAGAGTGCATGACAGATCAACATAACCAAACCAAGTACTAACATAGCATGCACACTCGTCACCTTCGCGCTACGAAAGGAGGCATAGATCACATCAATACCATCATAGCAATAGTTAACTTCATAATCTACAAGAGATCACAATCATAGCCTACGCCAAGTACTACACGATGCACACACTGTCACCATTACACCGTGCAGGAGGAATAAACTACTTTAATAACATAACTAGAGTAGCACACAGATAAATTGTGATACAAAACACATTGCAATCATAAAGGATATAAATAAGCACTTCACTATGCCATTCATAAAAGTGAATAAGTATTCTATGAAATATAGCCTAAGAGACCCACACGGTGCACACACTGTCACCTTTACACACGTGGGACAAGGAGTCTCCGGAGATCACATAAGTAAAACCCACTTGACTAGCATAATGACATCTAGATTACAAGCATCATCATATGAATCTCAATCATGTAAGGCAGCTCATGAGATTATTGTATTGAAGTACATAGGAGAGAGATTAAACCACATAGCTACCGGTACAGCCCCGAGCCTCGATGGAGAACTACTCCCTCCTCATGGGAGACAGCAGCGTTGATGAAGATGGCGGTGGTGTCGATGGAGGAGCCTTCCGGGGGCACTTCCCCGTCCCGGCGGCGTGCCGGAACGGAGACTCATGTCCCCCAGATCTTGGCTTCGCGATGGCGGCGGCTGCGGAAGGTTTCTCGTACCGTGGCTTTTTCGTATCGTGTTTTAGGTCGGGGACCTTTATATAGGCGAAGAGGCGGCGTCGGAAGGTCAACGAGGCGACGACACAACAGGGGGCGCGGGCCCCCTTGGCCGTGCCGGCCTACTCGTTTGGTGGGCCCGTGGCCCCCCTCCGGCGGCTCTCGGGTGTTCCGGAAGCTTCATGCAATCCTAAGATGTCGTGCGTTGATTTCGTCCGATTCCGAGAATATTTCCTTACTAGGATTTCTGAAACCAAAAACAGCGAGAAAACAGACAACTAGCCCTTCGGCATCTCGTCAATAGGTTAGTTCCGGAAAATGCATAAATATGACATAAAGTATGCATAAAACATGTAGATATCATCAATAATGTGGCATGGAACATAAGAAATTATCGATACGTCGGAGACGTATCAGCATCCCCAAGCTTAGTTCTCGCTCGTCCCGAGCGAGTAAACGATAACAAAGATAATTTCTGGAGTGACATGCCATCATAACCTCGACCATACTATTGTAAGCACATGTAATGAATGCAGCGATCAAAACAATGGTAATGACATGAGTAAACAACTGAATCATAAAGCAAAGACTTTTCATGAATAGTACTTTCAAGACAAGCATCAATAAGTCTTGCATAAGAGTTAACTCATAAAGCAATAAATTCATAGTAAAGGTATTGAAGCAACACAAAGGAAGATTAAGTTTCAGCGGTTTCTTTCAACTTATAACATGTATATCTCATGGATATTGTCAATGTAAAGTAATATAACAAGTGCAATATGCAAGTATGTAGGAATCAATGCACAGTTCACACAAGTGTTTGCTTCTTGAGGTGGAGAGAGATAGGTGAACTGACTCAATCATAAAAGTAAAAGAAAGGCCCTTCGCGAGAGGGAAGCATTGATTGCTATATTTGTGCTAGAGCTTTGGTTTTGAAAACAAGAAACAATTTTGTCAACGGTAGTAATAAAGCATATGTGTTATGTAAATTATATCTTACAAGTTGCAAGCCTCATGCATAGTATACTAATAGTGCCCGCACCTTATCCTAATTAGCTTGGATTACCGGGATTATCATCGCAATACACATGTTTTAACCAAGTGTCACAAAGGGGTACCTCTATGCCGCCTGTACAAAGGTCTAAGGAGAAAGCTCGCATTGGATTTCTCGCTTTTGATTATTCTCAACTTAGACATCCATACCGGGACAACATAGACAACGAGATAATGGAATCCTCTTTAATGCATAAGCATGTAGCAACAATTAATGTTCTCATATGAGATTGAGGATATATGTCCAAAACTGAAACTTCCACCATGGATCATGGCTTTAGTTAGCGGCCCAATGTTCTTCTCTAACATTATGCATGCTCTAACCATTAAATGAGTGGTAAATCTCCCTTTCTTCAGACAAGACGGACATGCATAGCAACTCACATGATATTCAACAAAGAGTAGTTGATGGCATCCCCAGGAACATGGTTATCGCACAACAAGCAACTTAATAAGAGATAAAGTGCATAAGTACATATTCAATACCACAATAGTTTTTAGGCTATTTGTCCCATGAGCTATATATTGCAAAGATAAAGGATGGAAATTTTAAAGGTAGCACTCAAGCAATTTACTTTGGAATGGCGGAGAAATACCATGTAGTAGGTAGGTATGGTGGACACAAATGGCATAGTGGTTGGCTCAAGGATTTTGGATGCATGAGAAGTATTCCCTCTCGATACAAGGTTTAGGCTAGCAAGGTTATTTGAAACAAACACAAGGATGAACTGGTGCAGCAAAACTCACATAAAAGACATATTGTAAACATTATAAGACTCTACACCGTCTTCCTTGTTGTTCAAACTCTTTACTAGAAATTATCTAGACCTTAGAGAGACCAATTATGCAAACCAAATTTTAGCAAGCTCTATGTATTTCTTCATTAATGGGTGCAAAGTATATGATGCAAGAGCTTAAACATGAGCACAACAATTGCCAAGTATCAAATTATCCAAGACATTTTAGAATTACTACATGTAGCATTTCCCGTTTCCAACCATATAACAATTAACGAAGCAGTTTCACCCTTCGCCATGAACATTAAAAACTAAGAACACATGTGTTCATATGAACCAGCGGAGCGTGTCTCTCTCCCACACAAGCATGTATTTATTCAAACAAAACAAAAATAAAAAACAAACAGACGCTCCAAGTAAAGTACATAAGATGTGACCGAATAAAAATATAGTTTCAAGAGAACAAACATGATAATTTGTCGATGAAGAAGGGGATGCCTTGGGCATCCCCAAGCTTAGACGCTTGAGTCTTCTTAAAATATGCAAGGATGAACCACGGGGGCATCCCCAAGCTTAGACTTTTCACTCTTCTTGATCATAGTATATCATCCTCCTCTCTTGACCCTTGAAAACTTCCTCCACACCAAACTCGAAACAAACTCATTAGAGGGTTAGTGCATAATCAAAAATTCACATGTTCAGAGGTGACACAATCATTCTTAACACTTTTGTACATTGCTCAAAGCTACTGAAAGGTAATGGAACAAAGAAATCCATCCAACACAGCGAAAGAGGCAATGCGAAATAAAAGGCAGAATCTGTCAAAACAGAACAGTCCGTAAAGACGAATTTTAAAGAGGCACCAGACTTGCTCAGATGAAAATGCTCAAATTGAATGAAAGTTGCGCACATATCTGAGGATCACTCACGTAAATTGGCATAATTTTCTGAGTTACCTACAGAGAATTAGGCCCAGATTCGTGACAGCAAGAAATCTGTTTCTGCGCAGTAATCCAAATCTAGTATGAACCTTACTATCAAAGACTTTACTTGGCACAACAATGGAATAAAACTAAGATAAGGAGAGGTTGCTACAGTAGTAAAAACTTCCAAGACTCAAAATAAAAAAACAAAATTACTGTAGTAAAATAAAAACATGGGTTATCTCCCAAGAAGTGCTTTCTTTATAGCCATTAAGATGGACTCAGCAGTTTTAATGATGCACTCGCAAGAAATAGTGGTTGAAGCAAAAGAGAGCATCAAGAGGCAAATTCAAAACACATTTAAGCCTAACATGCTTCCTATGAAAAGGAATCTTGTAAATAAACAAATTCATGAAGCATGATGCAACAAGCATAGAAAGATAAAACAAGTGTAACTTCAAAAATTTCAGCATATAGAGAGGTGTTTTAGTAACATGAAAATTTCTACAACCATATTTTCCTCTCTCATAATAATATCCAGTAGCATCATGAGCAAACTCAACAATATAACTATCAAATGAAAACATTCTTATCATGAGTATCATGCATAAAATTATTACTCTCCACATAAGCATAATCAATTTCATTAGTTGTAGTGGGAGCAAATTCAACAAAGTGGCTATCATCAAATATAGGAGGCATATTGTAATCATAATCAAATTTACTATCCATAGTAGGCGGCACCAAAAGACCACTATCATTATAATCATCATAAATGGGAGGCATATCATAATCAACATAAACTTTCTCCTCAATACCCGGAGGGCTAAAGAGATCATTTTCATCAAAACCAGCTTCCCCAAGCTTAGAACTTTCTATATCATTAGCAACAATGGTGTTCAAAGCATTCATATTAATAACATTCCCATTAGCATGCATATAAAGTTCCATGGGTTTTTTAATTCTCTCTTCAAACACATCATGTCCTAATTCAAGATAAAGTTCATAAAGATCTCTCATATTTTTGTTGTTTTCCATTATGCCTAACTAGTGTAAACAAGAAACAAAAAGATGCAATTGCAGAATCTAAAGGAAATAGCTTCGAGCACACACACAATGGCGCCAGAAAAGTACTTTACCTGAGACCGGAGTATGAGTGCCTTTTACCTTTTCTCCCCGGCAACGGCGCCAGAAAAGTGCTTCGTTGCCGGGGTCCGGTGTGTGAGTGCCGTTTACCTTTCCTCCCCGGCAACGGCGCCAGAAAAAGTGCTTGATGTCTACTGGTGCTTCTATTCTTGTAGACAGTGTTGGGCCTCCAAGAGCAGAGGTTTGTAGAACAGCAGCAAGTTTCCCTTAAGTGGATCACCCAAGGTTTATCGAACTCAGGGAGGAAGAGGTCAAAGATATCCCTCTCATGCAACCCTGCAACCACAAAGCAAGAAGTCTTTTGTGTCCCCAACACACCTAATAGGTGCACTAGTTCGGCGAAGAGATAGTGAAATACAGGTGGTATGAATAAATATGAGCAGTAGTAACGGCGCCGGAAAAGTGCTTGTCGGCGTGCAGTTGATGGTAGTAATATTGCAGGAAGTAAAGATGCAGTAAAACAGTAAGTAAACGATGATTGAAGTATTTGGAAACAAGGCCTAGGGATCATACTTTCACTAGTGGACACTCTCAACTTTGATCACATAACAGAATAAATAAATAGATGCTAGACTCTACACTCTCTTGTTGGATGATGAACACCACTAACTGTGTAGGATTACACGAACCCTCAATGCCGGAGTTAACAAGCTCCACAATATTCGATGTTCATATTTAAATAACCTTAGAGTGCATGACAAATCAACATAACCAAACCAAGTACTAACATAGCATGCACACTGTCACCTTCACGCTACGAAAGGAGGCATAGATCACATCAATACCATCATAGCAATAGTTAACTTCATAATCTACAAGAGATCACAATCATTGCCTACGCCAAGTACTACACGATGCACACACTGTCACCATTACACCGTGCAGGAGGAATAAACTACTTTAATAACATCACTAGAGTAGCACACAGATAAATTGTGATACAAAACACATTGCAATCATAAAGGGATATAAATAAGCACTTCACTATGCCATTCATAACGAGTGAATAAGTATTCGTGAAATATAGCCTAAGAGACCCACACGGCGCACACACTTGTCACCTTTACACACGTGGGACAAGGAGTCTCCGGAGATCACATAAGTAAAACCCACTTGACTAGCATAATGACATCTAGATTACAAGCATCATCATATGAATCTCAATCATGTAAGGCAGCTCATGAGATTATTGTATTGAAGTACATAGGAGAGAGATTAAACCACATAGCTACCGGTACAGCCCCGAGCCTCGATGAAGAACTACTCCCTCCTCATGGGACACAACAACGTTGATGAAGATGGCGGTGGTGTCGATGGAGCAGCCTTCCGGGGGCACTTCCCCGTCCCGGCGGCGTGCCGGAACAGAGACTCCTGTCCCCCAGATCTTGGCTTCGCGATGGCGGCGGCTCTGGAAGGTTTCTCGTACCGTGGCTTTTTCGTATCGTGTTTTAGGTCGGGGACCTTTATATAGGCGAAGAGGCGGCGTCGAGAAGGTCAACGAGGCGACGACACAACGAGGGGCGCGGGCTCCCCTTGGCCGCGCCGGCCTACTCGTTTGGTGGGCTCGTGGCCCCCTCTGGCGGCTCTCGGGTGTTCTGGAAGCTTCATGCAATCCTAAGATGATGGGCGTTGATTTCGTCCGATTCCGAGAATATTTCCTTACTAGGATTTCTGAAACCAAAAATAGCAGAAAACAGCAACTAGCCCTTCGGCATCTCGTCAATAGGTTAGTTCCGGAAAACGCATAAATATGACATAAAGTATGCATAAAACATGTAGATATCATCAATAATGTGGCATGGAACATAAGAAATTATCGATACGTCGGAGACGTATCAGGCCGCTCTTCAGATCCGCCAAATACTTGGAGCAATTACGCTTCCAGTGTCCCTTCTCCTTGCAGTAATAGCACTCAGCATCAGGCTTAGGGCCAGTCTTAGGTTTCATAGGAGGCGTGGCAGCTTTCTTGCCACCCTTCTTAAATTTTCCTTTAGACTTGCCCTGTTTCTTGAAGCTCGGTGGTCTTGTTGACCATCAACACTTGGTGCTCTTTCTTTATCTCAACCTCAGCAGATTTCAGCATGGCGAAGAGTTCAGGTAACTCTTTGTTCATGTTTTGCATATTGTAGTTCATCACAAAGTTCTTGTAACTAGGTGGCAGTGATTGAAGGACACGATTAATCCCCGATCTGTTAGGAATCACTATTCCCGGATTGCGAGTTTCTTCGCATGCCCGGTCATGGCGAGCATGTGCTCACTAACGGAGCTGCCTTCTTCCATCATGCAAGCGAAGAAGTGTTTCGATGCTTCATAGCATTCCACGGCCGCATGAGTTTCAAAGATAGCTTTCAGCTCATTGACCAACTCATGAGGATCGTGGTGCTCAAAACGTTTTTGAAGATCGGCTTCCGGATCGCATAGGATGGCACACTCGAACTTGAGAGTAACGAGTTTTCCGAGTCGCGTAAACATTCTTTACTTCATCGGTTTCAGTTTCTGCAGGAGGGTCACCTAGCGGTGCATCAAGCACATATTGCAGATTTCCGCCAGCGAGGAAAATCCTCACATGACGGAACCAGTCGGTGAAGTTGCTATCGTTGCTCTTATGCTTTTCTTTCTCTAGGAACTGGTTAAAATTGATTGGGGACGCCATATCTACAACATATATTTGCAATAGTTTAGACTAAGTTTATGAAAAATTGAGTTCAAATTTTAATTCAACAAAATTAAAAATCTAGGTGAACTCCCACTCAAAACAATATCCCTCGCATTGTCTTAGTGATTACACGAACCAAATCCACTACACCAAGCCCGATCATCACGAGACGAGATGTAACTTCAATGGCGAACACTCAAAGTGTTCATCACATCAATCATAGGATTCATGCTCTACCTTTCGGTATCACGTGTTCCGAGAGCATGTCTGTACATGCTAGTCTCGTCAAGGCAACCTTATTATCCACGTGTGCAAAACTGGCTTGCACCCGTTGCATACACTTGTTGAATCTATCATACCCGATCATCACGAGATGTTTCGAAACGACAAGTATTAGTAACGGTGCTACTAAGGATGAACACTTTATTATCTTGATATTTTAGTGATAGGGATCATCTTATAATGCTACCTTCGCGATCTAAGCAAAATAAGATGCATAAAAGATTAACATCACATGCAGTTCATATGTGATATGATATGGCCCCCTTTGCGCCTTTGATCTTCATCTCCAAAGCACGGACATGATCTCCATCATCAATGGGCATGATCTCCATCATCGTCGGCGTAGCGTCAAGGTCAATGGCGTCATCTTCATGACTGTTCTCCCATGTAGCAACTATTACAACTTCTTTGAAATACTACTCAACATGAAATTTAAAGACAACCATAAGGCTCCTGCCGGTTGCCACAATAGAGTAATGATAATCTCATACATATTCATCATCACATTATGGCCATATCACATCACCAAACCCTGCAAAAACAAGTTAGACGTCTCTAATTTGGTTTGCATATTTTACGTGGTTTAGGGTTTTCGAGTAAGATCTAATCTACCTACGAACATGAACCACAACGGTGATACTAGTGTTGTCAATAGAAGAGTAAATTGAATCTTCACTATAGTAGGAGAGACGAGACACCCGCAAAGCCACTTATGCAGTACAAGTTGCATGTCGAGCGTGGAGCAAATATCATGAACGCGGTCATGTAAAGTTAGCCCGAGCCGCTTCATCCCACTATGCCACAAAGATGCAAAGTACTCAAACTAAAGACAACATAAGCATCAACGTCCACAAAACAATTGTTTTCTACTCGTGCAACCATCTATGCATAGACACGGCTCTGATACCACTATAGGGATTCGTAGCATAGAAAACAAAAAAATTCCTACCGCGAGAAGGCAATCCAAGCCAAGATGCAATCTAGAAGACGAGAGCAATGAGGGGATGAACGAGACTAACCCTTGAAGATTTACAAAGCCTACAAGAGGAGGCTCTCGTTGCTGCGGTAGACGATCACTTGCCGCTTTCAAAAGCGCGTAGAAGATCTTGACGGTGCCACAATCGGGCAGCACCTCCGTACTCGGTCACACGTTCCGTGTTGATGAAGACGACGTCCTTCTCCCCATTCCAGCGGGCAGCGGAAGTAGTAGCTCCTCCTTGAATCCGGCAGCACGACGGCGTGGTGGCGGTGTCGATGGAGATCTCCGGCGGAGCTTCGCTAAGCGTTGCGGGACAGGTGGAGGAGTGGGGCGGCTAGGGTTTGGGGAGAGGGGGTGGCCGGCCACTATGGGGTGCGGCCAAGCTATGGGCTTGTGGTGGCCGGCCCCCTCCCCTTGCCCCTCATTATATAGGTGGAACCCCCAAGTGTTGGACTACAAGTCTTCGAATAAGACCCCAACCCAAAACCTTCCATGTGTAGGGAAACCTACCCAAGGTGGGATTCCCACCTCAAGTGGGACTCCCACCCTTCCATGAGGGGGGTGGCCAGCCACCCTTGGTGGAGTCCACCTGGGACTCCACCCCTCTAGGGTTGGCCGGCCATGGGAGGTGGAGTCCCTTCGGGACTCCGCCTTCCAAAGTGATTTCTTCCGGACTTTTCTAGAACCTTCTAGAACCTTCCATAAATGCACCGGATCATTTTCAAACTTATAAAATGACTTCCTATACATGAATCTTATTCTCCGGACTATTCCGGAACTCCTCGTGATGTCCGGGATCCCATCCGAGACTTCGAACAAAACTTCGAACTCCATTCCATATTCAAGTTCTACTAATACGACATCAAACCTTAAGTGTGTCACCCTACGGTTCGCGAACTATGTAAACATGGTTGAGAACTCTCTCCGACCAATAACCAATAGCGGGATCTGGAGATCCATAATGGCTCCCACATATTCAACGATGACTTAGTGATCGAATGAACCATTCACATACGATACCGATTCCCTTTGTCACGCGATATTTTACTTGTCCGAGGTTTGATCATCGGTATCTCTTTATACCTTGTTCAACCTCGTCTCATGACAAGTACTCTTTACTCGTACCGTGGTATGTGGTCTCTTATGAACTATTCATATGCTTGCAAGCTATTTAGACGACATTCCACCGAGAGGGCCCAGAGTATATCTATCCATCATCGGGATGGACAAATCCCACTTGTTGATCCATATGCCTCAACTCATACTTTCCGGATACTTAATCCCACCTTTATAACCACCCATTTACGCAGTGGCGTTTGATGTAATCAAAGTACCTTTCCGGTATAAGTGATTTACATGATCTCATGGTCGAAAGGACTAGGTAACTATGTATCGAAAGCTTATAGCAAATAACTTAATGACGTGATTTTATGCTACACTTAATTGGGTGTATCCATTAGATCATTCATATAATGATATAACCTTGTTATTAATGACATCCAATGTTCATGATCATGAAACTATGATCATCTATTAATCAACAAGCTAGTTATACAAGAGGCTTACTAGGGACTCATTGTTGTTTATATAACACACATGTATCAATGTTTCGGTTAATACAATTATAGCATGGTATATAAACATTTATCATAAACACAAAGATATATAATAATCACTTTTATTATTGCCTCTTGGGCATATCTCCAACATTCTATAAGATACTTGTTGGGTTTTATGTTATCAAGAGTGTGATTTGTCCATCCAAGCAACGAAAAGATATTCTCTGGGCCCTCTCGGTAATACACACTCAATCGCTTGCAAGCCCGTGACTAGGTCACATGGGCACACTATTACGATAAGAAAAGAGTACTTACCGGTAACGAGATAACAACAAGGTATGAAAGTACCAACGATCAAATCTCGGGTAACTAAGATATCGCAGGACAAGGGAATTATATATGAATGACATAAGTGGTTCACTCGATAAGATCATTGTTAAATATATGGGGGTTAATATGGATCTCTAGATCCCTCTATTAACCATTGGCTAGGGACATAGTCATGTCTGCATAATCGCGAACCCGTATGGTCACACACTTAAGGTTCGATGTCGCTAGAGATAGAGAAATATCAAGTGCAGTGTTTTCGCTGTCCCGAATGGATTCGGGGATATCACGGGTGGATTTGGATGGGAGACAAACCTATAGGAACATATATGGGAAGTATCAGAATGGATCCGGAAAGTTCTGGATTTTTTTGTTGTACCAGAAAGTTCCGAAGGGGGGAACCACCTAGCCTAGGGCCAGGTGGGCCCACCGGTGTGCCAAGTGGGCCGGCCGGCTGGACGCCGTGGCCAAGTGGGAGACGGAGAGTCCTACATCCACTCGGTTTGGAAGTGGGAGGGACGAGAAGGTTTAATAAGGTTTGACCGAGCGTCCAATTAGAATTCAGAGATCCTGTGGCCTCTCGGGTCCGAGCCTTTATATACGGGAGCCCAGGGGCTGAACACAGCATCACAAGTCCACAGGAGCCACGCATGCCCGAGCACCCAGCGCCCAGCGCCGCCGCCAAGCCGCCGTCGGCCACCCACCGCTGCCGCCCGTCATCGGCCATCTCGAGGTCGTCGACCATCGCCTGTCCTTGTCGGGTTCCTCCTCCGTCCACTTCTGTTTACCTCCGTTGGTCCTCGGACCTCCGCCGGTGATCTCCGGAATCTTGTCGGAACCCTAACTCCGGCGAACTCCAAAAAGATAGTCCGAACGAAGCCTTGCCGGATTTGCGCCAAGTTCGTCGTCACGCCGGAGCGATCTCTCTACGTCGACTCTATCTTGCCGGAACAAGAAGGAGCTGACGTCATCAAGTCGCACATGTGCATCACCTCGGAGCCGCCGCACAAGCGATGGAGTTGATCAAGTTGGATCGCCAAGATTGAACGGATCGTGATCGTCTACATCGACACCAACGTTAAAGTTCCGCACCCGATTTGCAACGGTATGGAAATCAAGTTATCGCATTGTTACATGCTACCGCATTATTACATGCTACCACATCGTTACATGCATCTCCTAGATTAGATCTTGGTGGTTTATTCATTGTTCTGTAGGAAAATTTATATTTTCTATGCTACGAATCCCTACATGTTCATCACCTTGCACATATGATACTCCGACCAGGTGAGGTACCGAACAATGGCCAAACGCTGCTGGAGCACGCCAATGCTGAGGCATGCTGATGACAATCAGGTGTTGGCGAAGGCGGAGAAGGTTGGCCAACATCAGCAGTTGCTATTGCCGCTCGGTGGTGGCATTGGCTTCCTCCTGGATGAACAGCTGCGCCATCATCTTGTCGGCATTGTCCATCGCAAAAATCCACCGAACACCTTGTGAGCGGTGGGCATCGTGGGAGACGCTGGTGCCGACGGTAGGGTCGGCAACCCGGCTGTGCCAGATGGTGGAGGTGTTGGCGTTGGCTACGGTGGTGGTTTCTGGGTGGGCAGGCAAAAGTCAGGCATGGGGGAGGAGGCGGCGATGGCGATCAAAGGGGTGGGAGGCGGAGCGGGTGGAGAATGAGCAGGTTTGGATACCAAGAGGGTCCTGCGGGGCGAAACCCTACGTGGATGGGAGTGCTGTTGATCCCAACTCGGTCCTATCGCGTAGGGGCCGGCTCGGGGTTGTCGATGATTTTATTGGGCTCGAAAACACGCCGACTATTTTTGGGGTGCGCCGGTGTGAGCCCAAAAATAAGGCCGACCCCCAAAATCTCTATTGGGGTCGCTATGGGCGAGCCGATGGAGATGCTCTTATAAGCTTAAAAGCTATGTCCGTAAACCATTTGGGCGCTGTATTTTTTTATGGCAGCTCCAAATTTTGCCCCTCATGATGCAAATATACGTCACCAAATAGGTGATGCAAAACAAATTTTAGTCACGCGCGAGAGACAAACCGCCATGCTAAACCGTGTGCCTCCCCGCCTACCATCGCGATTTGGCCGGTGTCGGACATCGGACTACCATGGATACCGTCGGGGGCAGTTGGCACAGTGGGGAAGACGTGCCAAGGGGCACACCAATAGGGAAGGTGGCAACAAAAGGGAAGAAAGCAGGCCCCGGCTCCAAGAGGTAGCCTGCCGCTTCCACGGCCAGCGAGAAGAGGAAGAAGAAGAAGAAGGTTGTTCCGGGTTGTAGTAAGAAAGCCAAAATCCGGCCAGGACTTGGCCATCGATGAGTCCGGTCTACCACCACTCCCGCCACCACAGCAGCCCGGAGAAGACAGCCGAACTCGACGCCGTTGGTGCCTGTGCATGACGTGTATGACGAAATGTCTCAAGGGTACACAATTATTCCTATTTTATTTTTTATCCATGGCTGATATGTACAATGCAATTGATTGTGTTTTTCATTGTTTTTTATCTTTATAGTGCTGATGTTGAGATATTTTTGGACAATATGAATGTATCATTACAATTTGACAATCGCAAGAGTATGAAACAAGCTATGAAGAGGTCGGCTTGTTTGGCATGGTTGGAGCGATTTAACCCGAGTGGCACCAACGAGAAACACTGGGTTAGTTCTTTGCATATATCCATTGTCATCATATAATTATTTTTCATCTATTATCTTATGTGCCTAAATTGCTTTTCTATATTGTCTTGTGTAGAACAAAATTTTGCAAAAACAATTAGGTGTGTTGTGAAGAAGGGACCCAAGAAAGGCATGAAAGGTAAACCATTCACATTTTATAATTGTTGGGTTGAGCTAAAGAATGATGAGTAATGGAAGAATCGTTGAAGATGCCACCATTATTGATGATAATGGGCATTCTAGTGATGAAGTAAAAAAATGAGGCACACTTCCAGCTCGGTTGTACAAACCAAGAGGTCTGAAAAAATAAAGTATGCCAAGAAGAAGGGTAATAATACTGATGGCTTGCAGGAATACAGGATCGTTAGAGTATAAATTTATGGAATTATTCTCCCAATTTTTATATCGAACCCGATGAGAAGCTAGAAGGCAACTATTATTCTTGGCATTTCGGTCACACGCAAGGTGTGACGGTGTCTTGAGTGAACTGACAGCAAGTGTGAAGGTGGAGGTGGTGGTTAGAAAGTATTTTCCATATTGTGACAGATTGTGACTGGACGTAATTAAAGAGTAAATAATAATGAAAAAATAACCGATTGTGTTCGAAATTTCTTGCAGATGAGAGGTTAAGTGCGGGAAGGTTCAGTTCATGGTGATATTGATCGTGTGCTAAATGGATGAATATATGAATGTAGTTGGGATGCGAAAGTGATTATGCATATTAGGATACAAGTAAGCGAGCAACGCTTGATTCATTTATCTCCTCCATGTAGGGATCAATAGACACTTGTCCAATCACATGTTGCCATCAGCAATAGCTAGCATCATTATTAAGGTCGTGAGACGATACCAACACATTAAGGTTAATGGTTCCTCGTTCTCCTCGAGTTGTGTTCACTTCTCGTTGATATCTCCACTATCACTACGAGATCGCGGAGTTGCTAGACAACAAGTGTTCATCTATCTAGATCTCTATATCATGTTCTTCGGCCCTTAATTAGACAATAAGCATTATGCAAACCATAGATGATAAATCTCATAAATAATAAGAACAATAGCTTTCACAAATGAAAGGTAATATACAAGAATATGCACATCACATCTCAACAATTCCCTACATCTCCCACTGAATGGATCGTGTCGCGACTAGAGGGGGGTGAATGGTTGCTATTCAATTTTTATGTCTTTTTCAGTTTTAGGCGATACGGAAGTAAAGGTGGCAACTTTAGCAACTATGTCGAACCTAGTGTGATGCTATGCTATACAACAAGTAAAGGAATCAATAAGCGGGTAAAGAGAGGGAGCAGAGCAACTGGGGTAGCGGAGATGGGATGCGATGTGTTTCCCGTAGTTCCTCCCACAAGAGGGAGTACATCTACGTTCAGGAGGTGTGGACCACAAAGGTCCAACAGCCACATAGGCCTCACCTTATTCCTCGAGAAAACCCCACGAAGGAGCTTTCCCTTCTCCACTAACGAGGCCGGTCGAGGCGGCGATTCCTTCACAAGGTTGGGGTGAGCTCCACAACAACGGAGGCTCCCAACACCCTATGGGGCTAGCACAACTCCAAGCTAGCTTCCATAGGAGATCATCTTCAATAGATCCCACAAGAGGAACCCTAACATCAAGATCCACAAAGGACTGGGTGGGATTGGTGAAATCTTTCTCGGTGGAACTATAGATCGGGACCTCCTCCACCACTCCTCAAAGTTTGGGCTTGATTGGTTGGATGGGGAGGGAGATCCTCAAGGATTTGAGGTCAGCGAGAATGGAGGAGAGAGAGAGAAAAGACTTAGGTCGAGCTGGGGAAGAAGACCCCTTTTATAGGGGTCCACGAATCCAACCGTTACCAACAGTTTCCGCACAACCGGTACTACCGCATATGGGAGAGGTACTACCACCTTGGGTCAGGAAGATGCCTTAAGTGAGGTACACGTGGAGCTTGGAGAGGTACTACCGGTGCCAGTACCGTCAAGGTATCGGCATGGTTACTGCAAGCTCTCGACCCCCTGCCCGGTACCATTGCGGTACCAGGGCTAGGAGCACCGTCGTGTTTGCATGGCCGGTGCCAGAGCGGTACTACTGCGTTTCACCATTCTGGTGACTCAAGCGGTAGTACCGGCTTAGGTACCGTCAAGGTACATGCACACTCTCTTCAAGCAATTCCCAAAAGGCAGTACCATTAGCGGTACCTCGACCGGTACTACCGGTCCCAAAAGGGAGAGGCAGTACCGCTGCGAGGTTCCAGCTGACATGTACCTGACACTGAGTGTGGTTGCGGTACTACCTCTTTTGGTAGTGGTACTATCGCACTCATCACCGGTACTACAGGTTTTGCTGAACTTGTTTTCCTTTCTTTTCCTCTCCAACCATGTCGCCTCGCGACACACACACACACAAAACTAGAAAACCTATCAACTACTCTTGAGTCTTTCTATCCTAAGGTATTCAGTGAGGACACCGTGTGCCTGCAAATATTTCAATGCAACGATGCACACGGTGAAATACATTCGAGTGTTGTTATCAAACACACAAAACACTCATGGTGAGATCTTGCTCTTTCAATCTCCCCTTTTTGGTGTTTGATGACAACACAAGAATTTGCAATATAGCACAAGATATTATGATAAGATTTTAGATTTGCAAAATATGGACTGAGCTCCCCTTAGATGTGTGCATAGTTGGAATATGCATTTGGATACAAATGCACAACATCCTAGGAACACACAACTCCTCCTAGATTTTACAAACCAAGCACATATGAAACAATGGATATATGGCATTATATATAGCATAGGCATAACTTGAGGCAACACAATTAGATACAAGGAGTTTGGGTGCATGTATCATACCTTTGCCTTGAGAAAACCCTAACTTCAATACTTATGCCTCCATTGAGATGGTATAGCCAATAGATATGAATACCGAATTCCAACATAGGCATACCATAATAAGTCTTATTACAAACTGGGAGATCTACGAATAAAAGGAAGTCTCAAATATGAATAAAGTTAATGATAACTAGGGATAAAAGTGATGGCAAGGCCGAAAAGACCAAAATGAAGCACCAAGCCCTTGGCTTCCGCATGAAAATTCCCACTCCTAATAGAGCAACTTCTCCCCCTTTGGCATAAAGGGAGAAGAATCATGCTCACGACCCAAAGGAGATCACTCGACGTCTTCATCATCATCTTCCTCGTCCTCCTCATCATCATCGTCCTCATACCCATCACCACCGTCTTCGTCTTCGTCTTAATCTTCCTCCTCATCATAACCTTGAGCTTGAGTCCGTTCGGGGATGGAGTCCTCAGAGCTAATCCACTTGTTCTTGGACTTTCATTCCTCGGGAGGGGTGATGATGTTCTCGGAGCCATCGGAGATGGGGAGATTCATGTGGACCATCATTGCATTTTGACGTTGACGGATCTTCTTGTTGTTCACATGGGCATCATACATCCGGTCTTGGAGGTCCTCCTTGAAACAAAAAAAGACTTCTTGAGACGCGCGATGAGCTTGGCAAACCACCCCTTTGACTTGGATGAAGGCGACAAGTAGTCGGAATCCTCACTATCCTCTTCATCATTTGGAGCACCGGGGCCAAACCTTGGCTTAGCGCGGGTCTTGACGATGGGGCTATGCACAAGGTGAGTAGTGAGGCGCCCACATTGAGTAGTGAGGTCACCACGGCCAACTTCGTCCCACTTGAGGCAAATCAACCGCATGATGTATGGAGAAAATGTGGGAAGATAGAGGGGAAATGCACAATCACGCATCTCATGCCATATGTACTCCATGCAATCCAATTGCTTGCCCCTGCCTTGGTTTTGTTGGGTGAGCACTAATAGTTTGACAAGAAAATCATGGACTTCATCTTGATTGCTCTTCTTGGGGTTGACAGTGTTGCAGAATATATGGTTCATGATGTCATAGGTGGGGAGAAGGTCATAGGCACTCCGCAAACCGCCCAACTGGCAATGTAGAGGTTGATCATTTTGTCCTTGCTCATAGGCTTGGGATGAAGATGGACCCGGAAGGCAATGAGGTCCTTGTGGGATAGTTGGTAGCCAAGACCGTGTGCAAACTCTGCCCAAGAGGCCTTCATGAGGTGCTCCTTGGTCATCCAAGTGAGGGAGCGGTCTCCATTATCATCAACATCGGATTGTACCTTGGCATAGAATTGACATATGACCTCTTTTGAGTATGGATGGTTGAAGGTCATCAAAGGAACGAGCCCCAATTCTTCGCATATGGCCTTAACTTCTCCAAAGTACTCGGGGTCAGAATCAAACTTGTCCATGATTATCGACCATTGATGACAACAAGCGAACTCCTTGGCACCATAGACTTCACTGTAGATCCTCTATTGGTTGTGATGGTAGAAGTACGTGTTGGAGCACAAGCGAGAGTTCTTCTCCACCACATAAGGATTAACACCTCGAACCACCAAGAATTGGTTCTTGGACAGTTTATCCATGGTCTTGGTAGGTCCCGTGGTGGTCTTCTTCTTGGTTGCGGCTGCTTCTGCTCGTTGACGCTTGGTGGTGCGAGGAAAGAGGACATCATCTTCTTCAATCTAGCTTTGACGGAGAGAGACGGGGAGGTTCCTCTTCTTGGGAGCACGTGGCTTTGAACTTGTGAACAACTCAGGTTGTAGATGGAATAGTAGATAAGTGCACAAGCCCTAGAGGTGCAAAGCGTAAGACACTAACAAGCAAATAGATGTGAAATTTGTGAAAAGCGGTAGTACCACTACCAGGTCCAGTAGTACCGGTCAAGACCAGTAGTACCGATCAAGAATGACCGGTAGTACCGCTTGAACACAACACGCCTAGATATGATTTCGATCCATGGCATTGTGGCACAAAACTTCACAAGATGTGGCAATCTAGTATCTATACACATGGAATAGCTTCCTAGGATGAATCTCCACCAAAATCTCCAACAAACCCTAGCCTATTCATCAAGGGAATCCAACAAACCCTAGAGAGGGAGGTTCGAGCTTATACCGGAGGCCATGGTGGAGAGGAGGGTGGGGAAGCTTCCCACGGAGGAGATTGTCCCGGGGATGGCCGGAGGGGGAGATCGGGGCCGGTCTGCTCAGAGGTCTTGAGATTGGGTGGCGGAAGTTGACTTGAGGTGGTTTGGGGAAAAGAGGTGGATTATGAGATCAAGCCCGACCCGGTACCTTAAGTCAAATTCCGAAGCGGTATTACCGGTCGCAAAAGCGGTAGTACCGCTTCCGGTAGCTAACCGCTATCTCAGGCGGTAGTACCACTCCAAGGAAAAAATATAACAGACGCTAGAACACTGCATTGGGGCGGTAGTACTAGTGAATGGACCGTAGCGAACAAGAGGGGGGGGGGGTGAATGGTCGCTATACAATTTTTATGCCTTTTTCAGTTTATATGCGGTGCGGAAGTAAAGGTGATAGCTTGGTGATAGGGATGCTCCTAGTATGATCCTAGGCTAGTGCAACATGCAAAGGAACCGAACAAGGTAGTAAAAGAGGGAGCGAGACAACCGGGGACGCGGAGACGAGGCGAGGTTTGTTTCCCGCAGTTCCCCCCACAAAAGGGAGTACGTCTGCGTTGAGGAGGTGCTAACCACGAAGGCTAGACGGCCACGAAGGCATCACCTTGTTCCTCGAGAAAGCCCCACGAAGGAGCTTCCCCTTCTCCACTAAGTAGCCGGTCGAGGCGGCGGTTCCTTCACAAGGTTGGGGCGAGCTCCACAAACACTGGAGGCTCCCAACTCCCTATGGGGCTAGCATAACTCCAAGCTAGCCTCCATAGGAGCACTTCCTCCAAGATCCCACCATAGGAACCCTAACTCCGAGATCCACTAAGGACTAGATGGTATTGGTGAAATCTCTTTTGGTAGAACTATAGATCGGGGCCTCCTCCACCACTCCACAAAGTTTGGTCAAGATTGGTTGGGTAGGTGGGGAGATCCTCAAGGTTTGAGCTCAGCAACAATGGAGGAGAGAGAAGGAGAAGAGATAAAATCGAGCTGGGGAAGAAGGGGCCCTTTTATAGGCTCCCCCAAATCCAACAGTTATTTGCAGATCCCGCACAAACGGTACTACCGCTTGAGCAAGCGGTAGTACCGCTCTGGGTTTGAAATCTGCCCACAGATTCGCCACGTGGGCTCGAAGCGGTAGTACCGCTGGCGGTACCACTGATGGTACCGCCATGGCCTCTGCGAGCCCTGGACTCCATCCGGTACCTCGGCGGTACCGGAGCGGTAGTGTCGTAACTTGAATTACGTTACCTAAGCGGTACCATGTCGGAACTACCTCTTGGGAGCGGTACTTTCACTCATGGTACCATCAAGGTACCGTAATTCGCTCTGTGGGCCTTTTCGCGTGTAAATACTAGAGCGGTACTTCAGGCTGGTACTAGTAGGTTAGCGGTACTACCGCTCCTGGTACCGGTAGTACCGGTCAGGTAGATTCTGCACTTTCCTCTTTCCCTCTCCAACCACGTCACCTCGCGGCACACACATGATACGTCTCAAACGTATCTATAATTTCTTATGTTTCATGCTACTTTTATGATGATACTCACATGTTTTATACACATTATATGTCATTATTATGCATTTTCCGGCACTAACCTATTGACGAGATGCCGAAGAGCCAGTTGTTGTTTTCTGCTGTTTTTGGTTTCAGAAATCCTAGTAAGGAAATATTCTCGGATTGGGCGAAATCAACGCCCAGGGTCCTATTTTTCCACGAAGCTTCCAGAAGACCGAGGGAGATACGAAGTGGGGCCACGAGGCGATGACACGCCAGGGCGGCGCGGCCCAGGCCCTGGCCGCGCGACCCTAGTGTGTGGGTCCCTCGTGACGCCCCGACTCTGCCCTTCCGCCTACTTAAAGCCTTCGTCGCGAGTACCCCAGTACCGAGAGCCACGATACGGAAAACCTTATAGAGACGCCGCCGCCGCCAATCCCATCTCGGGGGATTCAGGAGATCGCCTCCAGCACCCTGCCAGAGAGGGGAATCATCTCCCGGAGGTCTCTTCATCGCCATGATCGCCTCCGGATCGATGTGTGAGTAGTTCACCCCTGGACTATGGGTCCATAGCAGTAGCTAGATGGTTGTCTTCTCCTAATTGTGCTATCATGTTAGATCTTGTGAGCTGCCTATCATGATCAAGATCATCTATCTGTAATGCTACATGTTGTGTTTGTTGGGATCCGATGAATATTGAATACTATGTCAAGTTGATTATCAATCTATCATATATGTTGTTTATGCTCTTGCATGATCTCCGTTGCTAGTAGAGGCTCTGGCCAAGTTGATACTTGTGACTCCAAGAGGGAGTATTTATGCTCGATAGTGGGTCATGCCTCCATTGAATCTGGGACAGTGACAGAAAGTTCTAAGGTTGTGGATGTGCTGTTGCCACTAGGGATAAAACATCGATGCTTTGTCTAAGGATATTTGTGTTGATTACATTACGCACCATACTTAATGCAATTGTCTCGTTGTTTGCAACTTAATACCGGAAGGGGTTCGGATGATAACCTGAAGGTGGACTTTTTAGGCATAGATGCATGTTGGATAGCGGTCTATGTACTTTGTCGTAATGCCCCGATTAAATCTCATAGTACTCATCATGATATATGTATGTGCATTGTTATGCCTTCTTTATTTGTCAATTGCCCAACTGTAATTTGTTCACCCAACATTTGTTTATCTTATGGGAGAGACACCACTAGTGAACTGTGGACCCCGGTCCATTCTTTACATCTGAAATACAATCTACTGCAATTGTTCTTTACTGTTCTTTGCAAACAAACATCATCATCCACACTATACATCTAATCCTTTGTTTTCAGCAAGCCGTTGAGATTGACAACCTCACTGTTACGTTGGGGCAAAGTACTTTGATTGTGTTGTGCAGGTTCCACGTTGGCGCAGGAATCCCTGGTGTTGCGCCGCACTACACTCCGCCACCAACAACATTCACGTGTTCCTTGACTCCTACTGGTTCGATAACCTTGGTTTCTTACTGAGGGAAAACTTGATGTTGTACGCATCACACCTTCCTCTTGGGGTTCCCAACGGACGTGTGTCTCACGCGCCATCAAGCATTTTTTCTGGCGCCGTTGCCGGGGAGATCAAGAAACGCTGCAAGGGGAGTCTCCCACATCCAATCTCTTTACTTTGTTTTTGTCTTGCTTTATTTTACTTTATTTACTGCTTTGTTTGCTCTTATATCAAAAACACAAAAAATTAATTGCTAGTTTTACTTCATTTACTGTCTTGTTCTCCATATTAAAAACACAAAAAAATTAGTTACTTGCATTTACTATATTTAGTTTGCTTTATTTACTATTACTAAAAATGAGTAATCCGGAAATTGAAGTTCGTTCATTTAAGCAACAAGGGGGAGAAAGTTTTAAAGATGCTTGGTATAGTATTAGTGATGCTCATCATAGGTGCATTAAGAAACACTCCACTATTATCCTACTTAGGAACTTTTATGTTGGTATCTCTAGTTGGAATAGGTATGTTCTTGATACTCTTGCGGGAGGTAATTTCCTAGGCACTCCTGCTTTAGAAGCTAGTTGCATTATTGAGAGTCTAGTTGGAATACCACCTGTTAATGAAGCTAAAATTGAAATCTCTCTTGAAGATGTCATGAAAAAGTTGGAGGGCATAGAGAAAGATCTTCCAAGTATTGAGACTAAATTGGGAATATTACTTAATAGCACCGATAAACTTGATAAATCTCTAGGTGGAATTAATGAGAGAATTGTTGTTTTAGAGACTTGTGCTACTCATGATAATCGAACCCATAGGATTAGTGAACTTGAAGAAGCTATGGGAACCTTGTGTTCAACTTTTTCTTCTCTTAAGTTTAAGGAGAAAGCCTATGTGGGAAAGGAGCAAAAGTTCATGTATGCCTCTAAAGTGCCTAAGCCAAAAAACTATTATAGGCCTAAAATTGACAAAGCCCTTAGCACCACTATGGATGGGGGAGCATCTAAGATACCTATTGATGTTGATGCTTCATCTCTTGATGTTACTTGATTCACACTTTCTGCGCCTAGCTGAAAGGCGTTAAAGAAAAGCGCTTATGGGAGACAACCCATTATTTTACTTCTGCACTTTGTTTTATATTTGAGTCTTGGAAGTTGTTACTACTGTAGCAAACTCTCCTTATCCTTATTTTATTGCATTGTTGTGCCAAGTAAAGTCTTTGATAGTAAAGTCAATACTAGATTTGGATTACTGCGCAGGAACAGATTTCTTGCTGTCACGAAATTGAGCAGCCCCTGCTGTACAAAATTTATAAAAATCTGTCAATTTACGTGCGTGATCCACAGATATGTACGCAACTTTCATTCAATTTGGGCATTTTCATCTGAGCAAGTCTGGTGCCTCTAAAAAATTCGTCTTTACGGATTGTTCTGTTTTGACAGATTCTGCCTTTTATTTCGCATTGCCTGTTTTGCTATGTTTGATGGATTTCTTTGTTCCATTAACTTTCAGTACCTTTGTGCAATGTCCATAAGTGTTAAGAATGATTAGGTCACCTCATAATATATGAATTTTCAATTATGCACTAACCCTCTAATGAGATTGTTTTGAGTTTGGTGTGGAGGAAGTTTTCAAGGGTCAAGACTCAAGAGAGGAGGATGATACAATATGATCAAGAAGAGTGAAAAGTCTAAGCTTGGGGATGCCCCCGTGGTTCATCCCTGCATATTTTAAGAAGACTCAAGCATCTAAGCTTGGGGATGCCCAAGGCATCCCTTCTTCATCGACAACTTATCAGGTCACCTCTAGTGAAACTATATTTTTATTCCGTCACATCTTATGTGCTTTACTTGGAGCGCCTGTTTGTTTTTATTTTTGTATTTGTTTGATAAAATCGGATCCTAGCATTCTTTGTTTGGGAGAGAGACACGCTCCGCTGTTTCGTATGAACACATATGTTCTTAGCTTTATTCTTAATGTTCATTGCGAAAGTTGAACTACTTCATTCATTGTTATATGGTTGGAAACGGAAAATGCCGCATGTGGTAAATGGTATAATGTCTTGAATAATTTGATACTTGGCAATTGTTGTGCTCATATAGATCATGTTTAAGCTCTTGCATCATGTACTTTGTACCTATTAATGAAGAACTACATAGAGCTTGTTAAAATTTGGTTTGCATGATTGGTCTCTAGAGTCTAGATATTTTCTGGTTAAGGTGTTTGAACAACAAGGAGACGATGTAAAGTCTTATAATGCTTACAATATGTTCATATGTGAGTTCTTCTGCACCGTTCCATACTTGAGTTTGCTTCAAACAACCTTGCTAGCCTAGCCTTGTATTGAGAGGAATTCTTCTCGTGCATCCAAATCCTTGAGCCAACAACCATGCCATTTGTGTCCACCATACCTACCTACTACATGGTATTTCTCTGCCATTCCAAAGTAAATTACTTGAGTGCTACCTTTAAAATTTCTATTCTTTGTCTTTGCAATATATAGCTGATGGGAAAATAGCCTTAAAAACTATTGTGGTGACGAATATGTACTTATTTCCTAATAAGTTGCTTGTTGAGCGGTAACCATGTTTCTGGGGACGCCATCAACTTTTACCTTTGTTGAATATCATGTGAGTTGCTATGCATGTTCGTCTTGTCTGAAGTAAGGGCGATTTTCATGATCAATGGTTTGAGTATGCATATTGTTAGAGAAGAACATTGGGCCGCTAACTAAAGCCATGATCCATGGTGGAAGTTTCAGTTTGGACAATTAATCCTCAATCTCTTATGAGAATTTTAACTATTGTTGAATGCTTATGCATTAAAGAGGAGTCCATTATCTGTTGTCTATGTTGTCCCGGTATGGATGTCTAAGTTGAGAATAACATAAAGCGAGAAATCCAATGCGAGTTTTCTCCTTAGACCTTTGTACAGGCGGCACAGAGGTACCCCTTTGTGACACTTGGTTGAAACATATTCTATGCAATGATAATCCATGTTAATCCAAGCTAATTAGGACAAGGTGCGACCACTATTGGTATACTATGCATGAGGCTTGCAACTTATAGGATGTCTTATACATAACACATATGCTTTATTACTACCGTTGACAAAATTGTTTCTTGTTTCCAAAATGAAAAGCTCTAGCACAAATATAGTAATCCATGCTTCCCTCTGCGAAGGGCCTATCTTCTACTTTATTGTTGAGTAAGTTTACCTACTTCCTTATATCTTAGAAGCAAACACTTGTATCAACTGTGTGCATTGATTCTTACATGTTTACTTATTGCACTTGTTATATTACTTTGTGTTGACAATTATCCAGGAGATATACATGTTGAAGTTGAAAGCAACCGCTGAAACTTACATCTTCCTTTGTGTTGCTTCAATGCCTTTACTTTGAATCTATTGCTTTATGAGTAACTCTTATGCAAGTCTTATTGATCCTTGTCTTGAAAGTACTATTGATGAAAAGTCTTTGCTATATGATTCATTTGTTTACTCATTATCTTCACCATTGCTTCGAATCGCTGCATTCATCTCATATGCTTTACAATAGTATGATCAAGATTATGATAGCATGTCACTTCAGAAATTATCTTTGTTATCGTTTACCTACTCGATGGCGAGTAGGAACTAAGCTTGGGGATGCTTGATACGTCTCAAACGTATCTATAATTTCTTATGTTCCATGCTACTTTTATGATGATACTCACATGTTTTATACACATTATATGTCATTATTATGCATTTTCCGGCACTAACCTATTGACGAGATGCCGAAGAGCCGATTGCTTGTTTTCTGCTGTTTTTGGTTTCAGAAATCCTAGTAAGGAAATATTCTCGGAATTGGACGAAATCAACGCCCAGGGTCCTATTTTTCCACGAAGCTTCCAGAAGACTGAGGGAGATATGAAGTGGGGCCACGAGGCGATCTCCTGAATCCCCCGAGATGGGATTGGCGGCGGCGGCGTCTCTGTAAGGTTTTCCGTATCGTGGCTCTCGGTACTGGGGTATTCGCGACGAAGGCTTTAAGTAGGCGGAAGGGCAGGGCCTGGGCCGCGCCGCCCTGGCGTGTGGGTCCCTCGTGACGCCCCCGACTCTGCCCTTCCGCCTACTTAAAGCCTTCGTCGCGAATACCCCAGTACCGAGAGCCACGATACGGAAAACCTTACAGAGACGCCGCCGCCGCCAATCCCATCTCGGGGGATTCAGGAGATCGCCTCCGGCACCCTGCCGGAGAGGGCAATCATCTCCCGGAGGTCTCTTCATCGCCATGGTCGCCTCCGGATCGATGTGTGAGTAGTTCACCCCTGGACTATGGGTCCATAGCAGTAGCTAGATGGTTGTCTTCTCCTAATTGTGCTATCATGTTAGATCTTGTGAGCTGCCTATCATGATCAAGATCATCTATCTGTAATGCTACATGTTGTGTTTGTTGGGATCCGATGAATATTGAATACTATGTCAAGTTGATTATCAATCTATCATATATGTTGTTTATTTTCTTGCATGCTCTCCGTTGCTAGTAGAGGCTCTGGCCAAGTTGATACTTGTGACTCCAAGAAGGAGTATTTATGCTCGATAGTGGGTTCATGCCTCCATTGAATCTGGGACAGTGACAGAAAGTTCTAAGGTTGTGGATGTGCTGTTGCCACTAGGGATAAAACATCGATGCTTTGTCTAAGGATATTTGTGTTGATTACATTACGCACCTGTTGCGGTCAGAAACCCACCGGCGGGCAGCGACTGGCAACACAATAGAGCCGGGAACAACTAGGGCTGCGGCTGGCCCCAGTCCCTCAGAGCGACGGCCCGCAAAGCCTTCTGGTCACACGCCCGATGCTGTCGCAAGGGCGTGCCACCTGACCTATACCTGGTCAGGAAGGTGTTGGATGATGCCTCGCTTAGTTTCCTGCATGGCATACACGTAAACGTTAAATACGAGCCTCGATCGACTCTAAGGTTATCCTGTGAATCGGCTCGAAGAGCCGATCCACCCATGATTCGTACAAGGTGTCCGAATATATGGTGGTCCTGCTTGATCAAGATAAAGCGAATGCGATCTACGACGATTTAGGGCTTTCACCGCATAATCGGATCATCCTACTCACGATTGGGCCTCGCGCTCGCGTACGGTGATCGTAAGCCGATCCTAGACAGGGCCTAAAAACCAACACGAGGTTGATCCCGGAACATCCTGTCTAGGGCTAGCAAACTACACCCTACACGCCGCTGGATCCTCCAACCCTTTGTAAGGCCTAACTATTGCGGATATTAAACTAATCCTTGAAGAACAAGGAGCAACCGTAACGGATCGGATCTACTAAACGATGATCAAGCGGGGTGCCGCCCCTACACCTAAGATAGGTGTAAGGGCGGCTAGATGTATAAGGGTTGCACTACGACAGCATATGATACGAAGAACAATGCTAACCCTAACACATCTAAGATAACTACGTTGCTCGCCATCAAAAAGGCTTCAGCACGAGCAACGCATGAACAACATGGATAGGCTTGTGCTGCCTAGATCGCAAGATGCGATCTAGGCAGCATGGTGCTTACCGGAGAAACCCTCGAGACGAAGGAGTTGGCGATGCGCCGAGATTGATTGTGTTGAACGTTGGTTGTTGTTTATTCCATAAACCCTAGATACATATTTATAGTCCGGGGGACTTTCTAATTCAGGCGTGCACCTAACCGTGCACGGGTAAAACTCTAACTCCTAACCGACACGTAAACTAATATGTTACAGATACAAGGGCAAACTAGCCCAAACTTTGCATGTAAGGCCGATTCACGTATTTCTTCTATATATATTCTTCAAGCCCATCTTGATCACGGACCACCTCTGATCCGGTCAAATTCTGGTGATAACACATGCCCCCCTGGTTTTGGAAATGACATTTCCAAAATCATTATGCTTTCTTTCGTCGGGTCATGTCGTGGCAGAACAGAACTGCCGCAGAATCTTCCATCATTTCGCCTCGCCTCCTGGGCTTCTCTGCACGAATTGATAATTTCGGCATCACGTCTTCGAGAACCGTCACGGCATTAAATTTTCACTACACCCCCTTTATTTATCTGTGCCGAACGGTTCGCCACTTCATCCCTTTTGCTCTGTTCTATCCACCAGCGCCCAAAAAACCCTCTTCCCCTGTAGCAATGTCTTCCTCTTCCTCTTCCCCCTCAGGCCTCCCCCTCCAATCCTCGCCGAAGAGCAAGAATGAGGACGACCTTCACTCCGGGGTGAACCCCATCTCCTCCGACAAGGAGAAGAAAGAAGGAGAAGTAGCGAAGGCCAAGGCCTCCCCCTCCGCCAAGCTCCCGCCGAGGAAGCGCTCCCGCATGTGGGCGGACAGCGAGGACGAAGATGATGACGAGGAAGGAGAAGAGGAGGAGGAGGAAGATGATTCCTCCTCTTCCGCTGGGTACCCGCCGACGAAGCGCTTCCGCTCTTGGGCGGACAGCGAGGATGATGATGATGACGAGGAAGAAGAAGCTCCGGCCGAGGGCTGGGGCAGCAGCGACGAGGAACTTCCCGGGAGCAGCGCCGATGACATCGACAACGGCGACGATGAGGACAGCGACGACTAGTAGAGTAGGCCTAGTAGTAGCAGTGCACTAGGCACCAGATCCCCTCTTTTGAGAGCCATCGGCTCTTTCCTGTAAAGCCGCTCCTTTGAATTAATGAGAATTGTTCTTCCAATTTATCTTTCAATTAATCCAATTTCAATCCTTTCGCTTGCCACACCAAGACCGATAGCAACGTATCGGATTTTTTCCCCTTAGACGCCCATGAAGCCGGACTCAGATATCGATTAGACCGTCAGTCAAGCACTTCTCAAATTCGGGCTGCGATTTGATACCTGACCGTGATATTGTTCATCGGCTAATTTGAGAATCCAGTCTCCTTCCTTTTCTTGCAGCAACAGGACGGCCCAAACCCTGTACAAGACGAAGGCTTCCCTTTCCAGTTCCTCCCTGTAGCTTTAACAATCTTCTTCTGCAAACAGCTCACCGCTTTCGGAGAAGATCATGATGCAGGGTCAGCCGATGCAACTCCAACCGGCTCTCAAAAATAGAGCACCTACCAAGTTAGTTACCCCCCGAGCCTTAGTCAAGGCGAGAAAGGTAGTGAAATAGCCAAACGTGCCGCCATTGGCCTCACGTCACAATGCAGAGCCAGCCAATTTCAACAAAATCGGCTCCCCAGAGCAGAGAACCTTCAGGGTGAGCTGCCCCCCGAGCTTTTTCAGTCCACTTCTCGCAATCCATCCTTAACCTGATCTGTACGTCCAGGCTGCTCTTGGCATTGGTCAGGGTCATGATCCCTCAAACCGCCCCAGCTGATATTGCGGACTCGAGTACTTGCAAGAAGGCATTCCATTGAATCTCTGCTTATCCCAGTTGTACCTCTGGAGTCGATGGTCATGCATCGGCTTTCTATCCTTAAGTCGATGTCTGCGCATCGGCTGTGCTTAAAAAAATTTTGAATTTTTTTTGAATTTTTTTACGGCCGATTTATGTATCGGCCCCCATACTTCAATACCCATCATCAAAGAATATCTTGGGCTGCTGGGCGTTTGAAAGATACTCCTACTTCATATCCTTGTGTTTTATCCACCTAGGTGCCCCCCGAGCCGATTCTTTCAAGGGACTTGATGGTATCGGCTCTTCAGGTATTCCCTGTTGGATCAAATGTTGAACCCAGGCAGAACGGATGGTGAGGATAATTTTGGCCGATTGCTGGAATCGGCCTCCGCGTTGCTTGTTCGATGAAGGTTTTGTAATGTTCCTCCATAAATCCTTGGGGCCGATCTCCTGGATCGGCATCGCCACGTTTGTCCATAGACGCTGTTTTTGTTACACGGTCAGGCCGGTGGATGAAACCAACCTAACCCCGTCCTTTGTCACCTTGACGCGCTCGCAGTCGTCCAATCCTGGAGCACTAAACTCCGTTGGAAGGATGGAGACTATGTTTGTGCCAGCCGATGTCTCATCATCGGCTTTCTTTTGTCTGGGGCGCCACTCTTTTCTTTGTGGCCGACCTTCTTCGTCCAGGGTTCGCTGAATTTTGGCGGCCAGATCAGGCCGTGCCTTCCTCAACGTGTGCAGGTATAATCTTTCGGCTTCTTCTAACCCACGTAGACGCTGAACCCTTCGCTTCTGGGAACGGCTGAGCCCATCAGGGCACCATCTTGGCCGATGATACTTGTCTTCTTCATCATCGTCCTCTAGTTCCTCGAGATCTTCCACCCGAGCGGACTCAGCATGCTTGTTCCGAGGCGGGAGAGGCCCTAGACGCTTGAACACGGACACGTTAGCTGCATCCTTCTTCTTTTGTTTGCATTCTGGGCAGTTGCCGATTGTAGGCAATCGGCTCATTCCTGAATCCCAGCAGTGTCTGAAGAAGGGGCAGTCCCAGTGCCTATCCACGTCGTCTTGCTCCCTTGCCTTTTCCTTGGCGTGGCGCTCATACCGCTCCTCGTCGTGATCATGCCGACGACGTCTCCTGTCGTCCCTAGCCAGACGATCTTTCTCATCATCGTCGTTGTATCGCCGGCGTTGGTCATACTGACCCACATACTTGCTGAGGAGGTGATCAGAGAGAGGTCGCTGATATCTTATGTTCTTCACTTCTCCCTCTATGACGTAGCGCTTGCCGTCGTGGCGGAGCCGATCGCGTGGAGCGGCTTCCTCTGTGTCTTTGCTATGAGAGCAGATGCCCTCATCTCCGTCCTTACCAGAGTGGTGCCCAGGTCCTACCATGTTGATATTGCACGAGAAATCTGGCTGGCACCCTCCATGGTAAGTATACTCCACCATGTTAACGGCGGGGAAGGGGTGTGTGTCGACCTTCATGGCGTACTCGGTTGAAAATTAGTCGCCCTTTTTCTATCGCCATTTGGATCTCGCCGACGCCACACCCTGCGGTCGTTAGTGGTGTGGGTGAACGTGTTATGCCACTTGCAGTATGGCTTTCCGTTCAGCTCCTGCACCGTAGGGATCTTGTGGCCTTCGGGTACCTTTATATGCTTCTCCGTGAGTAAGAGATCGAAAATCTGCTCAGTTTTGGTCACGTCGAAGTCGAACCCTTTTGGAGGGCCTTGTGGCTTAACCCATTTGCGGGACACGGGGCCTCGCTGCTCGAGTCCATTCAGCCACTGCTACCTCTCGATCTCCCGCAGCACCTTCATCCTCGTCTGTCTCAACCAGGACCACCGCACGCTTGAATTTGTCCTGGTAAACATCTGGGTGGCGCTGCTCATATGCTGACAGCTTCTGCGCCATGTGCGCCAATGAAGGGTAGTCTGCTTGGGGGGCCACGTCCTTGATCGATGATGAGAGACCCACCACCGCCAACTCGACTGCTTCTTTTTCACTTACGTGAACCGAATAGCATCGGTTCCTAATGGTCCTGAAGCGTTGGATGTATTCTGACACTGTTTCCCCGCGCTTCTGTCGTACTTGTGCTAGATCGGCAATACCAGCCTCGGAAGCCTCTGAGTGATACTTCTCATGGAACTGCTCTTCCAACTGCTTCCAGGTCCGGATTGAGTTCGGTGGCAGTGATGTGTACCACCCGAAAGCCGATCCTGTGAGGGACTGTGCGAAGAACCTCACACGCAGCTCGTCTGATGCTGAGATCGTGCCCAGCTGTGCCAAATATCGGCTCACATGCTCGATGGAGCTGGAACCATCTGATCCACTAAACTTTGTGAAGTCCGGGAGCCGATATTTGGGTGGTAGCGGGATCAATTCGTACTCGTTGGGGTACGGCTTGGTATAGCCGAACGTCTTCCTTTTCGGCATCATGCCGAACTGATCTTTCAGAATTGTACAAATCTGATCCGCGGTGATGGCTGAAGGTGTCGAACCCTGAAGATTCGCCGGGGTGGCATACTTAGCCAGCCATGCTTGCTTTTCCAGTTCCGAGCCAAGCTGCGGGAGCTGGGCTCTGGAGGTTTGTCGGAGTGGCGTACTTAGCTAACCACGTTTGCTTCTCAAGATCTGCTCCCGACGTTCCTCCTGCTGTTCCGGAGGCCCTCGCTATTGCGGTCCGGTTCGAGAGTGCCCGATGCATCGCAGTCCAGTACGTATGCGCACGTGTATCCGTGCGGGATCTCCTTGGGCGCCTCGGGTAGGAATTGGTAGTCACTAGGGTCACCACCAATCTTGTAGACGACGTATGCCGATGAGTTCGGCACTTCGGTGCTGCCAACGCGAACGGCGGCGGTGGACGGGACTGGAATGGTATTTCTCCTTTGTAAGTCCCCGCAGCTGGTCCCGACGGAGAATACCGATGGCTCGTGATTTCCTGGATCACGCGCGGAGCGACACGCTCCAAAGTGTTCACCGAGGCTCTCGGAGTGGCGGTGCGGCGAATGAGCCACCATGAAGTTGATCTCCTGACGCAGCGACCTGGTGCGTTCTTCGACAGGGCGGACAGGTCCACTCCATCGAGTGCGCCTTCAGGTGAGAACCCCTTCCACCTGACGCCGTGGGAGCGGGTTCTGTGGAAAGAGCCGATGAGGTCGGCTTCGAGGACTGCCTTGATTTCGTCATGCTTCTTCTTGAGCTCGTCAGGCGGATCCTCATACTTGACCGGAGTGCTTTCCGCCATCTCGGATGTAGATGGCGATGCGGTGGATGTCGAAGATGGTCCCACCGGGCGTGCCAGAATGTGTTGCGGTCAGAAACCTACCGGCGGGCAGCGACTGGCAACACAGTAGAGCCGGGAACAACTAGGGCTGCGGCTGGCCCCAGTCCCTCGGAGCGACGGCCCGCAAAGCCTTCCGGTCACACGTCCGATGCTTGTCGCAAGGGCGTGCCACCTGACCTATACCTGGTCAGGAAGGTGTTGGATGATGCCTCGCTTAGTTTCCTGCATGGCATACACGTAAACGTTAAATACGAGCCTCGATCGGCTCTCAGGTTATCCTGTGAATCGGCTCTAAGAGCCGATCCACCCATGATTCGTACAAGGTGTCCGAATATATGGTGGTCCTGCTTGATCAAGATAAAGCGAATGCGATCTACGACGATTTAGGGCTTTCACCGCATAATCGGATCATCCTACTCACGATTGGGCCTCGCGCTCGCGTACGGTGATCGTAAGCCGATCCTAGACAGGGCCTAAAAACCAACACGAGGTTGATCCCCGGAACATCCTGTCTAGGGCTAGCAAACTACACCCTACACACCGCTGGATCCTCCAACCCTTTGTAAGGCCTAACTATTGCGGATATTAAACTAATCCTTGAAGAACAAGGAGCAACCGTAACGGATCGGATCTACTAAACGATGAACAAGCGGGGTGCCGCCCCTACACCTAAGATAGGTGTAAGGGCGGCTAGATGTATAAGGGTTGCACTACGACAGCATATGATACGAAGAACAATGCTAACCCTAACACATCTAAGATAACTACGTTGCTCGCCATCAAAAAGGCTTCCAGCACGAGCAACGCATGAACAACGTGGATAGGCTTGTGCTGCCTAGATCGCAAGATGCGATCTAGGCAGCATGGTGCTTACCGGAGAAACCCTCGAGACGAAGGAGTTGGCGATGCGCCGAGATTGATTGTGTTGAACGTTGGTTGTTGTTTATTCCATAAACCCTAGATACATATTTATAGTCCGGGGGACTTTCTAATTCAGGCGTGCACCTAACCGTGCACGGGTAAAACTCTAACTCCTAACCGACACGTAAACTAATATGTTACAGATACAAGGGCAAACTAGCCCAAACTTTGCATGTAAGGCCGATTCACGTATTTCTTCTATATATATTCTTCAAGCCCATCTTGATCACGGCCCACCTCTGATCCGGTCAAATTCTGGTGATAACAGCACCATACTTAATGCAATTGTTTGTTGTTTGCAACTTAATACTGGAAGGGGTTCGGATGATAACCTGAAGGTGGACTTTTTAGGCATAGATGCATGCTGGATAGCGGTCTATGTACTTTGTCGTAATGCCCTGATTAAATCTCATAGTACTCATCATGATATATGTATGTGCATTGTTATGCCTTCTTTATTTGTCAATTGCCCAACTGTAATTTGTTCACCCAACATCTGTTTATCTTATGGGAGAGACACCACTAGTGAACTGTGGACCCCGGTCCATTCTTTACATCTGAAATACAATCTACTGCAATTTTTCTTTACTGTTCTTCGCAAACAAACATCATCCACACTATACATCTAATCCTTTGTTTTCAGCAAGCCGGTGAGATTTACAACCTCACTTTTACGTTGGGGCAAAGTACTTTGATTGTGTTGTGCAGGTTCCACGTTGGCGCCAGAATCCCTGGTGTTGCGCCGCACTACACTCCGCCACCAACAACCTTAACGTGTTCCTTGACTCCTACTGGTTCGATAACCTTGGTTTCTTACTGAGGGAAAACTTGCTGCTGTACGCATCACACCTTCCTCTTGGGGTTCCCAACGGACGTGTGTCTCACGCGCCATCAACACACAAAACTAGAAAACCTATAAGCTACGCTTGAGTCTTCTGATCATGAAGTGTTCATCGAAGCTGCAAATCTATCAAAGACAATCAATGCACACGGTTAAATTGAATCAGGTGTTGTTATCAAACACACAAAACACGAGATATAGACCTTGCTCTTCAATCTCCCCCTTTTTGGTGTTTGATGACGGAGCTCCCCCTAGACGGAGCATAAGATATTATGATAGGTTTCTAGATTTGCAAAAACTAGACGGAGCTCCCCCTAGACGTGTGCATAGTTAGAATATGCATTTGAATAGAAATACACACATCCTAGAGATATTATTCCCCCTAGATTCTACAAACCAAGTGCATACGCAACAAGGATATTTGACATGTCTATATAGCATATGCACACTATGGAGGCAACACATGATAATGCAAGGAGCTTTGGGTGAATTTGTCATACCTTTGCCTTGAGAAACCCAAACTTCCAATAGTAATGCCTCCATAGAATTGGTGTAGCCACAATAGATGAAAACCGAAAACAATATAGGCTACCACGAATAGGTCTTATTACAAACCGGGAGATTCACGAATAGAGTAGCAAAGTAACAAGCATACGAATAATTTTCTCGAATAACTAGGTATAAAAGATGATGCCAAGGCCGAAAAACCAAAATGAAGCACCAAGCCCTTGGCATCCCCATGCAAATACCCGTCCTAATAGAGGAAATTCTCCCCCTTTGGATCGGAACACCAAAAAGGGAGAGGAAGCATGCTAGCGCCCCAAGGGGATCACTCGTCATCATCGTCCTCATCTTCTTCCTCCTCCTCCTCCTCTCATCTTCATCATCACCATCTTCATCCTCATCATCCTCATCTTCATCTTCAACGTGGCCCTTGCCATGAGGTGGTGGAGAGGGGCGCACAATGCGCTCGGGGATGGATTCCTCGGAGCTTGACCATGTGTGCTTGGACTTCCACTCTCCGGGAGATAGGGAGATTCATATGAGCCATCATCGCCTTTTGGCGTTGACGGATCTTCTTCTTGTTGACATGGGCTTGGTACATCCTATCTTGGAAGTCCTCCTTGAAGCAAAAAGACTTCTTGAGACGAGCGGTGAGCTTGGCGAAGAGGTCTTTGGTCTTGATGGAGTTGGGCACAAAGTCGGAGTCGTCACTATCGGCCTCCTCCTCCTTGTCCTTGGGAGCATTCTTGCCATACCTTGGGAGAGAGTGGTTCTTGACGGCGGGGATGCGCTCTTTGTGGATAGTGATTGGGTAGCATTGTTCAAGGAGGTCTCCACGGTTGGCTGCCTCCCACTTGAGGAAAATGAGCCTCGTGATGTATGTTGCGTATTGGGGAAGCTTGCGGAGGAAGGCACAATATTGCATCTCATGCCATATGTAGTCCAATTGCGTGTCTCGGCCCTTGTTCTCTTGACTGCACACAAGGAGGTTCAGAAGAAAGCCATGCACTTCATCGTGGTTGGTGTGCTTGGGGTTGATGGTGTTGCGGTAGATGCGATTCATAATGTCATAGGTGGGAAGGAGGGCATAGGCACTTCCACACATCACTCGCCCGGGGAGGTAGAGCTTGACCATCTTGTCCTTGCTCATTGGCTTGTGTTGAAGATGAATCCGGAAGTAGTTGATATCATTGCCGTGGAGTTGATAACCAATGGCATTTGCAAAGTCCTCCCAAGTAGCCTCCATCACATGTTCCTTAGTCATCCACGTGAGAGATCAGACGCCGGACTCGTCTTGTATGAACACCGTGGTGGTATAGAATTGACAAATCACCTCCTTGGAGTAGTTGTGAGTGAAGGTCATCAAGGGGATAAGTCCTTGTTCTTCGCATATCTCAAGTGCCTCCCCAAAGTATTCGGGCTTAGAGAGGAGCTTGTCCATGTTGATAGAGAATTGGGGGCAACAATTGAACTCCTTGGCCCCATAGACTTCATTGTAAATCCTCTCTTGATTGGGGTGGTAGAAGTATGATGGGATTCGTAGTATAGAAAACAAAAAAATTCCTACCGCAAGAACGAATAACAAGCCAAGATCTAATCTAGTAGATGGTAGCAACGAGATGAAGATCATGAGACTAACTCTCGAAGATTCCAAAGACTACGAGATTAGATCTCGTTGTTGATGTAGTCGATCACTTGCCGCTTTCAAAAGCGCGTAGAAGATCTTGACGGTGCCACAGTCGGGCAGCACCTCCGTACTCGGTCACATGTTCGGTGTTGATGACGACGTCCTTCTCCCCGTTCCAGCGGGCAGCGGATGTAGTAGATCCTCCTCGGAATCCCGACAGCACGACGGCGTTGTGTCGGTGGTGGTGGAGATCTCCACTAGGGCTTCGCCTAAGCACTATGGGAGAATCGGGAGGAGGGAGATGGCTTGGGTTTGGAGAGAGGGGGTGATACGTCTCCGACGTATCGATAATTTCTTATGTTCCATGCCATATTATTGATGATACCTACATGTTTTATGCATACTTTATGTCATATTCGTGCATTTTCTGGAACTAACCTATTAACAAGATGCCGAAGTGCCAGTTGATGTTTTCTGCTGTTTTTGGTTTCAGAAATCCTAGTAACGAAATATTCTCGGAATTGGACAAAATCAAGACCCAGGGTCCTATTTTTCCCGGAGCCTTCCAGAACACCCGAGAGCCGCCAGAGGGAAGCCCTGGGGGCCCCACACCACACCCTGGCGCGGCCAGAGGGGGGCCGCACCGCCCTATGGTGTGGGCCCCCCAGGCCCCCTCCGAGGCTGCCCTTCCGCCTATTTAAAGCCTCCGTCGCGAAACCCCTGAGGCGAAAAACCACGATACAGAAAACCTTCCAGAGCCGCCGCCATCGCGAAGCCAAGATCAGGGGGACAGGAGTCTCTGTTCCGGCACCCTGCCGGAGCGGGGAAGTGCCCCCGGAAGGCTTCTCCATCGACACCGCTGCCATCTCCACCGCCATCTTCATCACCGCTGCTGCTCCCATGAGGAGGGAGTAGTTCTCCATCGAGGCTCGGGGCTGTACCGGTAGCTATGTGGTTCATCTCTCTCCTATGTACTTCAATACAATAATCTCATGAGCTGCCTTACATGATTGAGATTCATATGATGATGCTTGTAATCTAGATGTCACTATGCTAGTCAAGTGAGTTTTACTTATGTGATCTCCGGAGACTCCTTGTCCCACGTGTGTAAAGGTGACGAGTGTGTGCACCGTGTGGGTCTCTTAGGCTATATTTCACAGAATACTTATTCATCGTTATGAATGGCATAGTGAAGTGCTTATTTATATCTCTTTATGATTGCAATGTATTTTGTATCGCAATTTATCTATGTGCTACTCTAGCAATGTTATTAAAGTAGTTTTATTCCTCCTACACGGTGTAATGGTGACGAGTGTGTGCATCCGTGTTAGTACTTGGTGTATGCTATGATTATGATCTCTTGTAGATTATGAAGTTAATTATTGCTATGATGGTATTAATGTGATCTATTCCTCCTACATAGTGTGAAGGTGACGAGTGTGCATACTATGTTAGTACTTGGTTTAGTCTTATTGATCTTTCATGCACTCTAAGGTTATTTAAATATGAACATTGAATTGTGGAGCTTGTTAACTCCGGCATTGAGGATTCGTGTAATCCTACGCAATGTGTTCATCATCCAACAAGAGTGTAGAGTATGCATTTATCTATTCTGTTATGTGATCAACGTTGAGAGTGTCCACTAGTGAAAGTCTAATCCCTAGGCCTTGTTCCTAAATATCGCTATCGCTGCTTGTTTACTTGTTTCTTCGCGTTACTACTCGCTGCGTTACTACTGCTGCGTTACTACTGCTTGTTTACTCGTCCTGGGCAAAGCACTTTTCCGGTGCCGTTGCTACTACTTATTCATACCACCTGTATTTCACTATCTCTTCGCCGAACTAGTACACCTATTAGGTGTGTTGGGGACACAAGAGACTTCTTGCTTTGTGGTTGCGGGGTTGCATGAGATGGATATCTTTGACCTCTTCCTCCCCGAGATCGATAAACCTTGGGTAATCCACTTAAGGGAAACTTGCTCGCTGTTCTACAAACCTCTGCTCTTGGAGGCCCAACACTTGTCTACAAGAATAGAAGCTCCCGTAGACATCAAGCACTTTTACGGCGCCGTTGTCGGGGAGGAAAGGTAAAAAGGCACTCATACTCCGGTTCCAGGTAACAGTACTTTTCTCGGCGCCATTGTGTTTGTGCTCGAAGCTATTTCCTTTAGATCCTGCAATTGCATCTTTTTGTTTCTTGTTTACACTAGTTTGGCATAATGGACAACAATGAGCTTCTTATTCTATTTCCTGATTTAAAACATGGATTGTTTGATGCGAAAATTAAAAAACCTATGGAATCTTATTTGCATGCTGGTATTAATATTACTATGAACGCTTTGAACACCATTGTTGATAATAATATAGAAAGTTCTAAGCTTGGGGAAGCTGGTTTTCATGATCTTTTTAGTCCCCCAAGCATTGAGGAGAAAATTTTCTTTGATGATACTTTGCCTCCTATTTATGATGATTATAATAGTGGTCTTTTGGTACAACCTACTATGGAGAGTAAATTTTATTGTGATTATACTATGCCTCCTACACTTGATGAGAATAATAATGATAGCTACTTTGTTGAAATTGCTCCCGCTATTACTAATAAAATTGATTATGCTTATGTGGAGAGTAATAATTTTATGCATGAGACTCATGATAAGAATGCTTTATGTGATAGTTATATTGTTGAGTTTGCTCATGATGCTACTGAAAGTTATTATGAGAGAGGAAAATATGGTTGTAGAAATTTTCATGTTACTAAAACACCTCTCTATATGCTTAAAATCTTGAAGTTGAGCTTGTCTAGTTTTTCTATGCTTGTTGCATTATGCTTCTTGAACTTGTTTATTTACAAGATTCCTATGCATAGGAAGCATGTTAGACTTAAATGTGTTTTGAATTTGCCTTTTGATGCTCTCTTTTGCTTCAACTACTATTTCTTGCGAGTGCATCATTAAAACTGCTGAGCCCATCTTAACGGCTATAAAGAAAGAACTTCTTGGGAGATAACCCATGTGTTATTTTGCTACAGTACTTTGTTTTATATTTGAGTCTTGGAAGTTGTTTACTACTGTAGCAACCTCTCCTTATCTTAGTTTTGTGTTTTGTTGTGCCAAGTAAAGTCGTTGATAGAAAGGTTGATACTAGATTTGGATTACTGCGCAGTTCCAGATTTCTTTGCTGTCACGCATCTGGGTCTACCTCCATGTAGGTAGCTCAGAAAATTAAGACAATTTACGTGCATGATCCTCAGATATGTACGCAACTTTCATTCAATTTGAGCATTTTCATTTGAGCAAGTCTGGTGGCCTAATAAAATCCATCTTTACGGACTGTTCTGTTTTGACAGATTCTGCCTTTTTATTTCGCATTGCCTCTTTTGCTATGTTGGATGAATTTCATTGATCCATTAATGTCCAGTAGCTTTATGCAATGTCCAGAAGTGTTAAGAATGATTGTGTCACCTCTGAACATGTTAATTTTTATTGTGCACTAACCCTCTAATGAGTTGTTTCGAGTTTGGTGTGGAGGAAGTTTTCAAGGATCAAGAGAGGAGTATGATGCAATATGATCAAGGAGAGTGAAAGCTCTAAGCTTGGGGATGCCCCGGTGGTTCACCCCTGCATATTCTAAGAAGACTCAAGCGTCTAAGCTTGGGGATGCCCAAGGCATCCCCTTCTTCATCGACAACATTATCAGGTTCCTCCCTTGAAACTATATTTTTATTCCGTCACATCTTATGCACTTTGCTTGGAGCGTCGGTTTGTTTTTGTTTTGGTTTTGTTTGAATAAAATGGATCCTAGCATTCACTTTATGGGAGAGAGACACGCTCCGCTGTAGCATATGGACAAGTATGTCCTTAGGCTCTACTCATAGTATTCATGGCGAAGTTTCTTCTTCGTTAAATTGTTATATGGTTGGAATTGGAAAATGCTACATGTAGTAATTCTAAAATGTCTTGGATAATTTGATACTTGGCAATTTTTGTGCTCATGTTTAAGCTCTTGCATCATATACTTTGCACCCATTAATGAAGAAACACTTAGAGCTTGCTAATTTGGTTTGCATATTTGGTTTCTCTAGAGTCTAGATAACATCTAGTATTGAGTTTTGAACAACAAGGAAGACGGTGTAGAATCTTATAATGTTTACAATATGTCTTTTATGTGAGTTTTGCTGTACCGTTCATCCTTGTGTTTGTTTCAAATAACCTTGCTAGCCTAAACCTTGTATCGAGAGGGAATACTTCTCATGCATCCAAAATACTTGAGCCAACCACTATGCCATTCGTGTCCACCATACCTACCTACTACATGGTATTTATCCGCCATTCCAAAGTAAATTGCTTGAGTGCTACCTTTAAAATTCCATCATTCACCTTTGCAATATATAGCTCATGGGACAAATAGCTTAAAAACTATTGTGGTATTGAATATGTACTTATGCACTTTATCTCTTATTAAGTTGCTTGTTGTGCGATAACCATGCTTCGGGGACGCCATCAACTATTCTTTGTTGAATATCATGTGAGTTGCTATGCATGTCCGTCTTGTCCGAAGTAAGAGAGATCTACCACCTTAATGGTTGGAGCATGCATATTGTTAGAGAAGAACATTGGGCCGCTAACTAAAGCCATGATTCATGGTGGAAGTTTCAGTTTTGGACATATATCCTCAATCTCATATGAGAATAATAATTGTTGCCACATGCTTATGCATTAAAGAGGAGTCCATTATCTCGTTGTCCATGTTGTCCCGGTATGGATGTCTAAGTTGAGAATAATCAAAAGCGAGAAATCCAAAATGCGAGCTTTCTCCTTAGACCTTTGTACGAGGCGGCATGGAGGTACCCCATTGTGACACTTGGTTAAAACATGTGCATTGCAAAGATCCGGTAGTCCAAGCTAATTAGGACAAGGTGCGGGCACTATTAGTATACTATGCATGAGGCTTGCAACTTGTAAGATATAATTTACATAACTCATATGCTTTATTACTACCGTTGACAAAATTGTTTCATGTTTTCAAAATAAAAGCTCTAGCACAAATATAGCAATCAATGCTTTCCTCTTTGAAGGACCATTCTTTTTTACTTTTATGTTGAGTCAGTTCACCTATTTCTCTCCACCTCAAGAAGCAAACACTTGTGTGAACTATGCATTGATTCCTACATACTTACATATTGTACTTGTTATATTACTCTATGTTGACAATTATCCATGAGATATACATGTTACAAGTTGAAAGCAACCGCTGAAACTTAATCTTCCTTTGTGTTGTTTCAATACCTTTACTTTGATTTATTGCTTTATGAGTTAACTCTTATGCAAGACTTATTGATGCTTGTCTTGAAGTGCTATTCATGAAAAGTCATTGCTTTATGATTCACTTGTTTACTCATGTCATTACCATTGTTTTGATCGCTGCATTCATTACATATATTTACAAATAGTATGATCAAGGTTATGATGGCATGTCACTTCAGAAATTATCTTTGTTATCGTTTTACTTGCTCGGGACGAGCAGAACTAAGCTTGGGGATGCTTGATACGTCTCCGACGTATCGATAATTTCTTATGTTCCATGCCATATTATTGATGATACCTACATGTTTTATGCATACTTTATGTCATATTCGTGCATTTTCTGGAACTAACCTATTAACAAGATGCCGAAGTGCCGATTCTTGTTTTCGCTGTTTTTGGTTTCGAAATCCTAGTAACGAAATATTCTCGGAATTGGACGAAATCAAGACCCAGGGTCCTATTTTTCCCGGAGCCTTCCGGAACACCCGAGAGCCGCCGAGGGAAGCCCCGGGGGCCCCACACCACACCCGGCGCGGCCGGAGGGGGGCCCCGCCGCCCTATGGTGTGGGGCCCCCGAGGCCCCTCCGAGGCTGCCCTTCCGCCTATTTAAAGCCTCCGTCGCGAAACCCCCGAGGCGAAAAACCACGATACGGAAAACCTTCCGGAGCCGCCGCCATCGCGAAGCCAAGATCCGGGGGCAGGAGTCTCGTTCCGGCACCCTGCCGGAGCGGGGAAGTGCCCCGGAAGGCTTCTCCATCGACACCGCTGCCATCTCCACCGCCATCTTCATCACCGCTGCTGCTCCCATGAGGAGGGAGTAGTTCTCCATCGAGGCTCGGGGCTGTACCGGTAGCTATGTGGTTCATCTCTCTCCTATGTACTTCAATACAATAATCTCATGAGCTGCCTTACATGATTGAGATTCATATGATGATGCTTGTAATCTAGATGTCACTATGCTAGTCAAGTGAGTTTTACTTATGTGATCTCCGGAGACTCCTTGTCCCACGTGTGTAAAGGTGACAGTGTGTGCACCGTGTGGGTCTCTTAGGCTATATTTCACGGAATACTTATTCACCGTTATGAATGGCATAGTGAAGTGCTTATTTATATCTCTTTATGATTGCAATGTATTTTGTATCGCAATTTATCTATGTGCTACTCTAGCAATGTTATTAAAGTAGTTTTATTCCTCCTACACGGTGTAATGGTGACAAGTGTGTGCATCCGTGTTAGTACTTGGTGTATGCTATGATTATGATCTCTTGTAGATTATGAAGTTAATTATTGCTATGATGGTATTAATGTGATCTATTCCTCCTACATAGTGTGAAGGTGACGAGTGTGCATACTATGTTAGTACTTGGTTTAGTCTTATTGATCTTTCATGCACTCTAAGGTTATTTAAATATGAACATTGAATTGTGGAGCTTGTTAACTCCGGCATTGAGGATTCGTGTAATCCTACGCAATGTGTTCATCATCCAACAAGAGTGTAGAGTATGCATTTATCTATTCCGTTATGTGATCAACGTTGAGAGTGTCCACTAGTGAAAGTCTAATCCCTAGGCCTTGTTCCTAAATATCGCTATCGCTGCTTGTTTACTTGTTTCTACTGCGTTACTACTGCTCGTGTTACTACCGCTGCGTTACTACCGCTTGTTTATCGTCCTGGGCAAAGCACTTTTCTGGTGCCGTTGCTACTACTTATTCATACCACCTGTATTTCACTATCTCTTCGCCGAACTAGTACACCTATTAGGTGTGTTAGGGACACAAGAGACTTCTTGCTTTGTGGTTGCAGGGTTGCATGAGAGGGATATCTTTGACCTCTTCCTCCCTGAGATCGATAAACCTTGGGTAATCCACTTAAGGGAAACTTGCTGCTGTTCTACAAACCTCTGCTCTTGGAGGCCCAACACTGTCTACAAGAATAGAAGCTCCCGTAGACATCAGGGGGCACTTGGGGCACCGGACTTGGTGCCCTTGGGTGGTGCGGCTGGTGTGTTGACCGGCCCCCTCCCTCTCTCCCTCATTATATAGGTGGAACCCCAAGGGTTAGCCCAAAGATTCGAATAAGAGTCCAACTCAAAAACTTACCAAAGGGTGAAACCTAGGGGGAGTGGGACTCCCCCCTTTCCTTCTTCCTTGGCCGGCCAAGGTGGTGGAGTCCACCATGGACTCCACCTTCCCTCTTGCTTGGCTGGTTAGGGTTGGTGGAGTCCATTCGGGACTCCACCTTCCATGGTGATTTCTTTCGGAAGGTTCTAGAACATTCTAGCGCCTTCCATAAATGCACCGGATCATTTCCAAACTTGGAAAGTGACTTCCTATATATGAATCTTATTCTCCGGACCATTCTGGAACTCTTCCTGATGTCCTGGATCCCATCCGAGACTCCGAACAACATTCGAACTCCATTCCATATTCCATATCTACTTAAAACGACATCAAACCTTAAGTGTGTCACCCTACGATTCGTGAACTATGCAGGCATGGTCGAGACTCCTCTTCGACCAATAACCAATAGTGGGATCTGGAGATCCATAATGGCTCCCACACATTCAACGATAAATTGGTGATCGATTGAACCATTTACATACGATACCGATTCCCTTTGTCACGCGATACTTTACTTGTCCGAGGTTCGATCATCGGTATCTCCATACCTAGTTCAACCTCGTTACCGACAAGTACTCTTTACTCGTACCGTGGTATGTCATCTCTTGTGACCTAGTCACATGCTTGCAAGCTAATCAGACGACATTCCACCGAGAGGGCCCAGAGTATACTATCCGTCATCGGGATGGACAAATACCACTCTTGATCCATATGCCTCAACTCACACTTTCCGAATACTTAATCCCATCTTTATAACCACCTATTTATGCAATGGTGTTTGCTGTAATCAAAGCATCCTTCCGGTGTAAGTGATTCACATGATCTCATGGTCGAAGGACTAGGTAACTATGTATCGAAAGCTTATAGCAAGTTTGAACTTAATGACTTGATCTCATGCTATGCTTACTATGGGTGTGTCCATCACATCATTCGCCTAATGATATGATATTGTTATTAATAGCATCCTATGTTCATGATCAGGAAACCATGACCATCTATTAATCAACAAGCTAGTTAAATGAGAGGCTTACTAGGGACTCCGGTTGTTCACACAACACACATGTATCAATGTTTCCGGTTAATACAATTATAGCATGGAGTGTAAACATTTATCATGAACACTAAGATATAACAATAACTATTTTATTATTGCCTCTCGGGCATATCTCCAACAGTCTCCCACTTGCACTAGAGTCAATAATCTAGTTTACATTTGTAAAGATATAACACCTTGGCCTTCTCGTGCTTATCATGTTTTGCTCACGGGAGAGGTTTCAGTCAACGGATCTGACATGCTCAGAAACGTATGTATTTTGCAATTCATTTGCGTCTCAACGCATCACTCATTTTCCAAATGAGTCGGCATTAATCATATATGTTCAGTCTTCTGGTGGAATCTTAATTCCGCGGTCTGAAATATGTCACTAATATTGTCACACACAATATAGCTTCAAAGTTCTGACACTATCGGAACTACACCAAGTTCTCAAAGAACTCCTCAACTTAAACATCCTCAGTCATTGTCAGAACAATGACATACTCTGCCTTCGTTTGTAGAATCCGTCACAATATTTAGAACTTATCTAAATCTAGCATAGACTTCTTCTAGCTCATTGTGCTACCTTTTAAACAACACTTAGCCTAATTGAGATTGAAATTTTATTTTTATATGTGACCAAACTAATATTGGTGCAACACCTTACAGCGATTTGTTTGTCATTACCCCATACAAAACTATATATATCCTTGGTTCTTCTAGAACACTCAGGGATATACTTATTGTTGTCCAATTATCATTACATGAATCATTCTGGTATATGCTCATAACACTTTAGAGCACAGGACATCTGATTTTGTACATATTATTCGTGATCTAAAATCACTCATGTGTTTTTACTCATCGAGTGTCAAATACACTCAAGTCTTGTTAAACCTTCACATGGAAAAGAACACCTTCTTAATATTTTTATATTGAACTACTTCAATATTCATTCTATGTACTTTAACTTAAACTTATTATGTGTTTCAATCTATCTTCATAGATCTTGATACTAAATACGTTTCAGTCCATATCTTTTCATTGAAGTTAATTCTCAATGAAACCTTTTAATCACATCAAGTATATAACTACATCATTTATAATCAATGATATGACATCCACATATAATATTATAACTATGTCTCAGCGCTCCCACTTCATTTCTTGCAAATGCAAGCATCTTCATCGTTTCTGATGAAATCAAAAACTCTTTGACTATTTCATCCGGTGAAGATTCCAACTCCGCGATACTCATTTCATCCAATTGAAGTTTGTATACCTATCTAGTATTCCACGGACCAGCAAAACTCTTGGTTGTATCTAGTATACATCCTTAATACACACTTCTGGAAGGTATGTGTTTCTGCCATCCTACTAACATATCTCATAAAAGAAATATGTAGTGGCTACTAGAATAATACATATAGACTATAAGCATTGCTACGGAAGATCTAATCTTATCGTAGTCAACTCTTTGAACTTTGTCGTAAACAACTTTTCGACAAGTCGAGCTTCTTCAAGGATATTGCATCCAAGTCCATCAATTTTATAGATCCATTTACTTTCAAAAAGTATTCACCTATCTTGGATTTCATGGCGCATAGCCATTTTAACGGAGTCAGGGCCCATCATAACTTCTTTAAATGTAGTTGGTTTATCATTGTTCAAAATCAATCCTTTGTCCACAAATCATTTATTTGATCACAAAGTAAACCACATCTACAAGGTTCAATAGGTACTTTGATCTCCATGACTATAACACTTTGTAGACATGGGAGCCATGATCGTCGTGGCCGCTTCCGGAACCATTTCCGATGTTGCACTACTCTGATCATCATGCTCAGGTTCATGAACCTTATCAAGTTCCATTGTCCTTCCACTCAAATACTTCGCTAGAAAACAATTTCTTGGAAATAAGCAAGTAACATTAACAAACACTTTTGTCTTTTACTTCATAGTGGAAAGATTTCCCAATTTTTTCTCTGGGACAACAACAAAGACATTCATCCGGTTTTGGTTGTAAACTCATTTACTTATGCTATGCATACCAAAATTTAAGAAAGGACTATTAGGGTTTATACCCATGCCATAACTCGTATGGTGTCATTTCAACGGATTATGATGATGCTCTATTCAGTGTAAAAGCGGTAGTCTCTAAAGCATAATCCACAAAAATATAATGGCGTCATTTTATTTTATCTCATCATTAATCCAACAAGGTTTGGATACATCTCTTGGATACTCCATCATCACTATGATACTCCAAGAAACGTGAGTTGTAGAGCAATTTCATAACTCTCTTAGATGTTCGCTAAAACTCGTAATTCAAATATTTCCATGATCCAATCATAGATATTTGACTTTTCTATTACGATGATTTCCACTTCATGCTGAAATTTATTTGAATCCATTCAAATGTTTCAAACTTCTTACTTATCGAATAAATATATCCACATATATATACTGAATTCATTGTTGGAAGTTTTCATGAAGTAGAAGAATCTCCCGCACACAACTACAAAAGATTTTGGCAGAAAGAAAGAAAAGACTAGAGAGTCTAGCTCAGTTGTTGCCATCAGTTAGTAGGTAAGCAAGTTGCATGCCATAGTTGGCCAAGATGGATTTTCTCCTCCACTTAGATGGATATTCACGAGTCCCTCTCGATCGAGTGTTTCGATCCGTAAATCATAGCCATGTTAGTTGAGTTAAGAGTTAACTCGGTTTAATAGAATTTGTATCACGGGTTCGAGAAGATAGGTCAGGCTACTAACAATGATGATCTTGGATTGTATATTGCGAGGTAAAGGGTCATATACATATTACACATTTTCAAGTTTTGTCAGATTAACTTCACGTCACTCAACAATTGGCATCTTTCCTAGGATCCACTAATAGATATCCACTTAAGAGTTAACTATTCACTAGTAAGTTAAGTCATGTCTCAGTAGTCGTGAACCAACAAAGTCACACACTTAAGGGGAACGGATCTTAGTTTGATGTGATCCGATTGAAATGGGCTAGTTGAGCAGGACCCGAGTGGTATTGGGATAAAGACTCATGTATAGATTTGATTGGTGTAGTAGTTGTATTAGGATCCGATGAGCCATAAATATTGCAAAGGTAAAATGGCATTCTTAGAAAACGCCTATGACAAGGTAAAATGTCCTTTTTTGGCAGCAAGCTATGCGGCCGAAGGGTTTTGACTTTTGACCCTAAATGGTGTCAATGGATAAATCATTTGTAAGCCGTGGACCGTAGGCATAAGAGTAACTCATGATATATGTCATTTTTTCTAACTCGCAAAGGTTTAAGACAAGGATATCCTTTATCTCCAATCTTTATTAATATAATAGAGATATGTTAGACATTTTAATTAAGAGAGCTAAATATGATTGTCATGTAGATGGTGATGTGGGCATTACCCTTCGGGTAACCAACATTAGGCTACCTCCTACGGCCCAACCAGGGGCCCATGAAGATTGCCCAATGACCAAGGTGGATCCATATGTCGGTTCCAGAGAAGGAGACTCACCCGAAGAAGGATTCTTGACGAACAAGGTAAGAATACATTAAACAAGGAAAGACTTGAGTAGATCTCTTTGTAACCTAGTCGAATCTAGACAGAACTCTCGGGACCTGGCCAGCAATATAAGGGCCAGGAGAGGGTCTGCCGGAGGACACAACTTCAACACATAGATTCCCCGCAAGTGAGTTGCTAAGACCTTAGAACCTTATCCTCTCGACGAGATCACAACCATAGCCTTCGGCTACCCCCATTGTAACCCGATATATTCGATAATCAAGATCAGACAAGCAAGAAGTAAGGGTTTTACCTCATCGAGGGCCCCGAACCTAGGTAAATCTCTCTCCCCGTTTGTTTGGTATCCGATGTCTCGTATCAGCCTGCAGGATTCCGTCAACCCTAAGCCCCTCATGGTGGGCATTTCCGAGGAGCACCCTTGTCAATAGGCCCCGTATGTGCGAACCCTATCAGCACAAGGCACCTCATCAGCTGCTCCAGTCACATCAGCAATGTTCGTGCCGGCATCACCAACACCTTCGAGCCCGAAGGATTCGGTTCGCTGCGGATCCTTCGAGTTTACTCCACGCAATAGAGCGCCGTGTCCAACTCATTCGAAGTTACGTGGCGACATGGACGCAACATTTTGCGGTGTCCACTCCATCATCGACTCCGGAGGTTCCTTCGACTTCCGGGTTCAGGTGCGGCAGGCTCGCTAAGGACTTCGGCTCCAAAAATTGCCATCCCGCTGATAGCTGCAGCAGGTTCACCGTACTCGTTCGGTAACAGCAACATAAACGTCCGAAGAAATATCGGTAGCACTGGAAGCGGACAGGAGCACCGGAAGAGGAGAAGGGATCTTCATTATGAAGGACTTGATCGGGCCACAAGTCGTCCTTATCAACATGGTGAAAGATGTTACAGCGCGCAATTAACCAAAAGTCGCAGCTGTGCACCTTACCTGCCAGCTGCGGAACAACTTGTTGCTCCATGTTACTTGCATACTTACATCGACCCAAAGGATAACATTGAGAAGGCATCTCATCTACTCAAAGATTGTCGGCAGTTCCTCGAGATTCAGAAATTATGTGAAGAGCTAAGGTCTGATTTGGAAGCAAAGGCGCGATCGGCAAAAGGAGGAACGGCCTCTTACGCTCATCCTCAACAACAGCAGTATGTACCAGATGAAGATATCTATATACCTACCGAAGTCTACCCTGCATCTCGAGGGCAAGTGAACATGATTCACAAGACCGGCGTTTCAAAAAGGGAGTCCAAGAAGTTTTCACAAGAGATAAAGCTTGCCGAAGTGGCTATAGCGACAGTATACGACTATATCGATTTGTCAGATCAAAACATCATGTTTAGCAGGGCAGATCATCCGCCGGTTGTCCAAAGGCCCGGTCACGCCGCCCTAGTCCTTGAGGCACATATCGGAGGATACAACATGAGCAAGGTGTTTATGGATGTAGGAAGTGGATTAAATCTCTTGTTTGCGAGCACAATGAAGGCGATGGGTTTGACAATCGATATGTTAAAAGAATCCGACATCGGGTTCCACGGCATCATCCCAACCCAACCCGCATATCCCCTTGGGAAGATATCGCTGGACATTGTCTTCGGCCCACCCAGCAATTTCAGGAAGGAGACACTCGAGTTCGAAGTGGTAGATTGGGAATCACAATACCATGCCATCCTCGGCCGACCAACATTTTCCAAGTTTATGGCAGTACCTCATTACGCGTATTTAAAGCTGAAGATGCCAGGCAATAATGGGACTGCAATAACCGTTCACGGATTTTTTTCTCGTTCTGATAATTGTGACAAACATTTTCAGAAGATCGCCTCCAAATTCGGAGTCAGGGAAGAGCTCAATGCACTGGACGTACTCACCGACCATACACAGCCACCTGCCGATAATCGGAACACAAAGTCCGACGAGTTTGACGCTGCATAGGAAGTGAAGAAGCATCAAGTGCATCCCTCTGATCCGACGAAAACAATCAATGCATTGGCAGATCTTACTGTCACATAGGAAGGCGCGCTCATCGAGTTCCTCCATGAGCGCTGGGAAATATTTGCATGGGAACCAGCCGACATGCCAGGTATTCCCAGGGAACTCCCTGAGCACACCCTCAATGTTGACCCCAAAGCCAAGCCTGTACAGCAGACGCTGCGCTGCTTTTCGGAACCAAAAAGAAAAGCCATTGGAGAAGAAGTTAATCGACTCCGCAAAGCCGGGTTTATTCGAGAGCTCATGGAAGCCAAGTGGGTAGCTAACCCAGTTATGGTGCCGAAGAAAGATACGATAGCACTTCGTATGTGCATCGACTTCACGAGCCTCAACAAGCATTGCCTGAAGGATCATTTCCCGTTGTCTCACATCGATCAAATAGTCGACTCAATGGCAGGCGGCGTCCACCATCTCCAATTCCACATGCCTTGGCAAATATCGGCTCCACATGCTCCCCAATTCCAGATGGAATCTTTTATGAAGTAATTAATCAACGGTTATTGAGATAAAGACTCTGGCACCTCCTGATAAATCGACTGCTGACTCGGGGGGCTACGCCCCAAGACGCTGCCGAAGATATTATTGGAACCAAACATCAAGTTTTTCTCCTCGAGCCTTTATGGACTGAACCTTTTTTGGCTTATTTAATGGAGCAGCGGTTGCCGGATGATCCACCGGAAGCTAGACGCATTGTGCCACGCTCTAAAGAATTTACTATAGTGGATGGATGTCAACACCCGGATTTTTAAGTCCGGATGCCTATTATGCCATACATCGCAATCCCAGGATGATTGTTTTTGCGAGACATAACAGTTGAATATCATAGAGTCATCATTCATTACAACACCATAGTAGTCATTACATAAAAAGGATCACATGATCCAGTCTCATTACAACACTTGATCTAATGATCATTACATAATACGTAGCGGAAGCGAAGTAGTAGTGGACTATCTATTCCACAGGCAACGCTTGACGTCAGGAGAAGCTCCTAGTTGTCGTAGACGTCCTGCTGGCCGTCCTCTTCATACTGCTGTTCAGCTTCATAGTCTGGCCATTTGAATAGCCAGGGACACAGCCGTGAGTACTTCCAAGTACTCGCAAACTAATACTAGTGTAAGCAGTAACAGTTTGAGGGAAAGTATGCTAAGCTCTAGATTATTTGCATAAAGCCAATTTTTGTTCATAAACACTTTAGTAAAAGACTCCTCATATGCTAACTAACTCAAGTGGGAACATTAGTGTCATTCCCACAACTCTATTGTGATTCAAAATCAAAGTCACCTTTCAAATTCAAACCACGAGTCACCCTTTTTTTAAAAGTTCTGATGACGGAACAGTATGGCCTTTCCAACTGTCCATGACCGCGGACGCGGCTATTCGAATAGGTTTACACTCTGCGGAAGTTGCACACTTGTGCCACAACATTTGATTACATCCGTCAGGGATAGCCCTGAATAATCGTAACTCAGTACGCGGATCATCAACCATTAACCTTTCACTTACACACCCTAGTATAGGCCTTTCACTTACACACCCTAGTATAGGCACCTCTCCCCATGAGATTGGCCTCCCGGTGATAGCCAACTGTTATCCCGGGAACAGGGCTTGGGTCGTACATTCACCTCAGTTCACGTCATTTCACTTTCAACGTAGGCAGCCTCGACATAACCTCTATGACGCTTGTTTAGAGGGAATCCATACTAAGACACATAAATTTCCAGCTAAAGCCTTACCCATAATCAGGTATTGTGGGGGTACTTAAGAATTGGAATGGTATCGCATCCGAACCCAATCATCATTTTTCATCAAAGACACCATTTTATTCAAGTCACATTCACCTTCAAAGTCTTTCAATGGAATGACTCATCATTCCAAGGTTTTCAAAGTCATTTCAAATCACATGTTCCCATCTAGAGTAGTCATTTTTAATTTAGCACTAGCAACTAAGCATGAGGGGTGCTAACTGATATGTCTCAAACGTATCTATAATTTCTTATGTTCCATGCTACTTTTATGATGATACTCACATGTTTTATACACACTTTATGTCATCATTACGCATTTTCCGGCACTAACCTATTGACGAAATGCCGAAGAGCCAGTTGCTGTTTTCTGCTGTTTTTGGTTTCAGAAATCCTACAAAGGAAATATTCTCGGAATTGGACGAAATCAACGCCCAGGGTCTTATTTTTCCACGAAGCTTCCAGAAGACCGAAGGGATTACGAAGTGGGGCGACGAGGCGCCGCCACCATAGGGCCGCGCGGCCTGGGTGGGGCCCGCGCCGCCCTATGGTGTGGGGCCCCCGTGCCTCCACCGATGCTGCCCTTCCGCCTACTTAAAGCCTTCATCGCGAAAACCCCAGTACCGAGAGCCACGATACGAAAAACCTTCCAGAGACGCCGCCGCCGCCAATCCCATCTCGGGGGATTCAGGAGATCGCCTCCGGCACCCTGCCAGAGAGGGGAATCATCTCCCGGAGGACTCTTCATCACCATGATCGCCTCCGGATTGATGTGTGAGTAGTTCACCCCTGGACTATGGGTCCATAGCAGTAGCTAGATGGTTGTCTTCAACTCATTGTGCTATCATGTTAGATCTTGTGAGCTGCCTATCATGATCAAGATCATCTATTTGTAATGCTACATGTTGTGTTTGTTGGGATCCGATGAATATGGAATACTATGTCAAGTTGATTATCAATCTATCATATATGTTGTTTATGTTCTTGCATGCTCTCCGTTGCTAGTAGAGGCTGTGGCCAAGTTGATACTTGTGACTCCAAGAGGGAGTATTTATGCTCGATAGTGGGTTCATGCCTCCACTGAATCTGGGACAGTGACATAAAGTTCTAAGGTTGTGGATGTGTTGTTGCCACTAGGGATAAAACATCAATGCTTTGTCTAAGGATATTTGTGTTGATTATATTACGCACCATACTTAATGCAATTGTCTGTTGTTTGCAACTTAATACTGGAAGGGGTTCGGATGATAACCTCGAAGGTGGACTTTTTAGGCATAGATGCATGCTCGGATAGCGGTCTATGTACTTTGTCGTAATGCCCTGATTAAATCTCATAGTAGTCATCGTGATATGTATGTGCATTGTTATGCACTCTCTATTTGTCAATTGCCCAACTGTAATTTGTTCACCCAACATGCCATTCATCTTATGGGAGACACACCACTAGTGAACTGTGGACCCCGGTCCATTCTTTTACATCTGAAATACAATCTACTGCAAACTCTGTTCTTTACTGTTCTTCGCAAATAAACATCATTTTCCACACCATACGTTTAATCCTTTGTTTACAGCAAGCCAGTGAGATTGACAACCTCACTGTTAAGTTGGGGCAAAGTCTTGTGAATGTGTTGTGCAGGTTCCACGTTGGCGCCGGAATCTCTGGTGTTGCGCCGCACTACACTCCGTCACCAACAACCTTCATGTGTTCCTTGACTCCTAATGGTTCGATAACCTTGGTTTCATACTGAGGGAAAACTCGCTGCTGTATGCATCACACCTTCCTCTTGGGGTTCCCAACAGACGTGTGTCAACACGCCAACAGCACTAACTAGCTTGTAGCTTTCTAGGCTAACTTTGATACTCTTGTACTACTTCACAACTAGACTCAAGTTAACTATAAAAGTAATCTTGTAACGCAAAGTAAAGCTTTGAGAGATAAAAACTGGGATTTATAATGTGACACACAAGTTAATAGGGCAATGGTGCCTTGCTCAAGGAGAGCTTTGCACTAAGGTAGCTTGCAAGAATATTAGCTTGCCTTGGTTGGTGTACTGATCAAAGTGGTCTTCTTCTTCCTGGAAGTAGACCTCCTCCTCCTGGTACTCCTCGGTACTAGCGTCTAAAATCGAATATCAAGTATACAATCACCAAGCAAGTCTTAAGGATATACTAATCACACACATGGTTCACTACTTCACTCAAGCTATTCTATCATCACAACACTAATCAAAAGGGGTTGGCTTGTGTGTTAGGAAAACTTGTAAGAGAGAAATAATTTCCTCTCATTGAATCTTTTTACAATTTAATTTCCTCAAATAATAACAAGGTATGAATTCATGTTGATCAAGGTCAACACTTCATATCTATTATTTGGGAAAAATGATTTAAATGAGGTACTACCTCATACAATTTAAACCTTATTCTTACAACAATTTAATGTCTCTAAGTAATCCATTATGAGATGATGTGGACCAAGTCAACAAATCACTTTGAATTGCTTAGGACCATGATTTAAATGAGAGGAAACCTCTCATACTAATTAAGAAATAGTTTTGGATAATTTAAATGGACTAGAAATAGCTACATAGCCATTATTCTGCTCTAGTCCATGATCATAGAAACAACTATGTGATGTTTTTACATAAACATGTAGAGTATGTGAAATTTGATTTATGAGAGTTGAAATCAACTCAAAATCACTTAGGGTTGATTTTTAATAATTGTTTGAAGTTGGAAAAGGCCATGCCTTGTTATTTTTGTCACATAAATTCTACAAAGAAACTAAGGGTGAGACCAGTGGGGTTGGGTAGAGCTTTTCATAAGCTTTCCAACAATACCAAATTCATCAAATTTGGCCTAGTGGATTTGAATCTATTCAATTTTGAAAATGGAACCAGTAAGCAATTTTGAATTAAACCAATCGAATTTGAATTAAGTGGACTGGCGGGAAACAAAACTGGGCTAAACAGCGAAAATAACATGGGCCGGCCCAGCTTCACGTCTCGCGTGAGCGGGCCGCCTGACAGCGGGGTCCACGCGTCAGTCACACTTAACGGAGCGAATCGGTACGCTCGCTCTGAGACGCACGATTAGAAGGGAATCCAACGGCGCACGAGCGTCGTCTTCTCCGGCGAGAAGCGAGCTCTCTGGCGGAGAGGGTCGGGGGTTGGCGACTCGCCGGTGGCGCGGCGATTGTCGGCGATGAGCTGCGGTGACGTTGTGGACGACGGCGGATCGTCTGGCACCAGCGGCGTCTTCTGGGGCAGCTTCTATCGCCAGCGAGCTTCTGCGGCGGTCACGGGCGGCGATGGTGAAATTGGGCGGCGCTAGTGGGTAATGTCGAGCAGAAAGTTGGCGAGGAGAGTCAGAGATGAGCGGGGAAGGCGATGGTCTGGAGAAATGAGCGAGGGGAGGCCTCCTTTTATAGCAACTGAGGGTGGTCGTGGCTCGGCGGTGAGGTCAGCTGCGGCGACATGGCTACAGGGGCTCTGGGGCACTGGCGCTGACGCGGGTGGCTTGGCGACGTCACGGAGGTGAGGTAGGGCTTGATTGCGGGGAAAACAATGCAGAGACGAGCTCGTGAGCGTGACCGAAGCTCTCAGTACTGCGGCGGACGTCGATGATGGCGTCGTCGTGTACGAGCGTCGAGCGAGCCAATGGGCGTGTCCTGGCGGTGGCTGGTGACGTAATGGAGCTGGTGGCGCAAGGAGGGGTCCAGGCGAGCGTTGACGCGGCGTGGCAAGGGTGTGCTCTGGTGCGTCCAGGGCTTGCCAGTGCGCGCTCTGGCGCGTGTGTGCGTTCCTTGGCGTGCATCGTGCCGGCGTGTGTGGTGCACCACTGGGTCGAGCAGCGTGTCTGGCACGTCCAGGAGGGTGAGGAGAGGTTGTGTGACAAGGTGTGGCACATTGGATTCGAGCAGGGAGAGAGTGAGAAGGTGTGTGTCCATGTCATGCCACGGCATGACATGGTTTGGTCAAATGGTGATGATTTAGTGTACCCCTTCTTGTCTCTGGTGCTTGGCGAAGTGTAGAGGGGTCAGGGGAGTACAAGAGATGACCTAGGGTTGATAGTGGAGGCAAATATCCACGGGTTTTTGCAATGCATGGGGTTGCCAGATTCATGTCCACCATGTGTTCGACCAAATGGCCGCATGAACCTATTTTTTGAATTTTTGATTGATTTTTGGTGGGTTTGATTTGAATAAGATTTGGAGAAGAGGGGTGGTGGTGGTGGTGGTCAAATTTGAGTTGATTTGCAAAGAATCAAATTTGGCCTAATCTTGAATCTGCTTCAATGTCTCCACTTTGCGTGATCATATCTTTGAATCCAGAGAGAGTTTGCAGGGGTGCTCTTGAGCAAAGTTTTTCTCCTTGATGAGTTCTTGGATGAGGTGCAAAGAGTTGGATTTGATTGTTTTAAGAATCTCTAACTACAGAGGCTCAAAGTGGGCATCATGCTAAAAATGGCAGATTTGACCATTAGTGCATGTGAGCTCATTTTGAATTCAAATTTGATTTGATTTGAGTTTATTTGATTCCAAAAGTGTTAATAAGTGTTTAGTAACCATCTCCAACCAATGGTGCAAGCTAAAATGGTCTACGTTCAAGATTTTCAAAAATGGCATAAACCATATGTGAGGATTTTGTGAATTTCTAACTTTTATTCTTTTCTTTTTCTTTTTGCTTTTCTTTGTGATCACAAGGGATAAAGGGTAGGGTTTTAGTATATTGGTAAGATTGCAAGCACACAACATGGCAATGTCACACAAATACACTAATACTATGCATAGCACTATATGCAAACTAAAAGTTTTTGTTGGTTGCAAAATTTTGAATTTTGGAAACCATCATTTCTCATTGATTGAAATTTGGGATGTTACAAACCCTTCCCCCTTACAAAAGATCTCGTCCCGAGATCTTAAAGAAAACTAGGTACTAAAGAGATCGGGGAATTCCTTCTTCATATCTTCTTCTCGCTCCCAAGTGGCTTCTTCTTCGGTATGATTTCTCCATTGAATCTTCAGGAACTTGATACTTCTGGTGTGAGTGGTTCTGAAAGCTTCTTCCAGGATGCGAATAGGCACTTCACGATACGTCAAGTCCTTGTTGATATCCACGGATCTGTGATCGATGTTCTTGAACACCTCCGTCTTCTCCGGCACTTCTAAGCACTTCCGAAGTAGTGATATGTGAAACACATTGTGCACCGCGGACATTTCTTCTGGTAGTTCAAGCTGATATGAAACTTCTCCTCGGCGGCTCAGAACTTTGAAGGGTCCTACATATCTGGGGGCAAGTTTTCCTCTGAGTTGGAATCTCTGCATTCCTTTGAGGGGTGAGACTTTGAGATACACGAAATCTCCGATGTCGAAGGTCATCTCTCGGCGTCTCTTATCGGCATAACTCTTCTGTCTTGACTGGGCGGTCTTGAGGTATTCACGGATCTTGTGAACCTTCTCTTCGGCTTCTCGGAGAATATTGGGGCCGAAGACTTGACTATCTCCGACTTCTGACCAGTTCAGAGGGGTACGGCACTTCCTTTCGTACAGGGCTTCAAAGGGGGCCATTTGTAGGCTGGTTTGATAACTGTTGTTGTACGAGAATTCTGCGTAAGGCAGGCAGTCTTCCCACTAAGATCCATACTCTAGCACACAGACTCTCAACATATCTTCCAGTATTTGGTTGACTCTCTCGGTCTGTCCATCAGTCTGCGGGTGATAGGCGGTGCTGAAATTCAGCCGGGTTCCTAGTCCTTCATGCACTTTCTGCCAGAATCTTGAGGTGAATTGAGATCCTCTATCTGACACTATAGACTTCGGGGTTTTGTGCAGGCTGACTATTCTGGAGATATATAACTCAGCTAGCTTTGGGCCTTGGTATGTGGTCTTGACGGGGATGAAATGGGCGACCTTGGTTAATCTATCGACCACTACCCAAATAGAATCATTTCCTCTACTTGATTTGGGAAATCCAGTGATAAAGTCCATTCCTACCGAGTCCCACTTCCATTCGGGAATCTGTAATGGCTGCAACAGTCCTGCGGGTCGATGATGTTCTGCTTTGACTCGTTGACAGATATCACACTTGGCGATGTAGCTTCCAATTTCTCGCTTCATTCCGTGCCACCAAAATTGTTCCTTCAGGTCTTGGTACATCTTGGTTCCTCCGGGGTGAATGGAATACAGGGTATCGTGGGCTTCCTTCAGAATGACTTGCTTCAACTCTGAATCTGACGGCACACATAAGCGTCCGTTGTACCACAGCACTCCTTCTTCATCTTCGGTGAATCCCGGTGCTTTTCCTGCAGCTATTTGACTCTTGATTCCGTCAATGCTGGCATTTCCCTTCTGGGCTTCCTTGATTTGACTCATCAAAGTGGGCTGGAGCTCAATGCTCGCTAGGAATCCTTCGCTAACTAGCTCTAGTCTAAATTGTTCAGACTCTTGATACAAACTAGGCTGTTCTATTGCGATCATGGAGTTCAACTGAATTGGCTGTCTACTCAGGGCATCCGCTACCACATTGGCCTTGCCGGGGTGGTAGTGAATTTCCATATCATAATCCTTGATTAACTCTATCCATCTGCGCTGCCTCATATACAGCTCCTTCTGGGTGAAAATATACTTCAGGCTCTTGTGATCCGAATAGATCTCGCATCGATTACCCATGAGGTAATGACGCCATACTTTCAAGGCTAGGACTACGACTGCTAATTCCAAATCATGGGTTGGATAGTTCTGCTCATGTTGCTTCAGCTGCTTTGACAGGTATGATATCACCTTGCCTTCTTGCATCAACACACATCCAAGACCAATCTTGGATGTGTCACAATAGACGTCAAATGGCTTGGTGATATCGGGCATGATCAAAACTGGGGCCGTGGTTAATCTGCGCTTTGAGTTGCTGGAAACTCTCTTCACACTTTTCAGTCCAGTCAAACTTCTTGTCCTTCTTCAACAGTTGAGTCATTGGTCTTGCGATGCTGGAAAATCCTTCAACAAACCGGCGGTAATATCCCGCTAATCCGAGAAATGCACGGACTTCAGTCTGAATGGTTGGGGCTTTCCATTCCTCAACGGTTTTGATCTTAGCGGGATCTACGGCAATTCCTCCTGCAGACAAGATGTGTCCCAAGAATCCTACTTCCTTCAACCAAAACTCACGTTTGCTGAACTTGGCGTACAGCTTGTGCTGCCTAAGGGTTTCTAGGATAACTTCCAAATGTTGCTCATGTTCTTCTTCCGATTTGGAGTAGATAAGGATGTCATCGATGAAGACAACGACAAACTTATCCAAAAAGTTCATAAAGATCTTATTCATGAGATTCATGAAGTAAGCGGGGGCATTGGTCAATCCAAATGACATGACATTGTACTCATACAATCCATACCTAGTGGTAAAAGCAGTCTTAGGGATATTCGTTGCACGAATCTTCAGTTAATGGTAACCAGTCCTAAGATCAATCTTAGAGAACACTTTGGCACCGGTCAGCTAGTCAAACAGGTCTTCTATCTTTGGCAAAGGGTATTTGTTTTTAATGGTGACATCTTTAAGCTTACGGTAATCCATACATAAACGAGTGGCACCGTCTTTCTTATCCACAAACAAAACTGGGGATCTCCAAGGCGACGCACTTGGTCGAATCAGACCTTTGTACATGATATGTCTCAAACGTATCTATAATTTCTTATGTTCCATGCTACTTTTATGATGATACTCACATGTTTTATACACACTTTATGTCATTATTATGCATTTTCCGGCACTAACCTATTGACGAGATTCCGAAGAGCCAGTTGCTGTTTTTGGTTTCAGAAATCCTACAAAGGAAATATTCTCGGAATTGGACGAAATCAACACCCAGGGTCTTATTTTTCCACGAAGCTTCCAGAAGACCGAAGGGATTACGAAGTGGGGTGACGAGGCGCCGCCACCATAAGGCCGCGCGGCCTGGGTGGGGCCCGCGCCGCCGTATGGTGTGGGCCCCTCGTCAGCCCCCCGACTCTGCCCTTCCGCCTACTTATAGCCTTCGTCGCGAAAACCCCAGTACCGAGAGCCACGATACGGAAAACCTTCCAGAGACGCCGCCGCCAATCCCATCTCGGGGGATTCAGGAGATCGCCTCCGGCACCCTTCCGGAGAGGGGAATCATCTCCCGGAGGACTCTTCATCACCATGATCGCCTGCGGATTGATGTGTGAGTAGTTCACGCCTGGACTATGGGTCCATAGCAGTAGCTAGATGGTTGTCTTCTCCTCATTGTGCTATCATGTTAGATCTTGTGAGCTGTCTATCATGATCAAGATCATCTATTTGTAATGCTACATGTTGTGTTTGTTGGGATCCGATGAATATGGAATATTATGTCAAGTTGATTATCAATCTATCATATATGTTGTTTATGTTCTTGCATGCTCTCCGTTGCTAGTAGAGGCTCGGCCAAGTTGATACTTGTAACTCCAAGAGGGAGTATTTATGCTCGATAGTGGGTTCATGCCTCCATTGAATCTGGGATAGTGACGAGAAAGTTCTAAGGTTGTGGATGTGCTTGTTGCCACTAGGGATAAAACATCAATGCTTTGTCTAAGGATATTTGTGTTGATTACATTACGCACCATACTTAATGCAATTGTCCGTTGTTTGCAACTTAATACCTGGAAGGGGTTCGGATGATAACCTCGAAGGTGGACTTTTTAGGCATAGATGCATGCTGGATAGCGGTCTATGTACTTTGTCGTAATGCCCTGATTAAATCTCATAGTAGTCATCGTGATATGTATGTGCATTGTTATGCCCTCTCTATTTGTCAATTGCCCAACTGTAATTTGTTCACCCAACATGTCATTCATCTTATGGGAGAGACACCACTAGTGAACTGTGGACCCCGGTCCATTCTTTTACATCTGAAATACAATCTACTGCAAACTCTGTTCTTTACTGTTCTTCGCAAACAAACATCATTTTCCACACCATACGTTTAATCCTTTGTTTACAGAAAGCCGGTGAGATTGACAACCTCACTGTTAAGTTGGGGCAAAGTATTGTGATTGTGTTGTGCAGGTTCCACGTTGGCGCCGGAATCCCTGGTGTTGCGCCGCACTACACTCCGTCACCAACAACCTTCACATGTTCCTTGACTCCTACTGGTTCGATAACCTTGGTTTCATACTGAGGGAAAACTCGCTGCTGTACGCATCACACCTTCCTCTTGGGGTTCCCAACGGACGTGTGTCAACACGCCAACAGCAAGGATTTTTCTGGCGCCGTTGCCGGGGAGATCAAGACACGCTACAAGGGGAGTCTCCCACATCCAATCTCTTTACTTTGTTTTTGTCTTGCTTTACTTTATTTACTGCTTTGTTTTCTTCCTATATCAAAAATACAAAAAAAAAGTTGCTAGTTTTACTTTATTTATTGTCTTGTTTGCATTCTCCATATTAAAAACACAAAAAATTAGTTACTTGCATTTACTTTATTTATATTTTGTTTATTTCATCATGTTTCCTCCTAAATACACTCTGAAAGATATACCGGTAGGACGAGGGTCTATTATTGGAAGAGATAACATAGAAGATTTTTTCACTCATGTTAGTACAACTGAAGATTTTGAAGATAGACACTTGGTAGAACTTGCTCCTACTTATGAAATTGCCGCTGCTTCTTTAGTACACATGTTGGAAGCTAGATTTGTAAATCTCAACCCCGTAATGCAACATATGTTTCTTACACTCTGCGATATGGAGGAAGGAGAAAAGAAAGATTTTGTCTTAGAAACCCTTCTTAAAGAATTTGGTGATGTAGCAAGAGAAGCTAGAAAAGTCTTTATTAAATATAAGATGCTTGGCTCTTATACCAACTTTGCTAGTACCCTTTAAAAAATGGAAAAAGATAGATTAAAGTACACTAATAAAGTTAATTGTGAAGGGGAGATTAAGACATCAATACCTTGCAAGCTCTTAGGAATGTGCGAGGCACTAGAAAAGAATTATGATTGGATTGTTTCTGAAAATTTGTTTGATGAGAATAGCAAGCCTAAGAGTAATGAAAAAGGGGCCTCTAAAACTTACATAGATAAGATACAATGCATAGTTGAGAAAACTTCAAACCCCTCTGTTGATGCTTCATCTCTCGACACTTTCTGCGCCTAGCTGAAAGGCGTTAAAGAAAAGCGCTTATGGGAGACAACCCATTATTTTACTTCTGCACTTCGTTTTATATTTGAGTCTTGGAAGTTGTTACTACTGTAGAAACCTCTCCTTATCTTTATTTTATTGCATTGTTGTGCCAAGTAAAGTCTTTGATAGTAAAGATGATACTAGATTTGGATTACTGCGCAGAAACAGATTTCTTACTGTCACGAAATTGAGCAGCCCCTTCTGTAGGTAATTTAGAAAAATCTGCCAATTTACGTGTTTGATCCTCAGATATGTACGCAACTTTCATTCAATTTGAGCATTTTCATCTGAGCAAGTTAAGTGCCCCAGAAAAATTCGTCTTTACGGACTGTTCTGTTTTGACAGATTCTGCCTTTTATTTCGCATTGCCTGTTTTGCTATGTTTGATGGATTTCTTTGTTCCATTAACTTTCAGTAGCTTTGTACAATGTCCAGAAGTGTTAAGAATGATTATGTCACCTCTGAATATGTGAATTTTCAATTATGCACTAACCCTCTAATGAGTTTGTTTTGAGTTTGGTGTGGAGGAAGTTTTCAAGGGTCAAGAGAGGAGGATGATACAATATGATCAAGAAGAGTGAAAAGTCTAAGCTTGGGGATGCCCCCGTGGTTCATCCCTGCATATTTTAAGAAGACTCAAGCATCTAAGCTTGGGGATGCCCAAGGCATCCCTTCTGCATCGACAACTTATCAGGTCACCTCTAGTGAAACTATATTTTTATTCCGTCACATCTTATGTGCTTTACTTGGAGCGTCTGTTTTTTTTGTTTTTGTTTGAATAAAATCGGATCCTAGCATTCTTTGTTTGGGAGAGAGACACGCTCCGCTGTTTCGTATGAACACATATGTTCTTAGCTTTACTTTTAATGTTCATGGCGAAGGCTGAAACTGCTTCGTTCACTGTTATATGGTTGGAAACAGAAAATGCTTCATGTGGTAATTGGTATAATGTCTTGAATAATTTGATACTTGGCAATTTTTGTGCTCACATAGATCATGTTTAAGTTCTTGCATCATGTACTTTGCACCTATTAATGAAGAACTACATAGAGCTTGTTAAAATTTGGTTTGCATGATTGGTCTCTCTAGAGTCTAGATATTTTCTGGTTAAGGTGTTTGAACAACAAGGAGACAATGTAGAGTCTTATAATGCTTGCAATATATTCTTATGTAAGTTTTGATGTACCATTTTGTACTTGAGTTTGCTTCAAACAACCTTGCTAGCCTAAGCCTTGTATTGAGAGGAATTCTTCTCGTGCATCCAAATCCTTGAGCCAAAAACTATGCCATTTGTGTCCATCATACCTACCTACTACATGGTATTTCTCTGCCATTCCAAAGTAAATTACTTGAGTGCTACCTTTAAAGTTCTATTCCTTGTCTTTGCAATATATAGCTCATGGGAAAATAGCCTTAAAAACTATTGTGGTAAAGAATATGTACTTATGTATCTTATTTCTTAATAAGTTGCTTGTTGAGCGGTAACCATGTTTCTGGGGACGCCACCAACTATTACACCTTTGTTGAATATCATGTGAGTTGCTATGCATGTTCGTCTTGTCTGAAGTAAGGGTGATTTATCATGATCAAATGGTTTGAGTATGCATATTGTTAGAGAAGAACATTGGGCCGCTAACTAAAGCCATGATCCATGGTGGAAGTTTCAGTTTGGACATCAATCCTCAATCTCTTATGAGAATATTATCTGTTGTTGAATGCTTATGCATTAAAGAGGAGTCCATTACCTGTTGTCTATGTTGTCCCGGTATGGATGTCTAAGTTGAGAATAATCAAAAACGAGAAATCAAATGCGATCTTTCTCCTTAGACCTTTGTACAGGCGGCATAGAGGTACCCCTTTGTGACACTTGGTTGAAACATATGTTATGCAATAATAATCCATGTAAATCCAAGCTAATTAGGATAAGGTGCGAGCACTATTGGTAATCTATGCATGAGGCTTGCAACTTATAGGATATCTACATAACACATATGATTTATTACTACCGTTGACAAAATTGTTTCTATGTTTTCAAAATGAAAAGCTCTAGCACAAAATAGTAATCCATGCTTCCCTCTGCGAAGGGCCTTTCTTCTACTTTATTGTTGAGTCAGTTTACATACTTCTTTCTATCTTAGAAGCAAACACTTGTGTGAACTGTGTGCATTGATTCTTACATGTATTGCACTTGTTATATTACTTTGTGTTGACAATTATCCATGAGATATACATGTTGAAGTTGAAAGCAACTGCTGAAACTTATATCTTCCTTTGTGTTGCTTCAAAGCTTTCTACTAAGAATTAATTGCTTTATGAGTTAACTCTTATGCAAGTCTTATTGATGCTTTTCTTGAAAGTACTATTCATGAAAAGTCTTTGCTATATGGTTCAGTTGTTTATTCATTGTCTTTACCATTGCTTCGAATCGCTGCATTCATCTCATATGCTTTACAATAGTATTGATCAAGATTATGATAGCATGTCACTTCAGAAATTATCTTTTTATCGTTTACCTACTCGAGGGCGAGTAGGAACTAAGCTTGGGGATGCTTGATACGTCTCAAACGTATCTATAATTTCTTATGTTCCATGCTACTTTTATGATGATACTCACATGTTTTATGCAGACTTTATGTCATTATTATACATTTTCCGGTACTAACCTATTGACGAGATGCCGAAGAGCCAGTTGCTGTTTTCTGCTGTTTTTGGTTTCAGAAATCCTACAAAGGAAATATTCTTGGAATTGGACGAAATCAACGCCCAGGGTCTTATTTTTCCACGAAGCTTCCAGAAGATCGAAGGGATTACGAAGTGGGGCGACGAGGCGCCGCCACCATAGGGCCGCGCGGCCTGGGTGGGGCCCGCGCCGCCCTATGATGTGGGCCCCTCGTCAGCCCCCCGACTCTACCCTTCCGCCTACTTATAGCCTTCATCGCGAAAACCCCAGTACCGAGAGCCACGATACGGAAAACCTTGCAGAGACGCCGCCGCCGCCAATCCCATCTCGGGGGATTCAGGAGATCGCCTCCGGCACCCTGCCGGAGAGGGGAATCATCTCCCGGAGGACTCTTCATCACCATGATCGCCTCCGGATTGATGTGTGAGTAGTTCACCTGTAATGTCCCAGGTTTAGAGACAACCGAGGGGTAGATTTTAGAAAGGGATGTGCACTGCATCGTAAATTCTGGGGAAATTTCGCGCTTTTAAAAGAAAACTGCATCGGAGGGGGACAAGTTTCTCTCTCGACACCCTACAGGGTTAGGGTTTCGAGAGTGCGACAAACTTGCTTCTCATTCAACTAAGTTAGGGTTTTGAGAAGAGAGGAGAGAAGTGCATTACAACTTTAAGTTGCATGATTGAATTCAAACCACTTGTGTTTGAATTTCAAATTCAAACACCACATGATTAATTCATAATTCAAATTGAGGTAATTCATTAAACAAATATGAATAATCAAGGATATTAAATTATTCAACATATAATTAAAAGCTCATTAGAGAAACTTTGAGCTTTATTGATAATCACACAAGATACATTGTCTTTAGAATATTCAGATTTGGAATATAAAATATTACAACACATTACAAGAATTGACAAAATGGAAAAATAAAAAGAAAGAAAATTACAATGAAATGATCTATCCTAAACTACAAGTTGATCTTCATGAGATCTTGGATCAAGATGATCTTGCACTTCATCTTGATCATTACCTTGATCCCTGCAAACACACACAAAGCAAATACAAGTTATGACAAGTGGCATTGCCACTTGGCAGGTTAGCAAAGAAAAATGAACTGGAAAGGATATTATCAAGATCAGCCGAGCTGATCCACCAAATGGACCAAGTCCCAACAGGGAACCACACAGGCAACTCACCAGGCTATGTGCATGCACAACAGCACACACAAGCCAGGGGAGTCACCAAAATGGTGCCAGGCTCAGCTGTCGACCAAGAGAGCCAAGTGAGAGCCATATAAAACCTTTTCCACCGCCAGAACTCAAGCAGTTCATCAGCAGCAACTCAAGTGGTAAGAACACAGCAAGAACACTTAGAACGGGAAGAACAGCAAACCACCAGAAACCATCCAGGGACAGTTTCACCAAGAACTGTCAACTGTGAGCAAGCACCAGATGGAGTAGAGCAAGCTCAAGCTAGCAAGGAGGAGCAGGGCAAGTTTAAGTCATCAGCCAGAAGAAATCCTCTACACCAACACCAATTTCTAGGAGCTGGAGTGAGGTATACCCAGATGAACATGAGCAAACCATGGTTTTGCTCATAATTAAGCATGTGCATATGTCACAGCAGCAAAAAGGGTAGAATACCCAATTTGTATCATCACTTGGCTACTAGCCATTTGGTGCAAGCAAAAATGGGAGAGGCCAATAGGAAATCATCCAAGGGAACATTAGTTATGTCAAATCAGTGGCACAACTAAGGAAATCCAGCAAGGGATGGATTCACAGTTAACCTAGCCCAACTCACCTAGCACCTACAGCTAGATACACCATCAGACAGATAGGCAATCTGTGCCTATCTTTATTTGTCAACAGCAAAGATCACTGGAAATCCAACAAGGAATTACCCAGTGAGGTATACACTAAGCCACATCAAGCCAACAAGAGTGGGAGCTACCTAGCAGCAATGAATTGCTATCAAGGTCACCTCAACCACTGAAACAGCCCAAATCACAAGCCTTGCACAGTTATCATCACCCAGAGGGGTTCAAATGGAGGGCTAGGGTACACAACCAAGTGTTGGCATCCATCTAGCCCTGCCACAGTAAATAAGATGATCACAACTGCAAGCAGTTCACATCATTTATCTATTCAACAAAGCAAGTCAACACAGATAAATGAATTACACAAGCAATTGATGCAACAGAACCTTGCTGATGATCCAATGGATCACTGCAAGCATCAACAGATGCTTGAGCAAGCACCATCACACACTAGGCCAAACCCGTGTGATGCACACACAGCATAGAGTGGGCAACAGTGAGGCAGCAGACACTTGATCAGGCAAAGCCTGCACCAGCACAAGACATGGTCATACACAATCACCAGGACAAGCACCAAACAGTCACAGGCAGTAAGTTAAGCAAGCAATAAACAAGCAGCTGATGATCACTTGATCACCAGAGCTTGCTAAAGCATGCTAAAGCCTGCTAGAATTAATTCTAGCATCAACACATGGACCAGATAATTAAATTAGCCACAGGACATGAACAAGTGTATCACAGATAATCACATGAGCTAAATATAATTGTATCCAGAAGCACACCATCACTGGATGGTGTTGCCTAGCCAACAGCAATGCTCAAATGAGCATGTCCATGGATTAAAGCACATATAATATCACATCAGGAGCGCTGGCACTTGCCAAAGGCAAGGATCATCACAGCATGATCAAGCCAGGGGCAAGCAATTTCATATACATGAGAGGCATGGTATACAGAGCAACAGCAGGAGCCACTAAATTAAAACAAAGCACCACAGTGTGCTCATGAGCAAAAGTTCATGAGTTACAACAGCAAGCTATAGAGAAGAACAGCACACACAGAAGCAGTAGATGCACATCAGCAGCCTATGCATAGCAGCAGCACAGCACAGCAGCTAAAATCCATGGTCACAGCAAAGAGCACAGCAGCATACGCGCATCCATAGCAAGCACAGCGTAGAGCACATAGGCGCAGGAGCAGCAACAGCACAATCAGACGGATGCCAGGGCATCCAGAGGAAGGAGAAGAGGTAGAACAGGTTGCAGAGGAGGAAGAGAGAACACTTACAGGCGAAGCGGAAGAGCGCGGCCATGGCGGCCACGGCGGCACACACCGGGGGCACGGCGGCGCCAGGCCAAGCCAGGCCACGACAGCGCCGCAGCAACGCCCGCGCAACCACGGCGAGGCACACAGCAGCGCCACGGCGCCAGGAGCGTCGGCGGCGACGAAATCGCCGCGGCACACCACGGCAGGCGTGCGGAGGCGATGGGGATGAGTCGAGGAGACGGCGAAACACGGATCGGCGCGGTGGATCTGAAGCGCCGTCGAACGGCGGTTCAGATGCACCACATCTCGCCGGCGGAGACGGCCGGAGTTGGCCGGAATAATTCGGCGGAGGCGCAGGCGACCACGGTGTCGCGGGAGCGAGCGAGCTAGGGTTCGCGAGGAAGAGAAGGGAAGGGGACGGGTGCGTCCGACCGAGCCCAACATGCGGCTCGGGTTAGGGTTAACCCGCTGGGCCACCCTGACAGGTGGGCCCAAGGGCATTTTGGGTATTTCATATTTCCAATTAAAACAGAAACTTTGAAAATACATAGAAAATGTTAAATTTCTCTAAAAAATAATTAAAAATATGAAAACCACTCAGAATAAAATTCTATATCATAATAAAATATGAAATGGAATTTTTGAAGACAAACATTATGAAGTTCTAATTTGATGATTAAAATAATCATTTAAATCCCACCTATTATTTTCAGTAATGAAAATAAGACCATAAATGCTTTTGGACTTTAAAAACACCTTGACAACATTTCAAGGTTGTATTTTACCCAAACAGAGTATCCCTCAACCATTCTTAGTATTAACCTCTCATATGAAATGATAAGACATCAGAAAGGGGGAAACAACCCTAAAACTGGAATCATGCATAAATGCTTCTTTAACCATTGCCCTTATCGGACAATGATGCTATTTTTCAGCAACAGAGGACAAGGGTCAGTCCACACCATCCAACTGCAACACTTTGCAGTGTTCGAGCAAGTTCATCGCTTGCTCATGTCATTTGAGTATTTTTACCAAATTACTTGCAAAGTACTATGTTTATCACTATTGCATAAAAAGCAAAACCACTATTTTCATAACTATGAATATGACTAAGTGGTGGGCAATGGAACCATGGATTGTGTTGATATGGTGGAGGTTCCATTGCAAGGGTTTATATCCATCTAGGATTAAACAACAAATGTCTTCCAGTGATTCTTGTGTCGTAATACCCGTGTTAACCATAAGATCTGGAGTGGGACGGAATAGTCAATCGTATTTCCACCTCTTGTACATCAACGGATGCGCTTACCATAGCAGTTGTATCTTGCGAGAACAACCGGAGGGTGGGGATCCCATTCTAATTCCCCACGGTAATGTGGTCTATGATGGGTTGCAGCTACCGGCGAAGGAGTTTATGGTAGAGCCCAGAACTGTTGTCGCGGTCGGGGTCCATCCTTAATTGGTGTAAGAGGACCGGCGAGGACCCAGGGTCGGGGTATGCAACAAAGGGTGGGTGTGCGAGGTAGAGGAGGAATATGATTGGCTATGACCTTATACCGGGCCTCACACCGAAGGAAGTGTGGACGGGAAAGCTGTCCGGTTGGCACCAAGGTTAAGATCTCTTATGGGTAAAGCAACACACCTCTGCAGAGTGTAATGAATCGTGACATGTCACTCCCTGTTCCGGGATGTGGAACTGCGAACGCTGCCGGAAAGGAACTCCATGAAGTTCTAGTAAACCGGTGAAGGCTGACGGACATAGTTCTTTGGAATAAAAGCAACCTCTTGAAGAAATGTTTATCAAAACTTGCATTGGTATTAGACTTTTTGATCTAATATCATAGCTAGTGCATTAAACACCTCTTTTCTATAATGAACTTGTTGAGTACACGCGTACTCATACCACTCTTAAATCCCCTGCTTAGATTGTCTGAATCATCTGGAGGACAACGACAACCCTGAAGGAGCCGAAGTCATCGGCTATGAAGAACCAGACCTCTCTGGAGGTGTTGAAGGTGTAGACTACCTTATAGTCTACGGAACCGGGAGGGTTCCGGAGGAGAGCAGGCTTAGACTTACCTAGTAGTAGTAGTATCCGAGCAGTATGAACTCTTAGTACTTAACTGCTCGAGGAGAATAAATGTATAATCTAGTAAGACTTTTATATTGTAAGTTAAGTTGGGTTCGCCTCGAACCCAGGAGTATTCCTCTTAGGACCCAAGAGGAGCTCCGAGATGATATGTATATGATGCTTGTAATAATAAATGAATGAGTTATGGACCTGCTATGTTCTGTTGTACTACTCTGAGGGATGTAATATTTGCGGATTGGTACTTCGTGAATGTTATATCAACGACTGGCATACTACAACATGCAGTGGTATGCAGGGTCACCACATCACCCCTGGACTATGGATCCATAGCAGTAGCTAGATGGTTGTCTTCTCCTCATTGTGCTATCATGTTAGATCTTGTGAGCTGCCTATCATGATCAAGATCATCTATTTGTAATGCTACATGTTGTGTTTGTTGGGATCCGATGAATATGGAATACTATGTCAAGTTGATTATCAATCTATCATATATGTTGTTTATGTTCTTGCATGCTCTTCGTTGCTAGTAGAGGCTTTGGCCAAGTTGATACTTGTAACTCCAAGAGGGAGTATTTATGCTCAATAGTGGGTTCATGCCTCCATTGAATCTGGGACAGTGGCAGAAAGTTCTAAGGTTGTGGATGTGCTATTGCCACTAGGGATAAAACATCAATGCTTTGTCTAAGGATATTTGTGTTGATTACATTATGCACCATACTTAATGCAATTGTCTGTTGTTTGCAACTTAATACTGGAAGGGGTTCGGATGATAACCTGAAGGTGGACTTTTTAGGCATAGATGCATGCTTGGATAGCGGTCTATGTACTTTGTCGTAATGCCCTGATTAAATCTCATAGTAGTCATCGTGATATGTATGTGCATTGTTATGCCCTCTCTATTTGTCAATTGCCCAACTGTAATTAGTTCACCCAACATGCCATTCATCTTATGGGAGAGACACCACTAGTGAACTGTGGACCCCGGTCCATTCTTTTACATCTGAAATACAATCTACTGCAAACTCTGTTCTTTACTGTTCTTCGCAAACAAACATCATTTTCCACACCATACGTTTAATCCTTTGTTTATAGCAAGCCGAGTGAGATTGACAACCTCACTTGTTAAGTTGGGGCAAAGTATTGTGATTGTGTTGTGCAGGTTCCACGTTGGCGCCGGAATCCCTGGTGTTGCGCCGCACTACACTCCGTCACCAACAACCTTCACGTGTTCCTTGACTCCTACTGGTTCGATAACCTTGGTTTCATACTGAGGGAAAACTCACTGCTGTACGCATCACACCTTCCTCTTGGGGTTCCCAACAGACGTGCGTCAACACGCCAACAGCAGTACAGCATATCATCCAGTTGCTTCTTCAGTTCCACTAACTCTACAGGGTTCATGCTATAGGATCTCTGGGCTATAGGTCCTGTTCCAGGGATTAACTCGATGATAAACTCGATATCCCGATCTGGGGGCATACCGGGTAGATCATCAGAAAACACATCGGGGTATCGATAGACGACCCTGATCTGATCCAGGGTTGGCTTGGCTAAACTCTAGTTGCAGGTGAACTTTCTGGGCAGCCTTTCGGACACATGTTCTACTAATATTCCGGTGCTACTAGTCATGGTGATGGCCTTCTTGGCACAGTCAATCAATCCATGATGTTTCGACATCCAATCCATACCCAGTACTACTTCCAAACCTTTTGTTCCCAGAACAATCAAATTGGCATAAAAATCTATTTCATGGATTCTGATGGGTACATCTTTGCAAATTTTTCTAGCTTTTGTAGTTGAACCAGGTATTTGAACTATCATGACATGTTTCAAACTGATGGGTTGAATCTTACTAGTGCATGCAAAATCTTCGGTAACAAACGAATGCGATGCTCCGGAATCAAACAACACTCTTGCAGGTATTGAGTTAACAGAGAACATACCCAGCACTACATCCGGTGCTTCCTGGGCTTCTTCGGCGTTCATGTGGAAAAGGCGGCCGCTGCGGTTGTTCGGGTTGTTCGGGTTGTTCGGGGTGAACTTCCTGCAGGTGGAGACACGGCGTTGCTGCTGAGCCGGGGCAGAGGCATTGGGGGTGGTCTTGGCGAGCTTCTTGGGGCACTCATTGGAGTAGTGTCCCACTATTCTGCATTCATAACAAGTCACAGTTGACTTGTCCTTGGGGGCGACAGGGACAGCGTTGCTCCCAGTCCTTGGAGCGGTGTTGGTGTTATTGTTGTTGGGGGCTCTCATCGGGGCGCGGTTGAAGTTGTTGTTGTTGTTGGCATGGTGGTTGTTGTTGTGGCCTCCTGGCCTTGGGTGTCCTCCACTCCGGTTCTGAAAACCCGGACGTGACATCTGCATCTGGGGCTTGTTGTTTCTTGGGGCGAACCCTCCGCTTGAGCTGGGGCGATACCTTGGGGTATTGTTGGGCCCACTCTTATTCATCATGCGGCGCTTGCGGTTCTCGTTGGCTTGATGCAGCTTGCCCTCCATCTGGATGGCGGAATCTACCAGGGCTTCAAGGTCGGCAAAGGGGATGTTGACTAGCACTGTCTGCATCTCGTCGTGCAGTCCATTCAGGAACCTTTCCTTCCTCTTCTCAGTGGTGTCAGTCTCGTCTGGGGCGTACCTTGACAGTGTGAGAAACCTGTCGCGGTATTCTACCACAGACATTCTACCTTGTTTGAGTTCCCGGAACTCATCCCTCATCTTCTTTATCAGACCCGGGGGCACGTGATACTTGCTGAACTTGAGCTTGAAGTCTGCCCAAGTCATGATATTTCCGGCGTTCATGGCACGGGTGCTGGTCCACCAAGCTCTTGCAGGTCCTGCTAAGTAATGGGTGGCAAACAAGACTTTCTCTGCGGCTTCGACTCCCGCAACTTCTAGATTGTTCTCCATGGTCTGGAGCCAGTCGTCGGCATCAAGGGGCTCTTTTGTCTTGCTGAACACAGGGGGACTGGTGTTTTGAAAGTTCTTGAGTTTGGACCCAGGGTGATCATGGTTTCCCTGGCCCTGGTTGTTGTGAGCAATCTGTCGCAGTGCAGCAATGTTGGCTTGTCTTTCAGCCCTCTCAACTTCTCGATCTGCCATCAGGGTTTGCAAAAGTTGCATCATTGCATCTTGACCGCTGCTGCAAGTCGGAGGGGCCATCTGAACATTGAGATAGATCATGAGATGAGAGGGAAATTCTCTATGGCTTGTTTTGTACTTAAGTTAAAAGTTTAAAACTTGAAGACTTGTCAAGTTGAAAACAAACACACTTCCATTCATTGCAAACAACACACATTACAAGATAACACACTAATGGTTTTAAGAACCATTTTTCCAAGCTACGATACAATGGATCCTGATACAACTCACACCTACGCAAGTGAACAAGTGCAACTACTCATCATCTACATCTATCGGGATGTAGTCATGTTCTCCGGCCTCCAGGAACTCGTAGTCCTCCACATCGGTGTTCTCATCCTCCTCGAAGTCATCATCATCACTCAGGAAAGCTGCTCCTCCCTGAATGTCTTCACCTTCTTCTTCCATCTCCCTCATCTGGTCCTCTTGGGCCTTGACAGTGGCCTCCAAGGATACTATCTTTGCACGAAGGCGCGCAATGGTAGCGTCCTTCTTGGCACGCTGCTGGCGGAGTGACTTGCAGTCCTTTGCCAGCATCTTGATAGCGTCGGCATGCTGAGCCAGTGCAAGGTGAGTTTGGTTGGCGTAGATGCGAGAGTTGTCTAGTTCCTTCTGAGTCTGGAACAACATAAAGTACAGGTGCTCTACGTGGTGCTTCAGCTCGGGGTGGGATTGCAGGTCCATGGGTTCTCCAGCGGAGTTACGCCTTGCGAGGTGAGCAAAGCGAGCCTCTTGGAGTGCTACCACATTCTGCCCGCACAGACGGGCAAGTGCTTCCTGAAGAGCACGAGCAAGTCCGTCCAGCCAGTTGCTTTCCCTGAAGGAAAAGAGGATCCTCTCAGAGGTAGGAGGCTCCATCTTGCCCCTCAGATCAGCGGTGATAACCCACTGAAGTTCCCCTCCGGGCTGGTCGTTGACTTCGACTCCGTGAAACTCCGGGTGCGGGCGTCCGAGAAAGTCAGACAGAGCGTCCAAGTCCCTCTGGAAAACCAGGCTACCACCATTGCCCAGCTGGTAAAACTTGGTGTTGGCTGGCTCCATCTGAAAGTGAATTGGATGAGTAAGTTAGAGAGGTGAACAAGTGTGGCAAAATTTTAGGTATATTTCTAAGGAAGAGCATGACTTCTTATTTCTAAAAGATCTTAAAGAGAAGAAAGTGACTTAGTTTTTCAGAAATATTCACTTCATTTGTTTTTAGAATTAAGTTTTTCAGAACGTCCATTCTAACTAGGGTCTCCTAAGGTCAAACAATGGCTCTGATACCAACTTGTCAACACCCGGTTTTTTAAGTCCGGATGCCTATTATGCCATACATCGCAATCCCAGGAAGATTGTTTTTGCGAGACATAACAGTTGAATATCATAGAGTCATCATTCATTACAACACCATAGTAGTCATTACATAAAAAGGATCACATGATCCAGTCTCATTACAACACTTGATCTAATGATCATTACATAATACGTAGCGGAAGCGAAGTAGTAGTGGACTATCTATTCCACACGCAACGCTTGACGTCAGGAGAAGCTCCTAGTTGTCGTAGATGTCCTGCTGGCCGTCCTCTTCATACTGCTGTTTAGCTTCATAGTCTGGCCATTTGAATAGCCAGGGACACAGCCGTGAGTACTTTCAAGTACTCGCAAACTAATACTAGTGTAAGCACTAACAGTTTGAGGGAAAGTATGCTAAGCTCTAGGTTATTTGCATAAAGCCATTTTTTGTTCATAAACACTTTAGTAAAAGACTCCTCATATGCTAACTAACTCAAGTGGGAACATTAGTGTCATTCCCACAACTCTGTTGTGATTCAAAATCAAAGTCACCTTTCAAATTCAAACCACGAGTCACCCTTTTTTTAAAAGTTCTGATGACGGAACAGTATGGCCTTTCCAACTGTCCATGACCGCGGACGCGGCTATTCGAATAGGTTTACGCTCTGCAGAGGTTGCATACTTGTGCCACAACATTTGATTACATCCGTCAGGGATAGCCCTGAATAATCGTAACTCAGTACGTGGATCATCAACCATTAACCTTTCACTTACACACCCTAGAATAGGCACCTCTCCCCATGAGCTTGGCCTCCCGGTGATAGCCAACTGTTATCCCGGGAACTGCACAGGGCTTGGGTCGTACATTCACCTCAGTTCACGTCATTTCACTTTCAACGGAGGCAGCCTCGGCATAACCTCTATGACGCTTGTTTAGAGGGAACCCATACTAAGACACATAAATTTCCAGCTAAAGCCTTACCCATAATCAGGTATTGTTGGGGTACTTAAGAATTGGAATGGTATCGCATCTGAACCCAATCATCAGTTTTCGTCAAAGACACCATTTTATTCAAGTCACATTCACCTTCAAAATCTTTCAGTGGAATGACTCATCATTCCAAGGTTTTCAAAGTCATTTCAAATCACATGTTCCCATCTAGAGTAGTCATTTTTAATTTAGCACTAGCAACTAAGCATGAGGGGTGCTAACTAGCTTGTAGCTTTCTAGGCTAACTTTGATACTCTTGTACTACTTCACCACTAGACTCAAGTTAACTATAAAAGTAATCTTGTAAGGCAAAGTAAAGCTTTGAGAGATAAAAATTGGGATTTGTAATGTGACACACAAGTTAATAGGGCAATGGTGCCTTGCTCAAGGAGAGCTTTGCACTAAGGTAGCTTGCAAGAATATTAGCTTGCCTTGGTTGGTGTACTGATCAAAGTGGTCTTTTTCTTCCTGGAAGTAGACCTCCTCCTCCTGGTACTCCTCGGTACTAGCGTATAAAATCGAATATGAAGTATACAATCACCAAGCAAGTCTTAAGACTATACTAATCACACACATGGTTCACTCAAGCTATTCTATCATCACAACACTAATCAAAAGGGGTTGTCTTGTGTGTTAAGAAAACTTGTAAGAGAGAAATAATTTCCTCTCATTGAATCTTTTTACAATTTAATTTCCTCAAATAATAATAAGGTATGAATTCATGTTGATCAAGGTCAACACTTCATATCTATTATTTGGGGAAAATGATTTAAATGAGGTACTACCTCATACAATTTAAACCTTATTCTTACAACAATTTAATGTCTATAAGTAATCCATTATGAGATGACGTGTACCAAGTCAACACATCACTTTGAATTGCTTAGGACCATGATTTAAATGAGAGGAAACCTCTCATACTAATTAAGAAATAGTTTGGATAATTTAAATGGACTAGAAATAGCTACATAGCCATTATTCTGCTCTAGTCCATGATCATACAAACAACTATGTGATGTTTTTACATAAACATGTAGAGTATGTGAAATGTGATTTATGAGAGTTGGAATCAACTCAAAATCACTTAGGGTTGATTTTTAATAATTGTTTGAAGTTGTAAAAGGCCCTGCCTTGTTATTTTTGTCACATTAATTCTACAAAGAAACTAAGGGTGAGACCAGTGGGGTTGGGTAGATCTTTTCTTAAGCTTTCCAACAATACCAAATTCATCAAATTTTGCCCAGTGGATTTAAATCTATTCAATTTTGAAAATGGAACCAGTAAACAATTTTGAATTAAACCAGAAAATCGAATTTGCATTCGGTGGGCTGGCGGGAAACAAAACTGGGCTAAACAGCGAAAATAACATGGGCCGGCCCAGCTGCACGTCTCGCGTGAGCGGGCCGCCTGACAGCGGGGTCCACGCGTCAGTCAAACTTAACGGAGCGAATCGGTACGCTCGCTCTGAGACGCACGATTAGAAGGGAATCCAACGGCGCACGAGCGTCGTCTTCTCCGGCGAGAAGCGAGCTCTCTGGCGGCGAGGCTCGCGGGTTGGTGACTCACCGGCGGCGCGGCGATCGTCGGCGATGAGCTGCGGTGATGTTGTGGATGACGGCGGATCGTCTGGCACCAGCGGCGTCTTCTGGGCAGCTTCTATCGCCGGCGAGCTTCTGCGGCGGTCACGGGCGGCGATGGTGAAATTGGGCGGCGCTAGTGGGTAATGTCGAGCAGAAAGGTGGCGAGGAGAGTCAGAGATGAGCGGGGAAGGCGATGGTGTGGAGAAATGAGCGAGGGGAGGCCTCCTTTTATAGCAACTGAGGGTGGCCGTGGCTCGGCGGTGAGGTCAGCTGCGGCGACGTCGCTACAGGGGCTCTGGGGCACTGGCGCTGACGCGCGTGGCTTGGCAACATCACGGAGGTGAGGTAGGGCTTGATTGCGGGGAAAACAAGGCAGAGACGAGCTCGCGAGCGTGACCGAAGCTCTCAGTACTGCGGCGGACGTCGATGATGGCGTCGTCGTGTACGAGCGTCGAGCGATCCAATGGGCGTGTCCTGGCGGTGGCTGGTGACGTAGTGGAGCTGGTGGCGCAAGGAGGGGTCCAGGCGAGCGTTGACGCGGTGGCAAGGGTGTGCTCTGGTGCGTCCAGGGCTTGCCAGTGCGCGCTCTGGCGAGCGTGTGCATTTCTGGGTGTGCATCGTGCCGGCGTGTGTGGTGCACCACTGGGTCGAGCAGCGTGTCTGGCACGTCCAGGAGGGTGAGGAGAGGTTGTGTGACAAGGTGTGGCACATTGGATTCGAGCAGGGAGAGAGTGAGTAGGTGTGTGTCCATGTCATGCCACGACATGACATGGTTTGGTCAAATGGTGATGATTTAGTGTACCCCTTCTTGTCTCTGGTGCTTGGCAAAGTGTAGAGGGGTCAGGGGAGTACCAGAGATGACCTAGGGTTGATAGTGGAGGCAAATATCCACTGGTTTTTGCAATGCATGGGGTTGGCAGATTCATGCCCACCATGTGTTCGACCAAATGGCCGCATGAACCTAATTTTTGAGTTTTTGATTGATTTTTGGTGGGTTTGATTTGAATAAGATTTGGAGAAGAGGGGTGGTGGTGGTGGTCAAATTTGAGTTGATTTGCAAAGAATCAAATTTGGCCTAATCTTGAATCTGCTTCAATGTCTCCACTTTGCTTGATCATATCTTTGAATCCAGAGAGAGTTTGCAGGGGTGCTCTTGAGCAAAGTTTTTCTCCTTGATGAGGTCTTGGATGAGGTGCAAAGAGTTGGATTTGATTGTTTTAAGAATCTCTAACTACAGAGGCTCAAAGTGGGCATCATGCTAAAAATGGCAGATTTGACCATTAGTGCATGTGAGCTCATTTTGAATTCAAATTTGATTTGATTTGAGTTTCTTTGATTCCAAAAGAGTTAATAAGTGTTTAATAACCATCTCCAACCAATGGTGCAAGCCAAAATGGTCTAGGTTCAAGATTTGCAAAAATGGCATAAACCATATGTGAGGGTTTTGTGAATTTCTAACTTTTATTCTTTTCTTTTTGTTTTTGCTTTTCTTTGTGATCACAAGGGATCAAGGGTAGGGTTTTAGTATATTGGTAAAAGTTGCAAGCATGCAACATGGAAATTTCACACAAATACACTAATACTATGCATAGCACTATATGCAAACTAAAAAAAAATGTTGGTTGCAAAAATTTGAATTTTGGAAACCATCATTTCTCATTGATTGAAATTTGGGATGTTACAATGGAGATCTTTATAAATGGAGTATTTTTGGCATCTTCCAACGATGCATCACCATCAACGATGGAAAGGCCCTGTTGCGAGAGATACACGAAGGCACGTGTGGCCATCATGCAAGAAGCAGAGAAGTTGTGGCTAAAGCTTTCAGAGTTGGGTTTTATTGGCTAACAGCAATAGCCGATGCAGGAGACTTAGTTCGGAAGTGTGATCCTTGCCAACGTTTTGCACCAAAGCCACACACACCTCTTACAGACCTCATGACAATAACTCTGGCATGGCCTTTTGCGTAGTGGGGACTTGACCAAGTTGGTCCAATGCCAAAGGCATCGCCAGGTGGTCATACCCATCTATTGGTAGCAACCGACAAATTCACCAAGTGGATTGAGGCCATACCGGTCATCAATCAAACATCCAAAACAGCTGTCAAGTTTTTCAAAGGAATCACCTGTCGCTTTGGTGTGCCTCACAGCATCATCACAGACAATGGAACCAAATTTGCTTCGAAGGAATTTCATGAATTCTGTGACGATAATGGCATGAAGATCAGTTTTACTTTGGTTTCGCACCCCCAAACCAATGGGCAAGTACAAAGGATCAACGGTTTAATCTGTGACGGCATTAAAAAACATCTCACAAACGCAGCTGGAGCTTGGGTCGAAGAGTTGCCATCAGTACTTTGAAGTTTGTGGGCTACACCGAATAGATCAACACAATATACTCCCTTCTTCCTTGTATACGGAGCCGAAGCTGTTCTGCCTACCGACGTTCTCTTCGAGGCACCTCAGGTGGTGGCATACAAAGAGAAAGCCTCTGTTCAAGAATTACAAGACGTTGTGGATCTTGTCGATGAGGCTCGAGATATTGCTCTGGCGATAATAGCAGTATATCAGCAGGCGATACGGAATTATCATAGCCGAAGGGTATGCACTCGAAGCTTTGACGTAGGCGATCTAGTACTACGATTAAAGTAGAAAGGACATCTAAAGCTTGAATCTCCATGGGAAGGACCATACATCGTCACTGAAGTAATCACAGGAGGAGCTTATCGCCTCAAGAATACTACGATAGGAAAAGATGTTGAGAACCCATTGAACGTTTCACAATTGCGACGATATTATGTGTAGTACTCGTCTTTTTCACTACCTTTTATTTCTTCCTTTTACAATAAGGCTTCTTAGCCAACATCCGAATAATGTATACCCCAGTTGCATATTATGAATAAAACTTTTGATTCAGCTTATATAATTACTATTTCACTCAAGCAAATGTTCGGGAGCTTTTTTATCGGCTACTATTACTCCCATCGGGAGCTCTGATTATCAATATATTATGTCTTACCCGGTAATACTCGGGGGTTATTACAATTTCATCGTTTACTATTACTCCCATCGGGAGCTCTGGTTATCGACATATCGCAGTTTGCCCGACAATACTCGGGGGTTGTAAGTTCTATTGTGGTTTTCGTCAAAGAGCCTCAAGGAACATGTGAGTGCTACAATTGACGGGAATATTTATACAAAAACAATTTCACTAAGCCTCAAGGAACATGCGAGCGCTGCAATTGGTGGAAACAATACAACATATGAAAGGCTCACGCCGGTGCACCGTGTTACGAAGCCGAATAAGCACATGATTCCCTCGTTTACTCGAGGGTCGTCACCATTACGAACATACGTACGGCCCAGTAAAATTGTTTGTGATTAATACAGGGTCGTCGAATGAGCAAGCTGACATGATCCCTCAGTTTCCTTCGACAAATAAAAAGTTTCGACTGGGCTTACGGTCCATCGACTCGCTATGATGTTATAAAAAGAACATCAACCGCATAGGATGTTAAAAAAGAACACCATCTGTACAATGCAAGTTCCCCTTAAAAAAGGAAGAATGATTCATTCACAGTAATTACAAAAGAACACTATGTGCGAGGATAATCAAGAATCTCTACCATGATGAGGTTCCTTAATCTACTTGATTCTTCAAATCTCTTTCAGTACCTGCCTCCATCCTAGAGATGACGATATAAGCAGGATGTCTAGCCACGGGGTAGTACTGATCAAGTTTTACATTAGCATTGGCTATGGATTCTAAATCCAAGGTCGGGTGGCAAGCTAACATAGAAGCAAACGCCAGTTCGGCTCCAGCAAGAAGTTCTTTGCGTACTAAAGACTGAATTCTGGCAGGATTCTTGAATCGAGTCAACAAAGCTGACAAAGTTTCGGGAGTTGGATCCAAAGGGAACATAGTCCTCCACACCATGGTTAGATGAGCATGATCCTTATCAAAGTAATAATGTACCTTCTCAACCCGGTATTCGAACTTAGCCACAATTACGACCTTCGATCTATTTGACCATAATGCGCACTTCGGGTGTGACATATCGGTCATTGCTGCAATATTCTCATGGACTCGCGTGTTCTCCTCCGATTCGTTGAAAGCAATGACTTTTCAAGATGAAGAAAAAAGCAAGTCAGGAGAAGATTCCTTTCAAATAAAAAAAACAACAAAAGGGTGTTGATTGCTTACAGCTTAGGCTCTCAGCAGCCACACGCAGACGATCCAGAGCATGTTGTTCGACTGATGTGGCAAGTTCACTCTTCTTCTTCACCAATGCAGCCATGGCATGGAGACCAACCATATCTTTATCCAATTGAGAAATTTGATTACGCAGTCGATGCACAACTTCAGATTCGTTGACAGCGGTAGAGTTCAAAGAACTTTTGTCTCGGGAAGAAGTCGAAGGTATCTGCAGCAAGTTATTTAATATACACTCTCAGAAAATCAGCAAATGGAAATTATCAAGTGCAGGAAACTCCCATCGGGAGCTATCAAAATCTTTTCATTCAAAAGGCTATGTTAAAAAGTTGAGTGCTGACAACAGAGCCAGCTTAATTTATTACAGAACAAAGGAAAAGATAAATATGTTCAAGTTACAACTAAGTGCATCAGTGAACTCAGTGAACTCAGGACGCTTGAGTTCGCGCAGATGAGCTTGGCACAGTCTCAGATGCAGTCTACTTTTCCTAATAGAATTCTCATATTTTCTTCGTCGACTAACTTGAGGAGACGACTTGCACATAGTTGTGCTGATTCATTGAACGGGATAAGATCGACAGGAGAACCATCTGCGTCTGTTGGTAACGCTTTCGATTGTTGCTCTGATTCAGATTCAAGACCGTGCCGCATCAACAGTTGAAAAGCAAGAACCGCTCCATAGAGGCGAGAGCGACGATTTAATACCTCGATAGCGCTGCTGGAGTTGACAAAGAAGTTGTTCGCCAGCTTTCCAAGAGTCTTGTTCTGGTCTAGCTTTGGGAAACATCAGCGAAAATAGCTTCGACAAAGCTCCCTTGGCCTTCCTCAGAAGTTCTTGGATCTGTTCACTGGATTCAACAGCGAAAGAAAGGGCATCCAACATAGAATCCACCCTAAGATTATTAGTATGGTCGACGGGCATGTCGGCAGTACCTAAAAAGTCATGGATGATAATTCATTACAACGATGAAATATCCTAAGAAGAGAAGAAATAAACGAGCATGAAGAAATCATACTTAACAAGCTTTCGATGGATTTGTGAAGAGCGCCTTCTTTCTTGTCTGCTTCGGCATAAGCCTTGAGCTTCGACTCCTGCTCCTCCTTCATCTTCCTCTTCAACTTCTTCAGTTCTTCCTTTAGGCTCGCATTCTCGTTCCGAGCTTCGGCTGCCAGCCTGTTTGCTTCTTGAACTTGATCAGATGAAGATTTGGCAGCCTTGCGGAACTGGGCGTTCGCTGCTTCCAATCGAACGGACTGATCAGCGAAGTCCACTACGATGTCGACTGTGGCATGAATTGGCTGCAACAGGAGAAAGGAGTATGTCATAATATACAACAAACATACTTTAACCTATACTCGGCTCTGCCCAAAGCAAACTGTTGGCTCGAGGGCTACTGGGTACTGACTATTGAAAAGGAAAAACACTTACATGATCATTCGATGATGGAGGAGCGGAGGCGCTTACTGAAGGAGCAACTGAAGAAGCTTTGACCTTGGCTACGACTCTCCTTGGTGGGAGAGGAGCAGCAGGTTCATCTTCGGTAGAAAAGGGTGTCGACTCCTTCATTGACTCTGGATTATCAGAGTTCATCTTTGTCTTCTTCAGAGGAGGAGCATCTTCATCTTCACCGGAACTTTTTGAAGAAAATATGAATTATTATGAGGCGAAGGTTATCGTGAAGTATGAGAAACAAATGCAAGGAAAAAGAAACTTATGAAAGTGACATCAAATCTTCTTCTTCGGCGAAGAATCCTGACGATCTCTTTGGTGCTGGAGGAGCCGAGGCCCCACAAGAAGGCGCAGGAGAAGGACTTACATTAGCATCATCGTCATTGCGTCCACTAGGACTCGACTCCGCTGTTGCCATCAGATCTTCATTTATCCTCCTGGGATGCCTGGAGGCAAGGAGTGCGTCATCTTCAGGAACTTCATCACCCGAAGAATCACTATCTTCAATCACATCAGGATTATCTTCGATTTCTTCAGAAGCACTTCGGTTTCTTCATAAGCATCATCGTTTTCGGGAGCTGTCCCACTTTCGGGGTTTGGAGGGTAGCACTGGGCGATGGTAGAAGGTTGTCGAAGACAAAACAAAAGCATTAAATTCAAGTACAAGGCATGACATCGATTGCAAAGCAATTAAGTAAATACCTCAGAAGGGAGGCGGTTGAGGCCGAAGGGAGGATGAACCGAAGTCATGGCTATGACGTCTTCTGGCTAAAGCAAGTCAAGCGCCTCACTTCATCCTGAAGTTTGCTCTCCGATAAATCGGCTACATTGATCCGAGTTTGGTCGTCGGGGCTAGTATATTTCCAAAGTGGATGGCTCCTCGACACCACCGGCTGCACCCGACGTTGTAGGAACAATGCAACCACTTCGGTTCCACTCATTGTTTGACCTCCTGCACTCTTTAGATCTAAGATCTTCTCGTACAGTTGGGCGGCCACCTCGCTCTCTTCGGCAGTCGAAGTATTTTGCCAAAACTTCTTTCGCACTGCTTCGAGGATTTCTTTGAATTGCTGCAGGTTGAAGCGGTGGCCTGAAGCTGGGCGGTCCCTAAGATAGAACCATTTTTGTCGCCAGCACTGGACAGACTCTCTCATCGGGAAGTTGAAGTAGTTAACTTTCTTCCTGATGACAAAGCCGCCGCCACCGACCACATGGGGGCCTTCGCCTCCGCTGTGGCGCTTAACATAGAAAATCTTCCTCCAAAGGTCCCAGTGAGGGTCAATGCTGAGGAAGGCCTCACATACCGTGATGAAAATGGAGAGGTGGAGGATGGAATTTAGGGTCAGCTGCCAGAGTTGGATCCCGTAGGAGAAAAGAAGGCAGCGGGGGAATTTGTGGGCTGGAAGAAAAAGCCCGCGCTGCAAAAAGGCAGAGAACATAACAATGAAACCCTTTGGGGGCTTCGGGCGAGAGGCAGAACCTGGATGAACGAAGTCTGACTCGGCGGAGGAGATGAGCCCTAACGTCCTCAGCTTGTTCTCATCACGCTTGGAGATGGTGGACACCGCCCAATCGAGATTGGCGGCATCGCCCGTTGTGCATGATGCGGTGGATTCCTTGCCCTTGGCAGCGCTTGTGGCAGCACTGGAACTGGCGGCCGTCCTCTACTTGCCCATGGTCGCGTGAAGGTTCTTGGACGCAGAGGCAATGGCAAGGCCCAAGTAAAGGAAGAAGATGAGCAGTATGGGAGGCGTAAAGGTTAAAACTAAAACACCCCTCCTCTTATAGTAAAAAATGGCCGAGGATCGTGGCCGTTAAATTTGCCTCATGGGGAAGTGGGCGAGGATCCAATCGCACACGTGTCAGGAAGGGAGAGAAACCGGCGGCCCATTACCCCCACTACGCACGTCAAACGAGAAAATGCCTCGGTCAACGCGCAAGGATCAGTCATTTCCTAACTAATCGCGCAGAAGTAGGGTGGGCCCATTAAGTCACGTCCTGTCAATCGAGCCGTCGCAGAAGCCACGTCACTGATGATGTCACCAAAAGTATCGACTCCTCATGAAGCATCCGAAGGAATTTACAATATTGAGTTGCTTGATTTGAGTCTACGCACGATTACAAGCATCCGTCTCTAGACTCGGGGGCTACACCCATCGGGAGCGCTGGACGCGCACCCGATAAAAATTATTGAAGGCGAAGGAATACGGACCCGAAGACTTCAGAAGATCCAGGATCAAGCCCGGGGACTTGATTCTGAGTAGAGTAACGTTGTTTTGCTATCGGCACTTAACCAGCATCGATTTATCAAGTAAAACTGGGCATGTTACTCCTATCACTTACGTACTATCATATTACGTGACTTCACTCAAAGTTTTAAAGGACCCGATACAGAAAAAGATATCGGATGATTACGACAATTTAGAAAAACATCGGCATCAGAATTTTTGAGTAGTACAACTTGAGTAAAATTATTTTCGACAGCTATGGACATTCGACAGAAGGCAAATATAATCCCTGTCCGAAGCTTTACTTCAGCCAGTCACTCGGGGGCTACTAATGTGGGCATTACCCTTCAGGTAACCAACATTAGGCTACCTCCTACGGCCCAACCAGGGACCCATGAAGATTGCCCAACGACCAAGGTGGGCCCATACGTCGGTTCCAGAGAATGAGACTGCGGTGACCCAGCATACCACTGCATGTTGTAGTATACAAGTCGTTGATATGATCTATGTGAAGGGACTTCTTCACAATTTCCATATCCCTCAGAGTGGTACAACAGAAACATTGCAGGTCATAACACTCTAAATATTATTACAAACATTGTCTTAACAAGTTGGTATTCTCACAGGTCCGATGAGAACACCCTAAGATACTACTTAAGTACGATTACAACTCACATCTATATATGAAATAGAGCTCAGCAACTTATTTAGGTAAGTTCTACGCTTCTCGGCTCTATGATACTAGGTTATATCACTACTCCCCCGCCTCATTCTCGTCGGGTCCGTAGACTATCCCATAGTCTACTCCTTCCACTCCTCCGGTAAGATCAGGTTCCTCGTAAACCAGCTCGTAGCTTCCTTCTGGTGCTCCATCGGCGATGGCCTCCACTTCCGTATCACAGTCTAGCAAGGGTGTCGAAAGAAAGTGAGTACAGGGCTACTCAGCAAGTTCAAAAGAGTAAAAGGTGTTTGATGCACTAGCTACGACCATTGATTAGGAAATCGCAGGTCAATGCATGTTTTGAAATCATTTCTTCAAAAGGTTGCTTTTATTATGAAAACTATGCCCATCAGTCTTCACAGGTTGACCAGAACTTCGTGGAGTTCCTTTCCTGCCGCATTCGCAGTTCCCTTCCCGGAACAAGGAGTGACAGCCACAATTTGATACACTCTGCAGAGGTGCATTACTTTTCCCATAAGAGATCCCATCCTTTTTGCCATCCGCGGGGACTTTCCCCCATTCACACTTCCTTTGGTGTGAGGCCAGGTATGAAGATCCAAACCCACACCATCTTCTTCGGGATCTCGCAGACCCACCCTTTCGTAAGTCTGTCCTCCCCTATATCTATGGGTAGACTGATGTCTACGGGAGCTTCTATTCTTGTAGACAGTGTTGGGCCTCCAAGAGCAGAGGTTTGTAGAACAGCAGCAAGTTTCCCTTAAGTGGATCACCCAAGGTTTATCGAACTCAGGGAGGAAGAGGTCAAAGATATCCCTCTCATGCAACCCCGCAACCACAAAGCAAGAAGTCTCTTGTGTCCCCAACACACCTAATAGGTGCACTAGTTCGGCGAAGAGATAGTGAAATACAGGTGGTATGAATAAGTAGTAGCAACGGCACCGGAAAAGTGCTTTGCCCAGGACAAGTAAACAAGCAGTAGTAACGCAGCGAGTAGTGACGCGATAGAAACGAGTAAACAAGCAGCGATAGCGATATTTAGGAACAAGGCCTAGGGATTAGACTTTCACTAGTGGACACTCTCAACATTGATCACATAACAGAATAGATAAATGCATACTCTACACTCTTGTTGGATGATGAACACATTGCGTAGGATTACACGAACCCTCAATGCCGGAGTTAACAAGCTCCACAATTCAATGTTCATATTTAAATAACCTTAGAGTGCATGAAAGATCAATTCTACTAAACCAAGTACTAACATAGTATGCACACTGTCACCTTCACGCTATGTAGGAGGAATAGATCACATCAATACTATCATAGCAATAGTTAACTTCACAATCTACAAGAGATCATGATCATAGCATACGCCAAGTACTAACACGGATGCACACACTTGTCACCATTACACCGTGCAGGAGGAATAAACTACTTTAATAACATTGCTAGAGTAGCACATAGATAAATTGTGATACAAAACACATTGCAATCATAAAGAGATATAAATAAGCACTTCACTACGCCATTCATAACAGTGAGTAAGTATTCTGTGAAATATAGCCTAAAAGACCCACACGGTGCACACACTGTCACCTTTACACACGTGGGACAAGGAGTCTCCAGAGATCACATAAGTAAAACTCACTTGACTAGCACAATGACATCTAGATTACAAGCATCATCATATGAATCTCAATCATGTAAGGCAGCTCATGAGATTATTGTATTGAAGTACATAGGAGAGAGATGAACCACATAGCTACCGGTACAGCCCCGAGCCTCGATGGAGAACTACTCCCTCCTCATGGGAGCAGCAGCGGTGATGAAGATGGCGGTGGAGATGGCAGCGGTGTCGATGGAGAAGCCTTCCGGGGCACTTCCCCGCTCCGGCAGGGTGCCGGAACGGAGACTCCTGTCCCCCGGATCTTGGCTTCGCGATGGCGGCGGCACTTGGAAGGTTTCGTGGGTTTCGTCCTTCGTAATAGGGTTTTCGCGACGGAGGCTTTAAATAGGCGGAAGGGCAGCCTCGGAGGGGGCTCGGGGCCACCACACCATAGGGCGGCGCGGCCCCCCTCCGGCCGCGCCGGGGTGTGGTGTGGGGCCCCCGGGGCTTCCCTCCGGCGGCTCTCGGGTGTTCCGGATGGTTCCGGGAAAAATAGGAACCCGGGTCTTGATTTCGTCCGATTCCAATAATATTTCGTTACTAGGATTTCGAAACCAAAAACAGCGAGAAAACGAGAACCGGCACTTCGGCATCTTGTCAATAGGTTAGTTCCGGAAAACGCATAAATATGACATATAATGTGCATAAAACATGTAGATATCATCAATAATGTGGCATGGAACATAAGAAATTATCGATACGTCGGAGACGTATCAGCATCCCCAAGCTTAGTTACGCTCGTCCCGAGCAGGTAAAACGATAACAAAGATAATTTCTGAAGTGACATGCCATCATAAACTTGATCATATTGTAAACATATGTAATGAATGCAGCGATCAAAACAATGGTAATGACATGAGTAAACAAATGAATCATAAAGCAAAGACTTTTCATGAATAGTACTTAAAGACAAGCATCAATAAGTCTTGCATAAGAGTTAACTCATAAAGCAATAATTTCATAGTAAAGGCATTGAAGCAACACAAAGGAAGATTAAGTTTCAGCGGTTGCTTTCAACTTATAACATGTGTATCTCATGGATAATTGTCAACATAGAGAAATATAACAAGTGCAATATGCAAGTATGTAGGAATCAATGCACAGTTCACACAAGTGTTTGCTTCTTGAGGTGGAGAGAGATAGGTGAACTGACTCAACATAAAAGTAAAGAGAATGGTCCTTCAAAGAGGAAAGCATCGATTGCTATATTTGTGCTAGAGCTTTTATTTTGAAAACATGAAATAATTTTGTCAACGGTAGTAATAAAGCATATGAGTTATGTAAATTATATCTTACAAGTTGCAAGTCTCATGCATAGTATACTAATAGTGCCCGCACCTTGTCCTAATTAGCTTGGACTGCCGGATCTTTGCAATGCACATGTTTTAACCAAGTGTCACAATGGGGTACCTCCATGCCGCCTGTACAAAGGTCTAAGGAGAAAGCTCGCATTTTGGATTTCTCGCTTTTGATTATTCTCAACTTAGACATCCATACCGGGACAACATGGACAACAGATAATGGACTCCTCTTTAATGCATAAGCATGTGGCAACAATTATTATTCTCATATGAGATTGAGGATATATGTCCAAAACTGGAACTTCCACCATGATTCATGGCTTTAGTTAGCGGCCCAATGTTCTTCTCTAACAATATGCATGCTCCAACCATTAAGGTGGTAGATCTCTCTTACTTCAGACAAGACGGACATGCATAGAAACTCACATGATATTCAACAAACAATAGTTGATGGCGTCCCCAGAAACATGGTTATCGCACAACAAGCAACTTAATAAGAGATAAAGTGCATAAGTACATATTCAATACCACAATAGTTTTTAAGCTATTTGTCCCATGAGATATATATTGCAAAGGTGAATGATGGAATTTTAAAGGTAGCACTCAAGCAATTTACTTTGGAATGGCGGATAAATACCATGTAGTAGGTAGGTATGGTGGACACAAATGGCATAGTGGTTGGCTCAAGGATTTTGGATGCATGAGAAGTATTCCCTCTCGATACAAGGTTTAGGCTAGCAAGGTTATTTGAAACAAACACAAGGATGAACGGTGCAGCAAAAGTCACATAAAAGACATATTGTAAACATTATAAGACTCCACACCGTCTTCCTTGTTGTTCAAAACTCAATACTAGATGTTATCGACTCTAGAGAAACCAAATATGCAAACCAAATTAGCAAGCTCTAAGTATTTCTTCATTAATGGGTGCAAAGTATATGATGCAAGAGTTTAAACATGAGCACAACAATTGCCAAGTATCAAATTATCCAAGACATTTTAGAGTTACTACATGTAGCATTTTCCAATTCCAACCATATAACAATTTAACGAAGAAGAAACTTCGCCATGAATACTATGAGTAGAGCCTAAGGACATACTTGTCCATATGCTACAGCGGAGCGTGTCTCTCTCCCATAAAGTGAATGCTAGGATCCATTTTATTCAAACAAAACAAAAAACAAAAACAAACCGACGCTCCAAGCAAAGTGCATAAGATGTGACGGAATAAAAATATAGTTTCGAGGGAGGAACCCGATAATGTTGTCGATGAAGAAGGGGATGCCTTGGGCATCCCCAAGCTTAGACGCTTGAGTCTTCTTAGAATATGCAGGGGTGAACCACCGGGGCATCCCCAAGCTTAGAGCTTTCACTCTCCTTGATCATATTGCATCATACTCCTCTCTTGATCCTTGAAAACTTCCTCCACACCAAACTCGAAACAACTCATTAGAGGGTTAGTGCATAATAAAAATTCACATGTTCAGAGGTGACACAATCATTCTTAACACTTCTGGACATTGCATAAAGCTACTGGACATTAATGGATCAAAGAAATTCATCCAACATAGCAAAAGAGGCAATGCGAAATAAAAGACAGAATCTGTCAAAACAGAACAGTCCGTAAAGATGGATTTTATTAGGCCACCGGACTTGCTCAAATGAAAATGCCCAAATTGAATGAAAGTTGCGTACATATCTGAGGATCATGCACGTAAATTGGCTTAATTTTCTGAGCTACCTACAGGGAGGTAGACCCAGATTCGTGACAGCAAAGAAATCTGGAACTGCGCAGTAATCCAAATCTAGTACTTACTTTACTATCAAAGACTTTACTTGGCACAACAAAACTCAAAACTAAGATAAGGAGAGGTTGCTACAGTAGTAAACAACTTCCAAGACACAAATATAAAACAAAGTACTGTAGCAAAATAACACATGGGTTATCTCCCAAGAAGTTCTTTCTTTATAGCCGTTAAGATGGGCTCAGCAGTTTTTATGATGCTCACATGAAAAATAGAGTATGAAGCAAAAGAGAGCATCAAGAAGCAAATTCAAAGCAAATTTAAGTCTAACATGCTTCCTATGCATAGGAATCTTGTAAATAAACAAGTTCATGAAGAGCAAAGTAACAAGCATAGGAAGATAAAACAAGTGTAGCTTCAAAAATTTCAGCACATAGAGAGGCATTTTAGTAACATGAAAATTTCTACAACCATATTTTCCTCTCTCATAATAACTTTCAGTAGCATCATGAGCAAACTCAACAATATAACTATCACATAAAACATTCTTATCATGAGTCTCATGCATAAAATTATTACTCTCCACATAAGCATAATCAATTTTATTGGTAATAGTGGGAGCAAATTCAACAAAGTAGCTATCATTATTATTCTCATCAAGTGTAGGAGGTATAGTATAATCACAACAAAATTTACTCTCCATAGTAGGTGGCACCAAAAGACCAATATCATTATAATCATCATAAATAGGAGGCAAAGTATCATCAAAGTAAATTTTCTCCTCAATGCTTGGGGGACTAAAAAGATCATGAAAACCAGACTTCCCCAAGCTTAGAACTTTCTATATCATTATCAACAATGGTGTTCAAAGCGTTCATACCAATATTACTACCAGCATGCAAATAAGATTCCATAGGTTTTTTAATTTTCGCATCAAACAATCCATGTTTTAAATCAGGAAATAGAATAAGAAGCTCATTGTTGTCCATTATGCCAAACTAGTGTAGACAAGAAACAAAAAGATGCAATTGCAGGATCTAAAGGAAATAGCTTCGAGCACAAACACAACGGCGCCAGAAAAGTATTGTTACCTGAAACCGGAGTATGAGTGCCTTTTTACCTTTCCTCCCCGGCAACGGCGCCAGAAAAGTGCTTGATGTCTACGGGAGCTTCTATTCTTGTAGACAGTGTTGGGCCTCCAAGAGCGAGAGGTTTGTAGAACAGCAGCAAGTTTCCCTTAAGTGGATCACCCAAGGTTTATCGAACTCGGGGAGGAAGAGGTCAAAGATATCCCTCTCATGCAACCCTGCAACCACAAAGCAAGAAGTCTCTTGTGTCCCCAACACACCTAATAGGTGCACTAGTTCGGCGAAGAGATAGTGAAATATAGGTGGTATGAATAAGTAGTAGCAACGGCACCGGAAAAGTGCTTTGCCCGGGACGAGTAAACAAGCGGTAGTAACGCAGCAGTAGTAACGCGAGTAAAACGAGTAAACAAGCAGCGATAGCGATATTTAGGAACAAGGCCTAGGGATTAGACTTTCACTAGTGGACACTCTCAACATTGATCACATAACAGAATAGATAAATGCATACTCTACACTCTTGTTGGATGATGAACACATTGCGTAGGATTACACGAACCCTCAATGCCGGAGTTAACAAGCTCCACAATTCAATGTTCATATTTAAATAACCTTAGAGTGCATGAAAGATCAATTCGACTAAACCAAGTACTAACATAGTATGCACACTCGTCACCTTCACGCTATGTAGGAGGAATAGATCACATCAATACTATCATAGCAATAGTTAACTTCACAATCTACAAGAGATCATGATCATAGCATACGCCAAGTACTAACACGGATGCACACACTTGTCACCATTACACCGTGCGGGAGGAATAAACTACTTTAATAACATTGCTAGAGTAGCACATAGATAAATTGTGATACAAAACACATTGCAATCATAAAGAGATATAAATAAGCACTTCACTACGCCATTCATAACAGTGAGTAAGTATTCCGTGAAATATAGCCTAAAAGACCCACACGGTGCACACACTCGTCACCTTTACACACGTGGGACAAGGAGTCTCCGGAGATCACATAAGTAAAACTCACTTGACTAGCACAATGACATCTAGATTACAAGCATCATCATATGAATCTCAATCATGTAAGGCAGCTCATGAGATTATTGTATTGAAGTACATAGGAGAGAGATGAACCACATAGCTACCGGTACAGCCCCGAGCCTCGATGGAGAACTACTCCCTCCTCATGGGAGCAGCAGCGGTGATGAAGATGGCGGTGGAGATGGCAGCGGTGTCGATGGAGAAGCCTTCCGGGGCACTTCCCCGCTCCGGCAGGGTGCCGGAACAGAGACTCCTGTCCCCCGGATCTTGGCTTCGCGATGGCGGCGGCTCCGGAAGGTTTACGTGGGTTTCGTCCTTCGTAATAGGGTTTTCGCGACGGAGGCTTTAAATAGGCGGAAGGGCAGCCTCGGAGGGGGCTCGGGGCCACCACACCATAGGGCGGCGCGGCCCCCCTCCGGCCGCGCCGGGTGTGGTGTGGGGCCCCCGGGGCTTCCCTCCGGCGGCTCTCGGGTGTTCCGGATGGTTCCGGGAAAAATAGGAACCTGGGTCTTGATTTCGTCCGATTCCGAGAATATTTCGTTACTAGGATTTCTGAAACCAAAAACAGCAGAAAACAGGAACTGGCACTTCGGCATCTTGTCAATAGGTTTGTTCCGGAAAACGCATAAATATGACATATAATGTGCATAAAACATGTAGATATCATCAATAATGTGCCATGGAACATAAGAAATTATCGATACGTCGGAGACGTATCATAGACCAACACAGGCACTTGTTCTCCCCTATACCGTTAGGGTTAATTATTGGTTTGCCACTACAGCCCGCGCAACACTTAGTTTTGCCACTAGAGCAGAATGGTTCTCAGTTTTGCCACTAGTATGTGTGCAACGGCTCGTTCCGTGAGCCTGCCGTTTCATTCAAGTCAAACGTCCATGACTCGGCTGTTTCAGGTGGGACCAGGCGGAGACGCGTTTGAAAAGAGGACCGTTGCTGGCCGTTTCACGTGGGACCCACAAGGTTTGGCTTTGGGCAGATGAGAAGGGTGTTTAAAAAAAAAGGTGAAAAATGAACAAACAAAAAAGGGTGCGGCTGGGACTCGAACCCAAGACCGCTTTGTTTGGTAGCGTGAAGAATTGCTCTGGTAACCAGTGGGGCAGATGGAAAGATATTGAAAACCGAAAGGAAGAAATCTAACTATAGTTAGTTCTAGTTCGTGACTTGGTTTATGGTGTAAGGACGTATATGTTTGTTCTTTGTGTTTATGCACGCTGCTTAACCAAAAAAAGGTGCGTCTTTGTTATTTGAAGCATTACGTGTTTGTGGTTTAGGTTGGAAAAATAATCAAACAAAAAGGGTGCATCTTTATATTCTTGCGGGGAAAATGGTGCATTTATCCGATTTCAAGCATTGCGTGTTTGTGATTTTTTGTTTCATACTATGGGTACCCTACTTATAATACATCAAAGTTCATACTTGGATCCATGTTTGTGATTTCATGATTCATACACCCTTGATATATTACATCGAAATCATAGAAAACTAAGATATATGAGATGCAAATATTGGTAGCCAGATCATCACGCAAAATAACTTAGATAAATTCGATACATAAGATGCTTAGTTCCACCATTACACGGAAATAACTTAGATAGATAGATAAGTTGAGTGACACACGACTTGACACGACTCAACACAGAACCACATAGAAAATGAAAACGTAAAGCTAAAAAAACATGACAAGGTTGACGAGAACACATCTTGGCCGCACCACCTGCCGCACCACCTGCGCCACACCACCTTCTTCACCGGCGTCTTCACTTGTAGTACGGGAGGCAGTGCATAGGTTTCCCGGAGAAGAAGATGGCGTCGCAATCGGTGAAGACGTTGTAGGTGGTGAAGAAGATTGACTCGCAGCCGCACCGGAAGACCTCACCGAGGAGGGCGTACGCGTCAAATCGGTTGGCGAAGGTGACCGTGAGCAGCTTGAGGGCGACGCCTTCACGAGACTCGTTGACGTAGTACATGACGGGCGAGCCCGGTGGGAGGTGGGAGAAGCCCTCGTCGAGGAAGTCTCGAGTGAGCTCGACCTCGGTCCTCCACCTCGACTTTGCCCACACACGGAGCGTCTTCTCGACGAGGACGTCCGCCGGATAGAGTAGCTCCGTCGTGGTGCGCGGACGGCGGAAGGTCGGTCCCGTGTACCGCATCTTCGGAGAGGCGGAGAGGCTCGCTTGGGTGCGTGGTGCTTTGGAGAGGGAGAGGAAGAGAGGCTCGCTCGGTTGGTGTGTGGGAGAGGAAGAGAGGCCCCTTATAAAGAGGTTGGCTCATAATTGGGTGGTTCCTAATGAATTAACGCGTGGCTAGCCGTCTTCCAAAAATAATTAAGCGTATTGACGATGGCAAAGCGATGCCGCTGCATCGCTGCGAGAGCTGAGACGATGGCAACGCTGAGACGCTGCGTCGATGCATTAAAAGGCGTCGGCGAGTGAGGTACGTGGAAAGGGCCGTTGGCGTGGCGCCTGCATGGCGCATGCATGGCGCATGCATCGCAGGCCTAGACACGCGGTCGGCCCAACGGACATTTCAGTGTTCTTATAGCCCACCGTACGCGTGGAGAAAGGAACCAATGAGGTTGAAGAACGAGGGTGTCCATGGATCGGCCCTGAAACCTTCTAGAAGGCTAGATCGGACGGCTGGCGTTACCGCAGTGAACGGTCCACAATGCAAAACAGAGCAACCCACGGATCGGTCCAGTTTCCTTCTAGAAGAATAGGGTTAGCTGGTCAAAATTAGGCTTTGACCAAACTTGAAATGAGCATAAAAAATTCAAAAAAATCGAAAAAATGGAAATCCTTCTCACATAGACTTCTTATGTCATATAGTACCGATTCTAGTTGATAAACATGGTCTACATGCTTGTTCAACAAAAAAACCATGTGTCTAATGTGATATCTCAAACACTGGGGTACAAGTTCGAGGGTGAAGACAAGAGGTTTAGGGTTTGGAACATGAAAAGTTTCAAAAACCTCACCAAAGCTTCATTTTGGAGTGAATAACAAGGATCCATGCTTAGTTTTACAATTCCATGTTTAAAACTTGATAAAATGATGGTCAAAGTTAGGTTTGACTAAATTTGAGATGAGCATAAAAAATTCAAAAAAAATCAAAAAAATGGAAATCCTTCTCACATAGTCTTCTTATGTCATATACTACCCATTCTAGTTGATAAACATGCTCTACATGTTGTTCAACAAAAAAACCATGTGTCTAATGTGATATCTCAAACAACTGGGGTACAAGTTCGAGGGTGAAGACAAGAGGTTTAGGGTTTGGAACATGAAAAGTTTCAAAAACCTCACCAAAGCTTCATTTTGGAGTGAATAACAAGGATCCATGCTTAGTTTTACAATTCCATGTTTAAAACTTGATAAAATGATGGTCAAAGTTAGGTTTGACTAAATTTGAGATGAGCATAAAAAATTCAAAAAAAATCAAAAAAATGGAAATCCTTCTCACATAGTCTTCTTATGTCATATACTACCCATTCTAGTTTATAAACATGGTCTACATGTTGTTCAACAAAAAAAACATGTGTCTAATGTGATATCTCAAACACTGGGGTACAAGTTCGAGGGTGAAGACAAGAGGTTTAGGGTTTGGAACATGAAAAGTTTCAAAAACCTCACCAAAGCTTCATTTTGGAGTGAATAACAAGGATCCATGCTTAGTTTTACAATTCCATGTTTAAAACTTGATAAAATGATGGTCAAAGTTAGGTTTGACTAAATTTGAGATGAGCATAAAAATTCAAAAAAAATCAAAAAAATGGAAATCCTTCTCACATAGTCTTCTTATGTCATATACTACCCATTCTAGTTGATAAACATGGTCTACATGTTGTTCAACAAAAAAACCATGTGTCTAATGTGATATCTCAAACACTCGGGGTACAAGTTCGAGGGTGAAGACAAGAGGTTTAGGGTTTGGAACATGAAAAGTTTCAAAAACCTCACCAAAGCTTCATTTTGGAGTGAATAACAAGGATCCATGCTTAGTTTTACAATTCCATGTTTAAAACTTGATAAAATGATGGTCAAAGTTAGGTTTGACTAAATTTGAGATGAGCATAAAAAATTCAAAAAAAATCAAAAAATGGAAATCCTTCTCACATAGTCTTCTTACATGGAATTGATGTGTTGTGAACTTATTTGGCCAATTTAGACAAGATCAAAAAAACTTGCTTAGAAATGAGGCCATTTACCCTACCTTTGGAGCTCTTTTTTAGCACATTTTGACATGAGTTTCTCAAAACATGTAATCTTATCATTCCAACATCATTCAAACATAGTTCAAACATGTACTCTAATAATTCCAACATCATTTTGGGAATGTATCTGCCTCTTTTTGCTTGGCCACATTTATATGCATAATTTTGGGAATACTTCAGAATGATTATTCGAAGCATGTCACATTTTGGGAAATCATTGAAGAAAGCTTTAATCCATGTATTTGGCTGCAATTCCTCCACCCATGCCCAAGCTTCTGCACTGTCCGCTTTCATTTTTTCCATATTTCTTTCCCAAGTTGGAATATTTGTAGACCTTGCAACTGCCCATAGATCATTCGTCAGAGTTTGCCCGTTGTGTTTCTTGTGAAAATTCTGGTAAACGTGTCTCACACAGTGCCTATGTTCTGAATCAGGGAAAACTTTCTTCACTGCATTGATGAGGCCCTGTAATATAGAGACAATGTTAATCAGAGAATATTCTTGTGAATATGGCAGGTCGATTGAAAAGTTAATTATGCCCAAGCCCAATATAGAGAATATTCTTTTCCCTTTTCTGGCTAGACATTACAGATCAAACTCAAGGACTTGTCTATATGTGTTCAGCTAGTGTGCCTTCTGTTCAGCTCGTGTGCTGATGCCATTGTGCTTGCATCCTATAAATGGCATCCATCTACCGAACCGGAAATGCAAACAAAGATGGACAATGCCATGAGTTGGAGGAGGAGCACTGGCTCTACTGGTGCCTCTGGCTCCAGAGATGCCTCTCTGTCCAGAAGTGCTTCCATGGCTAGGGCAGACAAGCACTTGCTAGTTTATCGTAGGAAAAGCTGTTGCTGCAAAGCGCAGGGAGGAGGAAGAAGCTGCTGCTAGGCTGAGGGAAGAGCAACAAGCAGCTGTTACCCTGAAGCAGCTAGGTGAGTGCTTTAGGACTACACAGGTCATCCAACTTCCAACAGACAGACCAAAACCTACTCCCAAACCGAGAAGGTACCATGTGTCACCAAATCTTGAAGAAAAGGTGAAGGCTGGAGTTATGTTGTGCTTGGCTGAAGAAGGGCATGAAGAAGATGAAAGAGACACCGAAGATTGGTAGAGGCAAGGACAAGGGCCAAGTTTATCATAGGAAAGGTTAAGGGTTAAAGCATGGCATGTAGTTTGTTGTCTGTTTCGGTCATGTAGTTTGTTTGAATAAGAATGTAAGGCCGTCGCCGCCACTAGCCATTTCGTCGAGCAGGTGGAGGGCGTGCGGCGGAACGAGCGACTACGTCGCAAGACGGTGGGGCAGAGCGGGTGCTCCCGGAGGTGGTGGCGGTGGAGAAGGTGTCCACGCGGGACGGCCGCGCGGCGGCGCAGGTGGTGGCGTCGCGAGTGGTGCCGGCAGGGGCGCGGATGGTGGTGGGTGCGGTGGATCGGTGTGTGGCTGTGTGGCGGGAGCGAGGGTAGTTCGGTCTTCACCTACACCTATTTGTCATTGCGCGGTCCTACCTGTAAGATCCGGCCCCACTTTCGATAACGGCGAGAGACGGAAACGTTTGAAGCCTGGCCGTTTGGCCTCGATGGAGCAGCTGCGCCAGAAGCGGTGGCAAAACTGAGCACCATTCTGTTCTAGTGGCAAAACTGAGTCATGCGCGGACAGTAGTGGCAAACCAATAATTAACCCATACCGTTAAGGTAGACCGATCCGAACAACTTATGTGCCCTGTCCTATACACCATAGATAGACCGATTCGGACAACCCTTACAATCCTTCATAGACCAATAATAAGTCTGCCCTCCCCTGTATCTAATGGTAGATCGTGATGGACCACATGTCCCCACCTTTACCAAAGATAGACCAATCCAGGCAACCCTTATTACTAACCCGTTGGCATGCGAGAGGAAAAAGATAAAGTTGGCTTTCCCAGAGCCATTATAGATCTTATGGTCAACGCGGAATGTACGGCGCTAGAATCACTGGACGGCATTGGTAATTACTCCTAGGTTAATAAAACCCATGCAATGGAACCTCCACCATATCAGCACATACCATGGTTCCATTGCCAGCCACATAGTCATATTCATAATTTGAAAAGTAACATTTTATTTGCCATGCAGGAATGGTAAGTATATAGCTTTGCAGTAAAGTGATAGAAAGTACTCAAGTTGGTATGGGCAAGGGTGAACTTGCCTGTGGACTGCGAGATAGTGCAGTTCAATGCAGTGGATGGAACCTGGACCTCGGGTTCTGTAAAGAAGCATCATTGTCCGGTAAGGACAATGTTATAAAATCCAAATAATGCATGCTTGGATGTATTATTTTATGTTGAATCCCTTACCCCAATTATTTATTAAAATTTAGGGTTGAATTAAGATTTATGCCTTTGGCGATAATTTGCAATTGTTTTTAATTGAAAAACACTTTTATCTCATAAAGAAAAATGGTACATAGTAATACCACTTTACTTTTGTGATTCATTATTTATTTCAAAATAATTTGAAATAATAGAGTTGCCTCTATATTTTTGGAATAAGAAGAATAGAGTATTTTCCTTTGGAAATATCTTTCTTTTATAGAAATGACTTGGAATAATAGAATTTCATTTTGAAATCTTTGAAAACAAATATTTGAACTCATTTGAGATTTTTCCTTGATTTTTAAATACAAGGAAATAATAGTTAAAATTCCAAGTTTTAATTTAAATTCAGAAAATTCCAAAATTTGAATTGGTTTCCTAAATTCCATTTCTTATTTTATTCTTGTTAAGAATAATTTTTCATTTACTAATCCAATTTTTCATGGATTTTAGAGGTATATTTTATTAACTGAAATTTGGTGAAATTCTAGGCTATTTTCAAATTAGAAAATGACTAAAATACCCCCTGGCCCCAATTGGGCCAGCCCATTTAACTTGGCCCATTTGGACAGCCCACCACGGCTTGTCCAAAACGGTTCGGTGGAACCGTTTCGGCCCACCTCACTCACTCGCACGCTCTCCTCTCTCACTCTCGTGACCTAACCCTAATCTCTGGTGACGCGCGTGGCGATGGCATCGCCGCCATGGCCGCCGCCGTGCTCCGGCCAGCTCCGAGCTCCCCCGACCTCGCCACCTATACCATCTGAACCGCCGCGCTACGATCTATCGATCTGTCCGCGTGGTTCCGTCGTTCTCTTCCTCCTCTGGAAGATCGCCACCTCTTTGGATCTCGTGGAGAATCGCCTCCGGCGATTGACTATCTCCGACGAGCTGGCGTCCTCGTCGTCATCGTGAGCGCGTGTCTGGGACTGACCTGGCGCGGGTGTTGTGCTTGCAGCGCCTGTGCCGTCGTCTATGGGTGTTGTGCTGTTCGAGGTGTTCGTCGGTGTAATGTCGACGTCTTCCCTGGCTTTGCAGCTGTTATGGCCGCGCGGGCACTGCCTCGCCATGCCATAGCTTCTGCCTCCAGGCGCAGGTAAGGTGCTTATGCTCCTCCTCCTTCTCAACTCCATGTCTGTGCGCCTCCCATGCCTCTGTGCTTCTTCTACCTCTTGCTCTCTGGCCTCCTGATGATCCTATGATCATACAGGCCTTGCTACTGGTGCCTAATCATCCTATACTTCTTCTCTGCAAACCCTGGCCAATTCACCAAGCTCTGGTTACTGGCCAGTGTGTGATGCTTGTTGTTCATGTCTGGTGTTGCTTGCTTACTACTTCGATCATGCCATGAATTGCTATGCCATGCTGTACATGATTATGAGCTTGCTTGTGCTTACTGGCATCCTATGCTTGCTTGTCTAGGTGTACTGCTATGCATCTCTGTGACACTTGTGATGCCTGTGAGGTGCTTCTGTGCCTTCTGTATGATCCAATGATCCATTGGAAAAGTAATTCTTGTTGGCTAGACTCTCTGTGTTGCTTGACTTGATCTAGTTGATCCATTTGATCAACTAAATGTCAGTGGCTTGGTTGCTGATGGGTTCTTTGGCTAAGTGGATGGTTTGCTTACTGATGCTGCTACTCAAGCATGCTTATGCTTCTGTGTGTATGTGCTGCTGCTCTCCATAGCCTTCTGGACTTGATCCAGTAGCTAGGATGCAGTGACATGTGCTTGTGTTGCCTCACAGTGTGCTACTATAAAAGTATTGCATGGATTTGTTATGTATTCATGCCTGGATGGATTCATTAATGATGAACTGCTTATGCAGTATTGATAACATGATTTGCTATGCATGATTTGCTTTTCCATGATTAATTGGGAAACAAATGGAGTCTGAATCCATTACTGGATAATGATGTTTTATTGTTTGGCTTTGCTTTGGATGGTTCTATGTTTGTTGTGACCTCAGTAACCTAGCTACTGACTGGTTGATCACATAGTTGGCTAGATCTGTTGGTTCCTCATTTTGGTTTGCATATTTGGGGATCATAATCAATATGAATGCCAATATGCTTGCTTATGAAGAAATCTAGGGTTTTCCTGATGGTTATATGCTTAGGATCTTGCTGTGTAGTTCCTGGTAGCTGCTAATCCTAGTAATTCATCTACTGGTGCTATCTGTGCATGTGTTCTTGCTGATGTGTGCATCTGTGTATGTACTCTAGCTTCTGTGCACAAGACTTGTATCTAGATGGTTTCTGTTTTAGTGGCTTTCTATACTGCCAGTGATTCTTGGTGAAAACCAAGTGATGAGCTACCCATTGAGCATCTGCTCAAGCCCATGACATATGTCATGCATAATTTATGGATTAGATCCACTGGATCCCTTCCAGGAACTAGGTATACCTTGTTCCAGCTCCTAGAATGAAATCTTTTGTTGATGCAGACTTCTGGTTTGTTTGTCACAGCCCTGCACCTCCAGTTCTTGGTTGGTCTTCTCAGGTCACCATGATTTCTGGTGGTTGGTTGGGTTATGTGTTGGGTTGTGATGTTCTTGAGCAAGGACAGGATGAACTCTACCTATTCTTTCTTCTGCTTACCTTGTGAATCCTTATCTGGTCAACTATGCACTGTTTCTAGGGTTTGTGCTCTTTTATACCCTACCTTCTTCTCTTCTGACCATGCCACACAGGCCTGGCTTGGTTTGGTGACTAGGCCATTGCATGGCCTTGCTGTTGCTTGCACAGCACACATGAGCAGTGTGCTCATATGCTGAAACTTGAGCCCCTGGTGTGTGCTCAGGTTTGGTCTGCTGTGGCTCTTATCCTGGTGTTGTCCAAGTCTTTGGACAAGCACAAGTGTGCATGACACTTGTTTCTGTCCAAACTGAATATTTTTTAACTCTTAACCCCTGGCTAGTGTTTTGGTTTGTTTTGCAGGTTTTTGAAGGTGAATATGACCATAGAAGAATACTTCCAAGTCATTAGTCTAGGTTTTTAGTGTAGGATCAGATATTGTAATCTTCCTTTTTATTTCTGTAAAGATAATGTGTATTGTGTTGTGATATCAATAAAGCTCAAGTTTTGCTTATGAGCTTTTTGGTTTATGTAATAATTATATTTCTGAATAATTGTTGTGTTTATAATTCAATGTGAATTTATAAGTTGTATTTAAATTGTGAATTCCATTTTCTATAATCACTTTTGCTTATTGTTTAATCTTATCAATTCATTATTACTTGTCAAATGAAATCAACTCCCAAATCAACAAGATACAAAAGAGATCATGTCGAAATTTACTAACTCACATTGCCTAACCCTAATTGCAAAATGAGAGAGAACCTCGATCCCTCTTAGGTTTAGTTGCAATAAGGCGCGAAAATTTCCCTCGTTTTGCGATGAAATGCACATCCCATTCCTAAATCTACCCTTCGTTGTTCCTATGTTCTGGGTTATTACAGAGACTCACCCGCAGAAGGATTCTTGACGAACAAGGCAAGAAGAGATTAAACAAGGAAAGATTAGAGTAGATCTCTTTGTAACCTACTCGAATCCGGACAAAACTCTCGGGACCTGGCCTGCAATATAAGGGCCAGGAGAGGGTCTGCCAGAGGACACAACTTCAACACATAGATTCTCCGCAAGTCAGGAGCTAGGACCTTAGAACCTTAGCCTCTCGACGAGATCACAACCATATCCTTTGGCTACCCCATTCTAACTCGATATATTCGATAATCATGATCAGGCAAGCCGGAAGTAAGGGTTTTACCATCATCGAGGGTCCCGAACCTGGGTAAATCTCTCTCCCCGTTTGTTTGGTATTCGATGTCTCGTGTCAGCCTGCAGGATTCTGTCAACCCTAAGTCCCTCCTAGTGGGCATTGCCAAGGAGCACCCTCGTCAGATGGCCTTGTCGCTCATCTAGTCGAAGAGGGTATTTGTTTTACATTATGTGGATAATACGATCATTTTCATGGAACATAACCTAGAAAAAGCAAACATGAAGCTTATCTTACGTATCTTTGAGCAACTCTCTATCCTAAAGATAAACTTTCATAAAAGTGGAATTGTTTGTTTCGGTCAAGCAAACGAAGTATAAGACCATGCAAATATTTGTTTGGTCGTCAATCTAGAACCCTTCCTTTTAGATACTTAGAGATCCCTATTCTTTTTAGAAAGTTGAAAAATGGAAAATGTAAACCAGCGGAGGATCGATTTGAGAAAAATATTTGTACTTGGATAGGTAAATTGCTATCTTATGGTGGTCACCTCATCCTTATTGAAATACCTAAAGGCGTACGAAAAAGAATTGACTTTTACCGCTCTAGACTCTTTTAGTAGATTGGTGGACCTAAGAGAAAATATACTCCCTCCGGTCTTTTTTAGTTGACTCAGATTTAGTACAACTTTATGTTAAATTTGAGTCAATTAAAAAAGAACGGAGGGAGTAGATTAACCAAGTGAAGCATAATATGTTGCCCAAAATATCAAGGGGCTCAGGGTAGAGGTGTTAGACATAAAAAATGCCTACTTAGTAAATGGTTGTTTAATATATTAAACGGGGAAGGAGTGTGACAAGAGATGCTACATAACAAATATATAAAATAAAAAACAACATCTCAGATGTCCACGAAGCCAACGGACTCACGATTTTGGAAGCTGCTTATGAAGGTTAAGGAGAAGTTCTTCAGTAGAGGTTCTTTTAGCATTGGGAATGGTACAAATTGAAAATTTTGGGAGGATGACTGGTTTGAAAACATTTTCCATCAATATCTATGCCTCTACAATAGTGTGCAATAGAAACAAGGCACCGTCGCTAATGTACTATCCGAAATTCCTTAAAATACTGCCTTTAGACGAGCCTTAACAGGAAATAAGTGGAACCGTCGGATCCACCTAGTCTGGAGTTTGATGAATGTTAGACTAGCAACTGCAGATCTAACAGTGTGTTTGGTAATGGAACCAAGTAGAATGTAATGGAATGGTTCCATTCCACTATAATGGAATGGTTTCATCCTCATGTTTGGTTGCGACAAACATTTGGTGGAACCCGTGAATTCCGGATCTTAGGGGTATATTTCCTTTTTAGGAACTAGTTGGTTCCGTTCCTCCTCTACAAAAACATAGGAATCACCTTCAAGTGTGGAACGACATTCCACTTGATTCTAGAACCAAACACACCCGAACTCAATAAGTTAGCTCCGTGGTTAATTCATTGTACCTTGATCTTATGGATAGACATACACGTTTTCTAAAAAAACAAACTATGAAAGATATAATTTCCACTTAAAAATTTTGGTTTTCACATAGAAAGGTTTAATTAATCATGGATAACCTAGCAAAAAAGCACTGGGAGGGAAATATGACGTGTTCCTTTTACGATAAAGATGAATCGATACAACTCTTGTTTATAGATTGCCCGTTTGCCAAAAAAAATAGAGAATTTTGTATATGGCATTCATTTTACCACCTCCAACTAAATTTTTTTTTCGAAATGGGTATCACCCCGGCCTCTGCATCAAATAGATGCACACAACCATTTATTGACGACCTCCAACTAATATTAAGAATTTATTTGAGAATTGTTGAATGGTGTTGCAAGAAAAGATAAAGTGCAGATTTGAGTAGGAGTATGTGTTTTGCTTCGGGCTATATGGAATGTTCCTATTATTTTTTAAAAAAATAGTTGTGTCTATTTTGTAGGCTATCCCTTTGGCTAACCGTTGGATTCATATGTGGTCGTATCTTTAAACTGGGGAGAAGCAGCAAGCATTGAATTATGTATGCAACCAATAGAAAATGGTTACACTGGATTTATACAACCAGTGTGGCTGGCGGTTTGATAAGAGGATTACATGTTGATGCACCGATGTTTATATCTTTTTGTATCTTTTCATAGTTGATACATGTATCCACCGTATGTGATCCATGAGATGTAAACTCCATCATACTCAAAACCATCAATTTGATGCAGAGGCCGAGGCCATTTTGCCCTTTTCAAAAAAATTGTGTAAAGCAATGTTTTGTTTATGAGCCTGACTAGTGCTTTAAGACCCTAAGAAATTGACTATATTATGCTTATAGTGCTTTCCACGTCGATAGAACAAGGTACTGTAAAAAATCTCAAATACAAAGAATGAACGGGTCATATAGGCCATTACCCTCTTGTCCTCCTTGATCATCCACTCCACTTGGACCTTTTACCGTGTCCACGAATGCCGGAGATGATTGCAATGTAATCTATCTGACCAACGCCCTCCTGTCCTCCTCCCGAGCCGCCCCTGCGTGGCGGCCGGGGGGAACTCTACCCGCCGTCGCCGCATCCCCCCTCTCCCCTCCCCTTCCTCGCTGCCGCCAGGGGCGCAATCTGGCAAAGGCCAGCCGGCGCCGGCGCCGGCGGGGATTCTTCGTCATCTCGCGCGAGAAGGTTGGGCGTGGGTCATCTTTCTCGGGCTGGAGCGCGGCCCTTTCGTCGGGGGCCTCGATGGTGGCGCCTGGCCTTGGCTCCAGGACGCCATGACGGACGACGAGGTGGTGGAGTGCCCTGCCGGCGGCAGAGGGAGGGGTGGGGGCGGGCTACAAGGGGAAACCCTAGGTCCCCTTCTCCTCGCCTCTCGGCGGACGGTGGTGGAGTACTGGATTCCGGCTGCGGCGGTTCCCATGCGTGTGCGGTGTCTTCGGACTACACGATCTGCTTGGTGTCTCCGGCGGCAAGCATGGCCAGCCTGGGATGGTCGCCGGCGTGGGGGCCCAACCTGAATAAAGGCGGCGGTCCTAGGGTCTCTCTTGGGCGAAGATGAAGACCTGCCGGAGGCCTGCCCTTCATGATCTGGCCGGAGTGTTGAGTTCCGGAAGGCACCGCCGGCGAATGTAACAGTGCTTCTATTGCCTGGAGTTTGCTGGATCGGTGGTATTCGGTCGTGCGCGCCCATGCTTTTATTCCGACCGTTTGGTTTTGCAGTGTGCTGCGCGAAGCTCTTTTTTGTATTGACACCAAGTGACAGCTGATCCATGGTGAAGTCAGAAGAAGAGAATATCATGAAGGCCGGATTTGGAGGACTATGTAATGGAGGTTCAAGTCTTTGCGCTGTTGAGGGGCTTGCTTGGTGTTCCGGTCTTAGTAACAGTGGAATGAAAGTGGGGGCGGCAGCACATGTGAAGTTCGGAGTCTTACCTTTTAGGGTGAAAACCTAAGGTCTGGCCTTAACTGGTTGAAACCTAAGATCTTTGATCGGGTGACGACGACGTTGGTGCATTGTTCCCTTCTTGAAGGCGTTGCTTTTGAAGAGTCTGAATTTCAAGTGTTATCTTGGTGGTGGATGTATTACTGTTGCTAGGGCTGAGATACTGTAGCGGAACTTTTATTTCTTAGTTTTCTTTTTCTTTTTTTGGCTGTGTGCATTCGTAATTTTATTAGGACATTGCGTTGTTGCAGAGACTGAGTGTAATTGGTATCTTCTGATATTAATATATTCCCTTTATCGAAAAATATAGGCCATTACGTAATGACTATACTAAGCTAGGTACGGCAAACGGACGACATGTGTAGACTAATCTGGATTGAGATGTTTCCCTTGGATAGGTTGCCAAAAAGACGGACGGTCCCAAGGGTAGGAGTGCCTGCCCATATTTGCCAGCAGCCCCAGGCAAGTCCATCATACACATGGTACACCAGAAAAACAGAGCCACACCACACATCTTCTTCCCTGGCATTCCAAACCACTGGTCCAATGGAAGCCATCAATCAATCATTGATAAACAGAACACAGAGGCCTCACTGCTCAGACATACACTGCCACCCCAGCAGCACCAATGCCACAGTGGCAATGGCGCTTTTGCATCTGGCATTGGTTTGCTTGCTCCTCGCCATTTTCACCAGGTGACGATCCTAGTAACGACAGCATGTGGATCCAAGCGCAAAATTGTGCAACGCAAAAGCCAATCCAGTTACTGCTGCTGCACAAATTTTTGCAAGAGAGATGTGGGCGCGTGCCACATCTTGCTTTCTGGGAGATCTCCAATAATTTGCATCTTGTTTTCTGAGATGATGAATGATGGGGTGTGCTTCCTGTTTGTCATGTGTGTAAATTCTGGTCCCCTGGAAGGGCATGTGGGAGAGAGATTCTTGTGTTACCTTGATGCACTTACTGCAACAGGCTTCTCCTCCCTGTCTCTCCTCTCATGCATAAAAATAGAGTGAGGGAGCCATGTGATGTGGATCACGGCATTATTGGTAGCTGGAATGCAGCTGAGTCTCCTGCATGCTTCAAAAGGTTTTCTCATTGAGCCAATGCACAGAGCACAGTGCCCTCCTCCGATCACCATGCGCAGTAAGGCTAGATGACCATTATCGGCGGCCTAATCGCGAGATTTACTCGCAATGGTAGCCTCAAAGGATGTGAAGAAAGAGCAGTTTAGGCCAATATGGATCGTAGATGCATCAACCTTTTTGTTCTAGATAATAGTAATATGAAAGGGTACAGTTTGTTTTCTAGCATGCATGCATAGCCCTGTTCCCTTGCTTTAGGGAACAGCCCCCTCCTAATGACAGAGGCATGATATGCTACATCATTGCATATGCAGTGAGATTTTTTCTTTAAAAGATGAGGTTGTGAGATGAAACAACAAGGCACAGCTTGCATTATTGTTCACAGTTCACAGAGGAGATAGATGGATAGATGGAATGGTGCTTTCAGATGCAAGATAGCCAGCCCTTGATAGCAGTCGAGGGATGGCTGGTAGGAAGCAGGAGCTCACCTTGGTGCCTAACAAGCAGGCACTAGCTTTTTTGTCCTACTCACCACTCACACACAGAGGACCATTAGTTTTATCTACCTCTCTGATTCTGATGTTCCTTCAAGACCCAGCACCATCACAACCCCTTGCAATTGTATATTTGAGGGGCACATCTCATAATGCCTATCCCAATGTTCAACTACAGAACAGGGCACACAGATGATGCTAATATTCCATGATTCCATTTCAGCAGCTCACCAGTATCCCAGTTATAAATTGTTTGCTGATGCTCATACACGCAAGTGCAATGCATTGCATTGCATTGCCAAAACATGCGGTGCACAAACAGGCATTAATGAATGAATGATGCACATGTAAAATAGTATCATCAGACAAACTCTGATGGTTGATTCACGTTGCATCAACTGACTAGGACTCCGGGACTTGGGCAGAATTCAGCAAACAGAATGACACCTATAATCTGCAGAATTTACAATAATAATCGTGCCCTGCGGATGAATTTATGAGCAAACTAAATCTGTCCCAAAGTTCAACTATGGCAGATGAGGGCACACAAATCCTTCTTAATTCCGTGATTCCATTTCAGCAGCTCAGCAGTATCGATCCCAGTTTAAATTGTTTGCTGATACTCATACACACAACTGCAATGCGTCGTGTTGCATTGCATTGCCAAAACATGACATGTACAAACAGGCATTAATGAATGGATGATGCACATGTAAAATAAGTAAAATAACATCATCAGACAAACTCTGGTGAGTGAGTCACGTACTCACGTTGCATCAACTGACTAGGACTCCCCCACTTGTCCAGAATTCAGCAAACAGAATGACACCTATCATCTGGCAGAATTTACAATAATATCCATGTTGCCCGAACGAATTTACACACAAATTGAATATATCGCTAATTGTGTATCGGCAGAAGAAAAAAAACATTTTGACGTGAAGGCTGTCAGTGACTGGGAGGTCACACAAGTCTCAGTTTCCTTCTGCATTCTCAGACATGGCACTGGAAGGAAGGAATCACAGTTTGACTCCACGAGAATTTAGTACTAACATAGGAGTGGATGGCATCATGTGCAATTAAGAAGATGGCTGTCTTATTTAGTTTATTTCAGCTCTAACTTCCAATGCAATCATCTGCAGAAGATAGTTCCATACTAGTATTGCAGAAACGAAGGACAGACATACAACACATCAACCAGGTGGCACTTGAAAAATGATTCACCCGCAAGCAACATGAGACACCAGAATGCTCTGCAGAGCACTGGATTGGTATGCTTAGTCAGCACAACAAGGGTAGACCATGAACTGGCAAATACATGATGAAGCAGTGGAGAAGGATTCTGGATCACTCAAAAACAGCCCATGGCATTGAAAACAGGGATCTCCTTAGGTCAACTCTAGGAATGATTAGTAACAGCGATCACCGTATTAAATGAGCGCTTAACCGACAAATATTGGAGGTTGAGCCCACAACTTCAACTTTGATTCTCCACTTATGAAGCTCCTATAGTTAATGACTGCTTAATACTAAGATTACATGGAGCAGGAAGTGCATGAAAGAGGAACATACATTCACAACTAGTACTAAGCGTATCTAGACAAAGTTTCGACAGAGTATTTTGAAACGGAGGGAACATTGGAGAAAGAAAAGGATTAAAAATTTATTTATTTATATTTGATTTACTCCATTGATTTATTTTTTATATTTTTTAGAGGATTTACTCCATTGATTAAAGAATACAAGATGCATGGCATGTTAATTTTTTTTTTTGGACAAAACATGAAGCTATTTATTGCCAAAGGTACCTGAAAAAAAATGGTCCATTAGAAGTACAAACAGGTTGCAAGAGATTTAGACAAGCAGCGCTAACCGTGTCTTACTAGATTTGAAAGAGAGTAGTAATTTTGAAACTGGAACAGGCAAATATGATATAAGTATTTTCCGACATAGACCATCTTGAAGAAAACGACATAGACCATCTTTATTGCCAAAGGTACCTGAAGTACAAACAGGTTGCAAGAGATTTAGACAAGCAGCGCTAACCGTGTCTTACTAGATTTGAAAGAGAGTAGTAATTTTGAAACTGGAACAGGCAAATATGATATAAGTATTTTCCGACATAGGCAAATATGCGTGGGTGTACAAAAGTATTATCAACCATTGGTCCTCAAGAAAACATGAAGATGGGAAATGCAGATTATGTTCTCAAGCTCAGCTGAAAAACAGTGACAGTTATTCGATTCTACAGTCAACCACTAAATAAAAAGTGAGATCATCAACCCGGTAACGGTGTTCCAGATGAGTACTGCAGCTGTACATACCACGACATGTTCTGACGACTTAGCAAATCTGAACTTGTTTTACTATCTCCACCAGCTCCGCGCGTTCTTCATCAAGTAATCTTAGTGTCAGCTAGCACTGTACTTTCGGAATGATTTAGAATTACTCTGCCTCGAGATTCAAACATCCAAGTTGCCGCTATGTATCTTCCTACTGATCCTGATGAAATCTCGGGAGCCTCGTAAGAAAATCAAACAGCTGTCGCAGATGATCTTTGCTTGTTCATGACAGAATGCTACGAGATGGCAGCTAAGAAGCTTCCGATAGCAGCCTCAGGAACAAGATCCATTGCCCCTTTTTCCATGGCTTCCTGGAAGAAACCGCAAGTGTAACTGTGCAACATAAACAAAAAAAACTAGAGAACAACCATATCGCACTGCATCAACATCTGCAGAATTATATTACTCTGCTCGAGGAAATCGAGATCCCAAGAACAACATCCATGGCTATAGCTTCTCCTAGATCGGCCGCCACCTCGGGCTAGCGATCTCGGCCAGTTGATCATTGCACAATTGGTACTAGTATGATACACCTACTAGCTTCACTTATTTACCAGGACCGAACTAGCCAAACACATAGGCCATGCCCCTATTAGCAATCAAGTAGTAAGATATCAAATCACATGACAATACTATTATACAATTATGAAATCTTTCATTCTACATTTAAGTTCCTTTCAATAATTTAAGTTCCCTCCATTACGCCCCGTTCCCGTTCCGTTGCGCGCGGAACGGAATGATTAAGAAAAGGGCCCTTGGCACATGGCGCCAAGCAAGCATGACACAAACCTTACACTCCGTCTCATGGTTTCCAGCTCGACGCGAGAGACGTCCAAGATCCAATTAATAGGCCACATGAGCAACTAACCACTTGATTATGAAACCCCACTACAGTGCTGATAGCACAATCTCCCAAGTAAATCCTATAATTCCACGTTTGCAGCTCAAGCTACCTTCTCAACCATCACAGGGCTAGCTAGCTAGCTCCATTTTTGGGGTGCTTTGTTTACTTGACTCGAAGCATGGCTCCGTTCTCTATACTTGTACAATTTAAACTTGTTTTTCTCTTTCAAATGACCCTCTGCTGCTGCATTGAGCTGCCCTTGATTTGTGCTGATCTGCCCCCCCGGAAAGCGCGGCAAATGTTCTCACAGCCTGCCCTAGGATTTTAACAGAGAACCTCTTCTGCAATCCTATGGAATGAGAAGCATCCATACTTGAGTAGTATATATCTGAGATAGCATCTGGTTTTGTGTCACGACATCCATACTAGCTTCCTCTGCTTTAGAGGGAGGAGAGCCGGTTGTTTACTTGGCCAGAGGTTCATCGGAGAGCGGATTGACGGCACATACTGTACTACAATCATCTCGGTTTAACCCCAAAGCGGATGGCAATGAGATAGATTTCATATATCCAGTCAATCTCCCGTATGAAAGGATTAGAGTCGATTGAGAAAGTAACATGGAAAGCAGACAAACCTTGCTTGACTAGGTTCTTGTGTTTCAGGTTTCCAATGAACGGAATTGTTGCCACCAGAGAGGCAGAGAGTGATATCTACTTATCTATCTGCAGTTAACTAATCAGCTAAATTAAGCAACCATGTGAAATGATACAAGCTAGAAGTACTGTGCATATGGTGCTTCACCATATATATATTGCTTTTAATTAACCAGCTTGCTTACCCACACTGATCAGGATTCAGGGCGCAGCTGCAGATATTTAGCTAGCTACCCTTGCAGACATGCACATTGGCTCAGTGATGACACCAGAATCTTAACTGAAGCAGCTAGCAGCACTGGCTGCATGCAGGTTCATCAGTTAAGCTCGGAGAGCGAGCGTAGTACCACGAATCTCAGATACAGAGATGGAGAGGTGTCAGAGGGGAGGAGAAAGGACAGCGCATCTGCCGGAAATCTGGTGGGCACTACGAAAAAGGCAAGGTTGCAGCTGCCAAAACGCCAAGTCTGCCTATGGTGGCAGAGAGTAAGATCCCAAGAACAATAAAGGAGAGGCAGGTAGGCCAGTGTGTTTGCCTGCCTCTTGAGCAGCAGCCACGCAGTACACTACTCACTACACATGGTTATGGTAGTACTACCAGTGTAGTGAAGTAGTACCACTAGTGCATAAGCGGCTAAGCTTGCTTGTGCAGTTACTCGTGTAGAAAGTGTTTGAGGGAACCGTACTTGGATCTCGTACGGGTTGCGTGTTATATAGAGACATAGGAGTACATGGTTCGTATCCAATACACATCTATATATGGTATACGTATTACATACTATAACCGGTATTACAACTCTAACACCCCTTAATCTAAACCTGTAGACAGGTTAAGATTATGCTTGAACTCATCAAGTTTCTTGACCGGAAGAACTTTTGTAAAACCATCTGCCACTTGATCATTGCTTGAGACAAACCGAATAGCCAATTGATTTCTAGCAACTCGCTCTGTTACAAAATGGAAATCAATCTCAATATGTTTGGTGCGAGCATGAAATACTGGATTAACAGACAGAAAAGTAGCTCCCAGATTATCACACCAAAGAGTTGGCTTCTGCCGCAATTTAACTCCAAGTTCCATAAGAAGAGCCTCTACCCAAATCATTTCTGCTGTAGCATTTGCTAATGCTTTGTACTCAGCCTCAGTGCTAGACCTGGACACAGTAGCTTGTTTCCTGGCACTCCATGAAACCAAATTTGGACCCACAAAAATAGCAAAACCACATGTGGAACGTCTATCATCAACATCACCTGCCCAATCCGCATCAGAGAAGGCACTGAGAAAAGTAGAAGTCGATGAAGTAAATGTAATCCCCAGTTTTACTGTACTCTTGACATATCTAAGAATGCGTTTTGCAGCTGTCCAATGTTCAGTAGTTGGAGCATGAAGATATTAACAAATTTGTTAACAGAAAATGCCAAATCCGGACGAGTCAGGATCAAGTATTGTAGTGCACCAACAATACTCCTAAACTGTGTGCAATCTTCAGTGCCAAGGGGTGTACCACTTGCAAGAGACAATTGTTCTGAGGTGGACAATGGTGTAGGAGCTGATTTACAAAGTCGCATACCAACCTTGTCAAGCAATTTTGTAGCATATTTTTCTTGTGTCAAGAGAAGACCATCATTCACCCTTTTAACCTCAATACCAAGAAAGAAATGCAAGTCACCAAGATCCTTGATAGCAAAGTTCTTGTTCAAATCTTTGAGAAGAGAAGATATGGCATAGCTAGAGGAACTAGTAACTATAATGTCATCAACATAAACCAGAACAAATATAGTGATACCTGACTTGTGAAACAGAAACAATGAAGTATCTGCCTTTGAGGGTGTAAAACCAAGAGCACATAGCTTAGAACTCAACTTTGCATACCAGGCACGAGGAGCTTGCTTCAGCCCATATAGTGCCTTATCCAGCTTGCAGACATAATGTGGTGTGGTGGAATCCTCAAAACCAGGTGGCTTCCTCATATAGACCTCCTCTTCCAGAACACCATGAAGGAACGCGTTCTTGACATCTAGCTGCCTAAGATGCCAGCCTCTAGAAACAGCAATAGATAACACAATCCTGATAGTAGCAATTTCAACTACAGGACTGAAAGTATCCTCATAATCAATACCATACCTTTGCTTGAACCCTTTAGCAACTAATCTTGCTTTGTATCTGTCAATGGTGCCATCAGCTCTCTTTTTAACACGATATACCCATTTACAGTCAATCAAATTTTTGCTGTTGCTTGGGGGAACAAGATGCCAGGTTTGATTTTCTAACAATGCATTGTATTCCTCCTTCATAGCTTGATGCCATTTTGAATCACCAAGAGCTTCAGATAGAGATGATGGTTCACCTGTAGCTGAAAACATGCCATACCGAACTGTGCCATCAGTATATTTTTTAGGTTGTCTAATACCTTGCTGAAGTCTAGTGCGAACACCAGAAGGAGGCGCAGGAGGCGCAGCAGGAATTTCCCCACCACGACCAGGCACAGAAGATCCACCTGGCACGGACAGCCCGCCAGATGGTGCGCTGGTATTGGGCGACGGCATGTGATCACCATTAGGGGAACCAGCAGCTGTCCCAGGCGGGGACAGGCCGCCAGATGGCGCAGCTTGATTCGGAGAAGGCGTGTGTGCACCACAGTCGGCGGTAGTAGGCGAGAACTGGCCGCCAGGTGGCGTGCCAGCATGAGGCGACGGCGTGTGCTCGCCATGCGAGGAGCCGGCAGAGGAGCCTGCAGAGCCGCGGCTCCCGAGGGCGGGAGAATCTGCCTCGAACGGAGGCGTCTTGGGATCGGTGTGAGCAGGGGAATGTTCCCCGGAGTTTGCCACCGAATCTGCATCAGTTTCCGCGCCATTTTCGTCGTGTTCTGACTGAGAGACATTGTCATTTTCTGGAGGATCTTGTTCAGCAACCTGTGGAGCATTAGTGATAGGCACAATAGACACATGATCATTAACATTAGAGGCACCCTCATGAGGAGATGTCGTGGATGGTGGAAGAAGGAGTAATTCTTTGCGAAGGAGGGGACCAGCATTGGGGTGGAGGGATGCAAAGGGAAAAACGTGTTCATCAAAGACGACATCACGAGAAATATATACCCGGCCAGTGGCCATGTCAAGACATTTAACACCTTTGTGGCGAGGACTATAGCCAAGAAAGACACAGTGTGTAGAGCGGAAAGCTAGCTTCCTAGTGTTATATGGGCGAAGATTAGGCCAGCACGCACACCCAAAAACACGAAGAGCATCATAGTTAGGTTTGATATGAAGAAGACGTTCAGCTGGTGTTTCAAGATCAATAACCTTGCTAGGAAGCAAATTTATGAGGAATGTGGCAGTGAGGAAGGCTTCATCCCAGTATTTGAGTGGCATGGAGGCATTGGCAAGAAGAGCTAAGCCAACTTCAACTATGTGGCGGTGTTTTCGTTCTGCAGAGCCATTTTGCTGATGAGCATGAGGACAAGAGACATGATGGGTGATGCCAATTTTTTGAAACAAGGCATTAAGCTTCTCATACTCACCCCCCCCCAATCAGTTTGCATAGTAACAATTTTCCTATCAAACTTACGTTCAACATAGTTCTGAAAGTTAAGGAAGACCTGATAAACATCTGCACGGCTCTTAAGCAAATAAATCCAAGTAAATTTGCTAAAATCATCAATAAACCTTACATAATATGAATGGTTCCCAGCAGAGAGAGGAGCAGGACCCCATACATCAGAGAATATTTGTTCCAAGGGAACAGTGGATCGACTACTAGAAGTAGGGTATGGTAGCTGATGACTCTTGGCCAACTGACAAGAATCACATACATATGGGGTACTCTCTGGGGTGTAAGCTATTTTATTTTTCCTAAGAACTTGTTGAACCACAATGAAGAGGGATGTCCTAAGCGGCGATGCCATGTAGAGGATGACAGCTTTATTGTGATGTATGCATGCTTGGAAGATGCACTGGATGTGCGCATCAAGGGATAGAGGCCACCATAGCAGGGACCCCTAAACAGAACGCGTCGAGTTGCCTGGTCCTTGATCACAAAAAATAAAGGATGGAACTCAATGAAAACATGATTATCAAGAGTGAATCTATGAACGAATAGAAGATTTTTGGATGCACTGGGAACATGCAAAATGGCATTGAGATTAAAAGATGCATGAGGGGTGCGCAATTGGGAATGACCAATATGACTTATGTGCATACATTTGCCTTCAGCAGTGCGAACTTGATCTTGTCCAGTGTAGTTGTCATGAGTAGAGAGCTTGTTTAGCTCCCCAGTTATGTGATCTGTGGCGCCTGCATCATAATACCAATTTGTGTCCACGCCATGAGATGCAAAGTTTGCATCCTTGCATGCATCCTTGCTTGCATTGCGGTCTCCATTGTCACGGTCACGACGATCATCACCATAACGCCACCAGCACTCCTTGGCTGGATGTCCATGTATGTCACAGATTTGGCACGTGGTATCCACGTAGCGTGTAGGCTGGCGACGGGGGCGCCCATTGTCACGGCGATCTTGATAGCCACCCTGATAGCCACCATGGTGGCCACCATCGCCACCACGGCGGTCTCCATTGTCACGGCCACGCCCATCATCAGTCCGGCGAGGAGGGCGATCATCACGCCACGATCATCACGCAAACGATCATCACGTCCATGGGAGGGAGCGCCACCTCCACGATGGGCCAGATTTGCAGACGATGTGAAGCTAGTGTTGTCTTCATCTTTGTGCAGGCGATCAAAAGCCTGAACTTGATTGAACAGGTCGGACAGGGTGGTGTTGGGGTTGGCGCGAACGGCAGTGATCAAGTTTCGATAGGCACTACCGAGATTGGTCAGGACATACCCGACTAGCTCATCATCATCAAGTGGTTTGCCCGCAGCAGCGAGTTCCTGGGCAATGCCTTTCATCTTGGAGAAATACTTGTCGGCGGACATGTCATTTTTCTTGGTTTCAACAAGAGCAGTCCGCAGGTGTTGGATCCGTGACTTCGAGGAGACAGACACATGAGAATTGAGTGCTTCCCAAACCTCAGCAGATGACTCCAATCCGACGACATGCGCCAAAACGTCCGGAGACAGATAATTGAGGAGCCAGCGAAGGACTTGCTGGTCGCGAGCGATCCAGGTCATGTATGCAGGGTTCGTCATTGTGACCGTCTTGTTGTTCTCATCTTCAGTCTCGAGCATCTTGGCAGGAGCCTTGTCCTTGCCTTCGACAAGATCGAAGACGCACGCGCCACGGAGGGCGGGGACGACCAATGCCTTCCAGATAAGGGCGTTTTCTCGAGTCAGGAGTTGTGTGGGGGGAGCCCCAAGCGCTGCAGCGAGCGTTGTGGCAGAGGACGAGGACGCCATCTACAGATCGTGATCGCGACGGTGGCACAAGAGATGTGCGACGGCGACGGCTTGTCGTAGATCGTAGATGCGGCGGCGGCACAACAGGTGCGGCGGCGGCGGCTTGATGTAGGTCGTAGGTTTTTTTTAGGGTTTTGTTTGGCGGCGGCGGCTACGGAAGCAGCGGCGGCGAGATGTCTTGGGCTTCTTGTGTGGGACGTGTATAGGCGGCGACGGCAGATAATCTGCAGTGGCGGCAAGGCTTGATGTAGCGGTAGCGGCGGCTGATCTACAGCGGCGGCGGCGGTGTCTTGGCAGCTAGGTCATGGAAGAGGTGGCTCTGATACCATGTAGAAAGTGTTTGAGGGAACCGTACTTGGATCTCGTACGGGTTGCGTGTTATATAGAGACATAGGAGTACATGGTTCGTATCCAATACACATCTATGTATGGTATACGTATTACATACTATAACCGGTATTACAACTCTAACAACTCGCTGCTGGTTAGAGGGAGGCAAACACCTACTGAAGAATGAATTGAAGAGAGGGGAATTTCTTCCGAGGATGGAAGGGATAGATGGAATAGAATGAGCCTGGCGAGCTTATTAGCAGCCTCATGGGATGCTAGCCATGGGTAGCTATCACTGGTGGAAAAAGGGCCTTTGGTCGCGGTTCGCAACTGCCACTAGTCGCGGTTGCGCAACCGCGACCAAAGTAGCGCGACTAAAGCCCCCCCCCCCCCCCTTTAGTCGCGGTCGCTTACGAACCGCGACTAAAGGCCCATCCACGTGGGCGCCAGGCGATCGTCGGGGCGGAGGCCCTTTAGTGGCGGTTCTTCTGGCCGACCGCGACTAAAGGCCGCCGCAGGTTTAGGGTTTTAGGCCCCCCCCCTAAACCTGCCCCCCCCCCCTAAACATGTTTTCTGTTTAATTTGTATTGTTTTATTTCTTTTGTGCTTTATTGTAATTTTGAAGGAGTTTCACATATTCTACGGTACTACATACATGCATGCATATGAATGTACAATTTCAAACAAATTTGAAATTAGAACCAAAAAGAATTCAAGAGGAATATACAATATATATTCAATATCATCGGATGACCATATACAAGTTTGAACAAGTTTCCATACATAATTTAATGCATGTATAGTTCTACGTCCTCTACGTAGTGTTTTCCTGTAGGATAGATGACTTCCCTCGCTAACCATCCAGCTAGTTCCTCCTGAAGTGGTCGGAAGCGAGCTTCTGGACTAAGCGTCATCCGGAGGTTATTCCTCTTGATGTTGAGCTCATCCGATTGGTCCCGCTCATTGGTGTATCTCCGGATCCTCTCACAAACATAGTATCCACATAGATTGGTCCCCGGTGGCTGAATATCCCCGGTCGTCCGCACTTGCCCTTTTAAAATGTAGCTCTTTTTTGAATTCACCGACCTTTTCATCTACGAACCGTCTCCAAACCCTACGAGGCAAAGAAAATTAAATGAACAAGAGAGTTATTAATTAGTTACTTGATATTAGGAAATGATGAACGAAATAGGCCGATCGATATAGAGCGCAAATGAATGAAAACAATTACTTTTGCATCATTTTTCTCATGTCGGCCCAAAGCGCCGCATCCATATTCGGAGAGTCGTGGACGAGAACCGTGGAGGTGTGAATTTGAATTACCATCGGAATCCGAGTGGAACTCGCGGACACGATACATGCACGATCATGCATATATAACTCATCGATTAGCCACATACCATGCATGGAGAGTAAACAAAAGAGAATGTGCTCAAGACGAAACACTCACCCAAAATGGTAAGGAAATAGAATATCACTTTTGAGTTGTCTGTTTTCTAATAAACCGAAACAGGTCTTCCTCCACGTCGGCGGGGTGGTGTTGTAACACATATGAATTAACGATGTGTGGGTCAATGAACCCAACATCATTGATGTTCCTTATTTGCATTTCCAGCTTCTTCATTCTGCATAATAGCGTAGACAACAAGATAGTTAGGACAATATATAGTGCGGGCAATGAACGAGATGGGGTAGAAATTAATAAATCACTTACGGAACGTAGCAACCGATGATAGATTTGTCGAGGTCGCGCAGATTGAACAGCTGGAACAATTCACTCCGATGAATTGTTATATAGTAATGTTTGAAGTGATGCTCAACTCTAACTTCCGCATAAATATAGTCTTTGGCGTTTTTAAGTTTTATGTAACTCTTGTACCAATTTAGCGAGACCTTTCATTTGTCGAGGTAGATCCTCTTCTGCGCGAGGCTCGACGAGAGGGCCATTCTTCTTATATGTAAAAACTACGTCCTTCATTGGCGCCTCATCAAGGCCTAACGAGTGCACGAAGAGTGATACCTAAGTCGGCCGCTTGTTCTCCGGCACTCGTTACGGTCAATCCATGTGCTGCCGCAGCTGCTATGATATCGGGGGCATCCGGACCGGCGGCTTGCACTATGAGCGGGGCGATCGATTGTTTACTTTGTTCCCCGAGCTGGGCAACTTCTTTCCCCCTTTCTAATTTTTTCTCGGCCTCCTCGAAGGCTTTGTTCTCCGCCAAATCTTGGTTCTTTTTGAACGCGAGTGCTTGCCTACGAAGTTCACGTGCATAGTCGTCAGGCAGATTCTTTGCGGCTTGGGACGGTGTGTTCAAAAATGACTTAGCCCACTTCTTTTGCTCATCAGAATATACTGGCTTGGGCTCGCCCTCTATTTTCTTCTTGCAGCTCGCCTTCCATTTCTCTAAATCAGCAGCCGCGCCCGCCTCGACTTCCTCGGCACTACTTTCCCAAGGCCTCGTGGGGAGAGGCTTCAGTGATACCTCCGGTACCTTTGTTTTCTTAGGTACGTAAGGGTCCGGGTTAATAATCCAGGACTGCTGCTTCTGCTTCTTCGCCGGAGGTGGATTGGGGGGCGGCGTACGCTTACCCGCCCGGGGCGGATTAGGGGCGGCGGCTGCTTACCCGCCGGAGGTGAATTGGGGGCGGCGTCGGCCCTCGTGAAGGAGGTGTAGGTGAAGCACCACCACCACCGCCACCGCCGCCACCACCACCACCGTAGGGGGTGGACTTGTTGGCGCCTCGCCCGGAAACTTGATAAACTTCTTCCGCCATAGAATGAACCGGCGCTTGACATCTCCAAGTCTTGTCGCCCCTTCAGGTGTAGCAATGTCAATGTCCAGGTCCTCAAACCCTTGGACTATGTCCTCCACCGTGACACGAGCATAGCCATCTTGAATGGGGTTGTTGTGGTGGAGTGCTCCAGGTGGTAAAGACTGTCGATGGCTACCTTCATGGACATGTTCCCGATAGGATAATACAGATGACATGCTTTCATCTCCTTTATATCGTCCACGGGGTAGCGAGGAGGCTCCGGTGCAGTAACTTCGACCACCAGAGGCTCCGGTGCAGTAACTTCGATCGTCGGTGCACCCGCCGATGGGGCCTCCGTGGAAGCCACGCTGCTTCTCCGCGGCTGGCTTCCGAGATCCAATGGATGATCTTCATGCTGCGCCCGAGCTGCCTCTCTTTCGGCTACTAGTACACTCACGGTTTTCTTCATCACATCCATTTCCGATACCAACTGCGCCACAACATCTTTTTCCCGATCCATCTTTCTCTTACGGCTTCTGTAACCGTACGGGTCATCGTTCGGGGGAACCCTATTTTCCACGGAATGTGCCCCATGCCTCGTACACGTCCTCCGTGTTCGGGATTCCCGAGGGCTTTTGTCGGGGCGTCGTTCTCTCCGTTGAACTTGATCCTCCCCTCTTGAGCATCCCTCATTGCCTCAATAAGCTTTTGGGTGGGTGTAATTATTTTGCCCTGGTAAACACACTCCCCTGTCTCCGGGTTCGGCGATCCCCCATGCCCGTACCACCGGCTTTTGGCCCTTGGGTCCCATCCCTCCGTACTCGGACGGATTCCTCGCGCCCTCGGCTCGTTCTCCATCTTCTCCCACCTAGGCTGCCAAAAGTGATACCCTCCTGGCCCCATTTTATGATTGTACTCCTTCTTGGCCGCATTTTCCTTATTTTTTTCGATAGTTCAAGGAACTGCTCCGATTTCTTTTGCTTCACAAATTCTGGCCAATCATGTTGCGGTTTCTCATATTGTCCTTTGAAATCCGGAGTCTTGCCCTGGTTGACAAAGTCATGGGCTAGATTTTGCTTGTATTTCCGGAATGCGTTGGCCATCCTAGAAAGAGCGAACTCGTTTGACTAGCTTGCGCCTCTTCTTGTTTTCCGCAATCTTGTTACCCTCCTCATCGTATTTGCGGTATTTCGGAGGTAGAACGAAATGTTCCATAAGCTTGTTGAAGCAATCTTTTTTTGTTCTCTTATCGACAAAAGTGAAACCAACACGTGCCTTCTTTGGCTCATTCCACTCCTGGAGGGTGATCGAGACGTTGTCTCTAACAACGGCTCCGCATTGGCCGACAAACTTGGTGGCGTTCTTGCTGGGCTCCAGCGGCCTGCCGGTTGCTTCGTCGACAACATCGATGGTGCATGTTTCTCCTGCTTTCATCGTCTTGGTTGCGCCACGCTTTGACGTCGACGTACTCGATTGTTTCGACGATCCGGCCGAGGGCTAAAATAAAGAAAGAGAGGCGCGCGCGTTAGTACACACATATTTATTCAAATCAGTGAGTTTGTATCACCAGAGGCTCAATGTATATATATATATATACCTCGGCGCCGGAGGTGGTTGCTACTTTCAACTGAAGATTATCGTCGTTTATCGACGTTCCTTCGGCACCATCTTGCTGACCATGCCCTTCATCTTCACCCTCAAAGTTCAGATAAGAATCGATATCATCTTTTTCTTGTCCGGTCGGCACATATAGAACATCGCCTTTTATGATGCCGAAGATTTGTTCTTCAGCGTCCGGATCATAGTTGTCCATAATCGGGTCAGCTCTATCGTCCGCCATATGTCGGTCCCGAAAACATGTAGTCAAAACAAATTAATTGTGTATATGCATTATCACATCTCTTCTACATATAAACGAGAGAGGGCGACGAGCGGGAGGCGAGAGGGGGACGCGTGTTATATGCGGACGATCGACCTCGCAATGACCGCGTGGCGGTGGCGAACCGGTGGCGAAAGGGCGCGGCGGTGGCGGTGCCGACGACACATAACCCTCGCCGCCCCCTCTCGATCCCAAAAAAACACCGCGCGTATACGGAGGGGCGACGAGCGCTGCCGGCCCCCTCCGTATACGCGCGGTGGTAGCTGGTCACCGCGGAAGCGCGTTCCCATGCCGAGGTGGGCGCCGTCGGTGGGGAAGGAGGACGTACGGGGAAGAAAAGTCGACGAGCACGGGATTTTTCATAAATTTGACTTAGTTAAAATTTAGTTCTTTTTACACAATTTTTTTTAAGTCAAATTGTAGTTCTTCTTTTACACAAACTTTAAACTCAAATTTTACACTATTTTTAAGTTGCAATATACTTAAAACTATTTTTCATTTAAAGTTACAATATTTTTAAGTTGAATAAAAATTTGAAGTTACAAATTACTTAAAACTATTTTTCATTTAAGTTACAATTTGTAAGTTACAAATTTTGAAGTTTTAATTTTTAAGTACTTTTTTTTGTTAAGTATTTTTTTTGTTAAGTACTTAGTTACAAATTAAAAAAAAAACAAAAAAAGTGGGACGGCTAGGCGCCCCTGGCCCTTTCTCTCTCTCCTCACTGGTTCTCATCTCCGATCCGTTCTCTGCACACGGCCGGCGGCGCGGCGAGGGCGCGCGGTAGCGGCGGCGCGGCAGCGGCGGCGGCGATCTGAGACGGCGGCACGGCAGCGGCGGCGGCGATCTGAGACGAGTCCTTACGCTCTGCTGTCGTCTCGGGCGGCGGCGATCTCTGTGGCGGCGGCGGGCGCGGCAGTACCGGCCCGACGGCTAGCGCGCGCGGCGACGACGAGGAGCGCGCGGCGACGACGAGGATCGAGCGCGGCGACGGTCGACGACGACGAGGATCGAGGACGGCGGGCGACGGTCGGCCGGGCAGCCTGGCGGCGCGGCGACAGAGAAGTTCGAGCGCGCGGCGAGCAGACGGAGCGGGCGAGGAAGAAGAAGTGTTGCGCCCGCGGGGCGGCGCGCGTATTTAAAGGGAGGCGATTTAGTCGCGGTTGGTGTGGCCAACCGCGACTAAAGGTAACCTTTAGTCGCGGTTGGCCACACCAACCGCGACTAAATCCCTTTTTCGCCCGTTTTTCGGTCCCGCGGAAATGAGCTTTAGTCGCGGTTGGCTTGGCCAACCGCGACTAAAGGCCTATTTCGAAATTTTTCCTATTTGTAAATGTTATAAATACAAAATAATATATCAACAAATTTAGAAAAATAAAACTAATTCATTTCTAAATGTGAAAAATATAAATAATATATCAACAAATTTAGAAAAACAAAACTAATTCATTTCTAAATGTGAAAAATACAAAATAATATATCAACAAATTTAGAAAAATAAAACTAATTCATTTCTAAATGTGAAAAATATAAATAATATATCAACAAATTTAGAAAAACAAAACTAATTCATTTCTAAATGTGAAAAATACAAAATAATATATCAACAAATTTAGAAAAATAAAACTAATTCATTTCTAAATGTGAAAAATACAAATAATATATCAAAAAATTAGAAAAATAAAACTAATTCATTTAAAAATCTTAAAAATACAAATAATATATCAAAAAATTCAGAAAAATAAAACTAATTCATTTCTTCACTGTCTTCCCTCCTCTTTCTTCCCGCCAATTTCTTCCCGCCTCTTTCTTCCCGCCTCTTTCTTCCCGCCTCTTTCTTCCCGCCACTTTCTTCCCGCCTCCTGTCTTCCCGCTCCCATTTCTCCCGCCATTTCTCACTACATATATGTTGCCCGGCTTGGCCAGCATTATCACATCTCTACAATCTCTCATCACTCTCTCATGGCTTCCACCGCACCCACTCTAACCTACCAGCAGGTGGAGGAGCTTTGCGCCTCGAACTACCCTTGCCCACCGGGCTACCGCGTCCCCGCCGGCCGGAGCCTAAGCGCCGGCGGCGTGCCGGTCCCTCCCATCCCTCGGGTACCGCGCGCCGGGCGGCCATCACGAACCACTACTACCTCGACCTCACGCCGGAGCAGCGGATGAATCCCCGCCGGCATCCCGATAACCAGCATACTTGGGACGCCTTCTTCATCAATCGGCGTGAGAGGGCGCTCGCCGGGTATGAGGAGGACGGTCCGCCTCCCGGAAACTTCCACGAGGCCGGCCGTCGGCTATGGTGGTACGGCCGGGCTCGCGGAGCGTCATGGACTACATCACGGCCGGCGATATCCCCCGCCTGCGCTACCCTCGGTTCGAGCCACGAGCGCCGCCCGACGACGGCGACGACGAGCAGCGACGACGACGCCGGCAACTTAGAAGGCGACGACTACCAGTACAACGGCGGCGGCTATGAAGACTACGAGTATGCATATTATACGCCTAGGCAGGAGTATGACTAAATCACTCCAAATTTCATGTATGCAGGAGTATGACTTAGTCACTCCAAATTTCCTGTACGCAGGAGTATGACTTAGTCACTCCAAATTTCATGTATGCAGGAGTATGACTTAGTCACTCCAAATTTCATGTATGCAGGAGTATGACTTAGTCACTCCAAATTTCCTGTATGCAGGAGTATGACTGAATCACTCCAAATTTCATGTATCATCGGTGCTATCTCGAGTCAATTGAATCATTCGAAAATGGACACCAAACACATCACGGGTAATATAATTCACATGATTCATTCAACAAAGTTTGGTACAATAAATTATTACACATCATTTCTTCCCTTGTGTCCCCGCTTGCTTACGATTGTGCCGTATCCATGGAGCATCCTCATCATTTAACTTAATGCTTGGGTCGGTGTTCACTTTGAAGGGCGGAATTTCAGCAAACATATTATAATCTTCTGACATGTCTGTCTTGTCCTCCACTCCCACGATGTTTCTTTTCCCTGAAAGAACAATGTGGCGCTTTGGATCATCGCATGATGTACTGATTGTTTTCTTATCTTTCCGTTTTCTCGGTTTGCTACTCATGTCCTTCACATAGAAAACCTGAGCGACATCTTTCGCTAGGACGAATGGTTCGTCAAGGTAACCAAGATTGTTGAAATCCACCATTGTCATTCCGTATTGCTGGTCCACCTTTACCCCACCTCCTGTTAGCTTGAACCATTTGCACCGGAACAAAGGGACCCTAAAGGAGGGTCCATAGTCAAGTTCCCATATCTCCTCTATGTAACCATAATATGTGACCTTTTGCCCATTCTCGGTTGCTGCATCAAAGCGGACACCACTGTTTTGGTTGGTGCTCTTTTTATCTTGGGCGATCGTGTAAAATGTATTCCCATTTATCTCGTACCCTTGGAAAGTCTTTATAGTCGAAGATGGTGTCTTGGCCAACATGTACAGCTGATCTACAACATGTTCGTCATTCATGAAATGTTTTCTCAACCAACTGCCGAAAGTCTCCATGTGGGCCTTCCTAATCCAGGATTCAGGCTTCCCAGGGTTGTCCGAGCGTAAAATATTCTTGTGTTTCTCAAAGTACGGAGCCACCAAACTGGAATTGGTCAGAACTGTGTGGTGTGCTTCAGTCGGAGAATGGCCGTCCATACATATCGTTGATTTCCTTCCGATCGTGCCTTTTCCACTTAGTCTCCCCTCGTGCCGCGATCGAGGAAGACCAATCGACTTAAGGTCAGGAACAAAGTCAACACAAAACTCAATTACCTCCTCATTTCCATATCCCTTGGCGATGCTTCCTTCTGGCCTAGCACGGTTACGAACATATTTCTTTAATATTCCCATGAACCTCTCGAAGGGGAACATATTGTGTAGAAATACAGGACCGAGAATGGAAATCTCATCGACTAGGTGAACCAGGAGGTGCGTCATAATATTGAAGAAGGATGGCGGGAACACCAACTCGAAACCGACAAGACATTGGATCACATCGTTACGTAATCGTGGTAGAACTTCCGGATTGATTACCTTCCGAGAGATTGCATTGAGGAATGCACATAGCTTCACAATGGCTACTCGAACATTTTCCGGCAGGAGCCCCTCAAAGCAATCGGAAGCAATTGCGTCATAATCACGTGGCGGTCGTGAGACTTCAGGTTTTGGAACTTTTTCTCCGCCATGTTTATTATTCCCTTTATATTGGACGAGAATCCCGACGGGACCTTCATACTGCTCGGGCATTCAAAAAAGATGACCTTCTCTTCTTTGGTCGGAGCGTAGCCGGCACGACCTTGAAACCGTTCCGGATGCCGGTCATCGTGGTCTTTCAAACTTTGCTCGGTCCTGCCGTGCTTCCTTTGTATCATTTGACTTCCCATACACGCCCAAGAAGCTTAGGATGTTCACGCAAATATTCTTCGTAACGTGCATCACGTCGATTGCGGAGCGGACTTCTAGGACTTTCCAATATTCTAGCTCCCGAATATAGATTTCTTCTTCCACATGGCTACGTGCCCGTCGGCTCCCTTCGGAACCGATTGTCCGCCAGGACCCTTTCCAAAGATGACTTTCAAATCCTTGACCATATCAAATACCTCGAGCACCAGTGTGTTCCGCAGGCTTCGGCCGGTGATCCGCCTTGCCGTTGTAATGCTTGTCTTTCTTTCTTACTCGGATGACCTTTCGGAAGAAATCGACGATACCCAAGGTACACGTTCTTCTTACAATTTGGCAAATGTACACTTTCGGTCTCATGTAAGCAGGTGCGTGCATGCATTGTATCCCTTATTTGACGAGTCCCGAAAGGTTACTAAGAGCAGGCCAATCGTTGATGGTTACGAAAAGCAACGCTCGTAGGTCAAATTCCTCTTCTTTGTGCTCATCCCACACACGGACACCAGGTCTGCCCCACAGCTCGTAAAAGTTCATCAACTAATGGCCTTAGGTACACATCGATGTCGTTGCCGGGTTGCTTCGGACCTTGGATGAGCACCGGCATCATAATGAACTTCCGCTTCATGCACAACCAAGGAGGAAGGTTGTAGATGCATAGAGTCACGGGCCAGGTGCTATGGCTGGAGCTCGCTCGCCAAAAGGATTCATGCCATCCGTACTTAGACCAAATCTTATGTTCCTTGCGTCAGCTGCAAAATCTTTGAACTCTCTGTCGATCTTTCTCCATTGCGTTCCATCTGCGGGGTGTCTCAACTCCCCGTCCGACTTACGGTCCTCTTTGTGCCATCGCAACAACTTGGCATGCTCTTTGTTCCCGAACGGACGTTTCAACCGTGGTATTATAGGAGCATACCACATCACCATGGCGGGAACCCTCTTCCCGGGTTTCGGCCCTCAACATCGTCACCGGGGTCATCGCCTCCGATCTTATAACGCAATGCGGTGCATACCGGGCATTCATTCAAATTCTCGTATTCACCGCGGTAGAGGATGAAGTCGTTGATGCATGCATGTATCTTCGGAACCTCTAAACCTAGAGGGCGGACAACCTTCTTTGCTTCGTACGTACCGGCGGGCAACTCGTTATTCTTTGGAAACATATTCTTCAACATTTTCAGCAAGTTTTCAAATGCCGAGTCAGCTACACCTGCTTGTGCCTTCCATTTCAGCAAATCCAGTGTGCAGCCCAACTTTTTCAGACCATCATCGCATCCGGGGTACAACGCCTTCCTGTGATCCTCTAACATGCGATCCAAATTCTCCCTCTCCTTTTCAGTTTCGCAGTCGTCTCCGTGCATCGGCAATGGTCCGACCAAGATCATCAACGGGATCCTCTTCTTCACCTTCCCCTTCACCTTCCCCTTCACCTTCAGCATCCTCCATGAAAGTATCACCGAAATGAGAAAGATAGCTTTCATCGATGAAATCATCCCCTTCTTCATCTTCTTCCATTATAACCCCTCTTTCTCCATGCTTGGTCCAACAATTATAGCTTGGCATGAAACCGTGCCGAAGCAGGTGCATGTGAACATCTCTTGAGGAAGAGTAACCCTTCCGATTCTTACACTTAACACATGGACAGATAACAAAACCCCCTGCTTGTTCGCATTAGCCACTACGAGGAAATCTTTCAAACCCGTATCGAACTCACCGGAGAGTCGGTTACCGTACATCCATTGCCGATTCATCTGCATTATTATAATATAAAATATATAATTAACCATCATGCATTTGTTAAACTAACTAGCTACAAACAATATAAATTAAACAATGAACTACACACACATGCATATTGTATCAATGACGACACATCAAAGGTTCAAGTTGCTAACCGCGATCGAGGAGGAAAAAATAAATGAGAAAGCTCAAGTGTGGCTCCAACACTTCATATCATGTTTGTTTCATGCTCTTGGGGCATTTCATCAAACACCTTATGTGCATAAGAGGAACCAAAAGCAAACCTAACACTCACTTCTGAAGTTTGTGAAGAGAATGGCTCCAAATGGCTAAGTGTTGGCTCCAAATGGCTGGATGGGTATATATAGGGGAGGGGCTTTAGTCCCGGTTGGCCTGGCCAACCGCGACTAAAGGCCTTCGGGCACTGCTAGTCGCGGTTGGCCCGGCCAACCGCGACTACAGCCCCCACGTGCACCAGCTGGCCACCGTGCGCCCTGGGCCCAGGCCTTTGGTCGCGGTTCGCCACACGAACCGCGACTAAAGACCCCATTAGTCGCGGTTCCTTTACCTTCGCGACTTATGGGGCTTCCCGGAAGCCTGTTTTTCTACCAGTGTATAGAGGCATAGGGAAACTGGCTCATCTTAAGCTCCATGAATGTACCAGCGTCTAACACATGCTCAGCACATGAGGTTGGACTGCTATGCAATAACATATGTGGCCTAACCGTATGATGCAGCATTGCAGTGCTGATTGAGATCTTTTACACGACAATCATATCTGCCACGGTCGGATTGTTGTCGATAATTGATCGATCCAGTAGTTGATGCAATCGTTGGATTTGCTGATGCGAAAAGAATCACAACAACAAATTTCACAGACTTATCAAAAGTTTCTCAATCTCTAGAGACCCAAGGGGTAGTAGATAGAGATAGCTCCATGAAAAAAAAACTAAGGATAAGTGTATGAGATGATGAGAGCAAAGAAGCACACGCCCATGAGAGCTTCTTTGGATATATCACATGGATGAGAATCACTGGAGTGGGTAAAACGGAAGTTTGATAGGAATGTGGGTACGAAACAAACAATTCTATATATAAAAACTGGCGATTGAAAAACTTAGAATAACTGCAAGAACAATTGTTCGACAGAACACTAGGAAACGGAAAACTATGTTAATGTCACATATTTAAGTGAGAAAAGGAGGCCACAACGGATTTTCAAACCCTTAAGAATTGGAGAACTTCTTGGAAATTGTGGAGCACCATTTGTTTCATGGAAACGGAGTTTCCAGAAAATAAAATCTAAGGGTTGGAATCCTCCAAAACCACTAAGGACCTCTTCAGGACGGTGATTCCTAAAATATAGTACTAGTATAAATAGGAAAAGTGCATAACTGAATTGTCATGGTACATTGAATCAGTGAATTGTGAGGGATGTTGCACATGAAACATACAAGACCTTTAAACTCAAATAAAAAACGAAACATACAAGACCTATGAGATTATGTAGAAATGACAAGGCTTTTAATGACAAAAATTCTTCTCTCTTGCAGGTTGTTTACCGCGCTACGGCTTTGCTCCGTTCATGGTCGCCACTCCAACGTTTGGAGGATCGCGACCTCTTTACGAAGGTGTCTACATGATTGGAGAACATGACGAAGGAGTTATTTCCCAACATGGGTGGCTGCATAATAGACGTATTGAGGCTAATGAAGCTTAGCCGGGATCGTCTCCTGTTTTTTTTCTCTATTTCATCTAGGAGTACTTTGTTAAACACTTTTGATATTTGAACGGCTGTGTGCATCTTAGTTATGCAGATGTTAGGTGTAATGCTTAAAACTTTTTAAATAATAAAGCACCCTTTATCGAAAAAAGGTGCTACTCCCATCGTTCCTAAATATATGATGCTTTGGCAGGAACTGAGGTAGTAGTTAATCTGAGAGTGGAATAAGAGAGGAAGACACAAGTTGCACTAGGTTAGAACTCATGTTGTTGGTTTCCTTGGACAATTCCAGAGAGAAAAATGTATCGTCGTATGAAGTTTCTTTGGTGCAATACTGCAATCCAAAGATCAAAATGATAGAAATGCAACTTTTCCTTTAGGATTTCAATCATCTACTCGTTTTTCTTTGGATTTGATTTGATCTAAAGCAAAACACAAAAGTACACTTTTTTGAGGGAGCCAAAAATCGTATTTCTGAAATAAATCACATATGTCGAGAATGTATGCAGGTGTATATGCATGAAAATTTTAGAACTTAAATATGACAAAATACTCGGGCTCCATACTCGGTCCAAATTTTGTAACTTCATACAAACATGTGTAAATTGTGATTTCCGTACAATTCGCAAAATTTCATATCTTGCTGCTTTCTATCATGCACCGACACACTCGATTTATTTCGTGATTTTTTTTCTGAAGCTTGGTATACGATTTTTCAGGAGAGAGAAGTTACTCAGTTGATGATGGTTATCAGCAGTTTGGAACCAAGGTTGCATGAAAGCTGCATGCACCAATGGATCAAAGGTTGCACCCTCTTCCTACCTTTGCATATCTTGCTATGCCATGGCATGGATGAAACTTGAATGGATACCCATGACGCAGTAGTGCAGTTCACATGGACACCACATGCATCAAGACTGGGCATGAATGCGGTGGAGGGGCAGAGCACGGAACGTAGGTAGCCAGCAGCTTTTCTCCTCTCCATGGCAGAACAGGAGGACAGATACACTCATACAAACATAGATCCAAGTGAAGCGAATGCCATTCCCGTGCCTGCGATCGATCACATTGCGGCAAGAACGAACGAAAGAAAAAAAGCTTCCTCTGCAAACTGCAGAGCATATGTGATATGCCCCTGCAGGCTGCAGCACAGTGTTCGTCAGCGTGGAGACGAGCAGAAGATTCATGTGGGTGGGTATGTACGTAGCGGCAGCCCTGGCGCTCTCATTTATCTCCATCGCTTTATGTTTCATCAGGCAGAGCTATAGCTTAGCTCGATCAGAAGAGCAGGAGGAGCAGGGAGAGAAGCCCATACATACAGAGGCAGAGTAGAGTCAGCCACCAATGGCTGGCACACAATACAATGCGACGCGACACGACGCGGCAGCAGGAGCGGCGGGCAGTGCCATGATGAGGTTCGTTACGCTGACATGCATGGCAGTGGCAGCGCTGCGCTGGTAGATGGAGGCAGGCAGAGCGGAGGTGATGGCGCCGCCTGGTCCCCGGCTTTGTCGAGTCCTTGTCCGACTAGTCGGCGCAGCCTTGCCAAGGCCCAACTATATTCTTCTTAGAGCTAATTACACTTTTAGTCCTACAACTTGTTCACCATGTGATAGTTTAGTCCTACATCTTGCAAAACCTACTATAGAGTCCTACAACTTGTCAGCTATGTGAAGTTTTGGTCCTCAGTTAACCAGAAGCTGACATGTGGCGTTACCGATTTTGCAGAGAGATCCCTAATATTCTTAAGGTAAACACTATCTATCGTAGCCCGATGGAAAGACAAAAATCGGACCTATCCGATGCCATCCATGCCAAATACATCGCACGGCCGCATGCAAGGCTTTCTGATGAAAAAAAAAAAAGCTGAACCCATTAACTTAGCACGTTGACCACCTCCACGGATTCACCCCCAAATTTGCGGATAGTTATCTCCTTCCCAAAATTCCCTGTCAGTTGGATCCTTCCCCAAATCGTCAATCTGCTGTCGCCGCTAGTGCTCTCCCATCGTCCCGCTACTCCTCTCTCCTCCTCGTCGCGCCACCACTCTTCTCCGACCGCTGCCCTATTCTTAATTGGCACATAGGACTTTTAGTGCCGCCTGACATGCGGGCCCCACCTGTCAGTGCGTATGGCGAAAATAAAAATTAACACGCAGGGTTGAGGATTCGAACTATTGACCTCCGGTTACACGTTAACTCACGGATGCCACTACACCACGAAGAATTTACTGAAAAGCGCTACGACGCATTCCTATTATACACAAAATAGATGATTTTTCACCCTTTTCACGAGAAACGAACTACTTATTTTTTTTTCCTTCAGTAGCATGAGTGTTTTATTTATGGCAAATTGTACATCACATAATTTAAGAAAAATGATGGATGCGTGTTGTCATTTTTCTTGAAAGCTTACGTGCAGCTATGCTAGCAAATTTATGAATATAGAAAATGAATTATTTTAGTAAATGATACTTGGATAGAGAGTGAAATACAAATGCATGACCCTTTGCGGAAATTTAATTTTGCTCACAGGTGCATATGCTCCCTTCTGCCTAAGAAAAGTATTTGGAGGTGGCGAAAAAGTTTTACAAAGTATTCTATATATACATCTTCATAATATATATTTGTTCGCCAAGTTTCATGAAAAATCAATATTTTTTGTGGTATATGTAAAAATAAATTATCTTTTGAACAACCTTATTCTCAGCACTGAATTTTGTCTTTCTTCACACGTCATGTGACAAGTCGATTTTTTCTGAAAAACGACTTTGTGTGGGCGTATTACGTGAAGATGTACGTGCAGATTTTTTTTCAATTTTTTGAAAAAATAAAATATGTGTAAGATGCATTTTAAAATAAAGGAAGCATATAGTTTCATGTTTCGATTGCCTCTGGTCTAATTCCTACACAAAAAAATATAGGCCGCTTGAATGGAGAAGACATGTTTTCATACAAAGTAGTAAGTAGTATAAAATAGTAGAAGAATACAACCTTTAGAAAAATATTATTTACCACCTGTATACTAAAACTCAATTTACTCTGTATTAATATTTAAAAACAAAACTCTCTATCATATATCATACTAGTATATATGTTGAATTGTATTTGTAGTCTAATGTATATTTCTCAAATGAAATACAATACCAATGTTTATCAAAGACGTTGATGATTTAACTGAATAGTTTATTTTTTATATTCTTAAATTGGCTAGTATAAATGGATACAAGCTCTCAAGAATAATGACAACATGCATCCATCTTATATATGTACAATCAAAGATAAAACGACAACATTCATCCATTACTCTTCTTAAATTACATGCTATACAATTTTCGCAAAAAAAATGTGCGTGCTGCTAAAATTGAGTACCTGCATGCCTTGTAAGGGTGGTGAAAAAATCATCTTAACTATCAATAACAATAGTACGTGCAGACTATGGGACAAATACAGTGCTTAGCCTAGCGGCAAACGCCAATTTGTTGCGGCAGCAGGTCGCGAGTTCGAACCCAGCCGCGCATATTTAATTTTGTTTATTTCAGCGGACCTGACAGGTGGGGCCCGCATTAAGACGGCCACAGAGGTCACATACGCAAATTAAAAATATTAGGGCTCTTTTTGCAAAATCTACGACGCCACATGTCAGCTTTTGATTAACCGAGGACCAAATCTTCACATCATAGACAAGTTGTTGGACTGCGATTTCACGTTTTGCAAGATGTAGGACTAAACCTTCACATTGTAGACAAGTTGTTGGACTACAGGTGTAATTAGCTCTTCTTCTTAATTTTTCCACGATATGGAGAAGGCGGGAACTCCCTTTGTCATCATCGATACCGCCAAGGAGCACCCGCGTGGAGGCCCCATGGATGCTCCTCGGTGGCCCTAAGTCAGCACCAGCTAAGACCTGTCTCCTAAGAATGCGAGCTCCATAGCTCCTTTGGCGCTAGATTTGGATGTGGTCATCATCGTTAGAATCCCGCTACTTGTTAACACCAAGACCATCATTCTATTTGCCAAGCAAGCCTTCCAAGGCGTCCCCTTGTACCTCGTAAGTTGGCCGTTACCTGTGTTGGTTGTATCGTTGGTGTCGTTGTCGTCGCACAAGCAATCGCCATGTCCATCACAATGCAATAGCCACCATGTCACTGGTTGCTGCCATAAACACGGGTGATCAATCAATGTTTTTGCCGCACACACATGTCTCAATGTTGTCGGTGATCATGACAATGTGTCTTGGTGTCAACACCTCCAGAGGTTCTCAAGGTTGTTGCGGATCTTAACATTTCCAATGCCAAAATGCACTGAGACGCATTGTCGCTTTCGTACACAACTTTAAAATCACTGTATTTTGTAAGAAGAGAATCACTATTTGTTAGTTGTTATATGATAAGAGCTCACCAAATAAAATACGTACACTTCACCGAACAATTCACTTTCTAGCGCTAGAAGGTCACCAATGTCAAAGGATGCGGCCGCACTAGTGGTTCCACTAGCCTTCTCCCCATAATCCTCACAATTATAGCATTGTGTGGGACTTTTTTCTGTCTCATTGTTCTTCTCGAATTTCCTATCTTGACTATACGCTACTTGACTTCGCTACTTGACTTCCAGGCGCATATATTAACTTGCTCTACCACCTTCTACATTCCTTTTCTTCTCTAGTTAATCATAAGACTACATTTTAGTTGTAATCGCTCTTGCACTAACAAGAGTCTCACCATATATCAGGTAGTTACCAATTCGTGTAAGGACGTAATGAAGTAAGCCGGAGGAAGGCCACATGTATTCGTCTTCAACCTCGAGCTATCCAATCTATGTCTAAGATCCCTCGGTTGAAGGTATCGGCAACTTATTAGGTGTGGTCTTGTCAATGAATTGTGCTTCCAAAATAGCACAATTTTTTCTGTATTGGGGGCATCCCTTTTGACCCAACAAACCCCTTAAATCTCGCCTTCCATATGGCATAATTGAAAACACCATCAAACTTTGTCACGTCTAACCTGATTGACATGGAAAATTCTGTCCACGCAGGTGTTGGAGATATGCCCAAGAGGCAATAATAAAAGTGGTTATTATATATCTTTATGTTTATGATAAATGTTTATATACCATGCTATAATTGTATTAACCGAAACATTGATACATGTGTGATATGTAAACAACAAAGAGTCCCTAGTATGCCTCTTAACTAGCTTGTTGATTAATGGATGATTAGTTTCATAATCATGAACATTGGATGTTATTAATAACAAGGTTATATCATTGTATGAATGATGTAATGGATACACCCATATTAAGCGTAGCATAAGATCTCGTCATTAAGTTATTTGCTATAAGCTTTCGATACATAGTTACCTAGTCCTTATGACCATGAGATCATGTAAATCACTTATACCGGAAAGGTACTTTGATTACACCAAACGCCACTGCGTAAATGGGTGGTTATAAAGGTGGGATTAAGTATCCGGAAAGTATGAGTTGAGGCATATGGATCAACAGTGGGATTTGTCCATCCCGATGACGGATAGATATACTCTGGGCCCTCTCGGTGGAATGCCGTCTAATGTCTTGCAAGCATATGAATAAGTTCATAAGAGACCACATACCACGGTACGAGTAAAGAGTACTTGTCAGGAGACGAGTGATACGTCTCCAACGTATCGATAATTTCTTGTGTTCCATGCCACATTATTGATGTTATCTACATGTTTTATGCACACTTTATGTCATATTCGTGCATTTTCTGGAACTAACCTATTAACAAGATGCCGAAGTGCCGATTCTTTGTTTTCTGCTGTTTTTGGTTTCGAAATCCTAGTAAAGAAATATTCTCGGAATTGGACGAAATAAAAGCCCAGAGGCCTATTTTCTCACGAAGCTTCCAGAAGTCCGAAGATGAGACGAAGAGGGGCCACGGGGTGGCCAAACCCTAGGGCGGCGCGGCCCCACCCCTGGCCGCGCCGGCCTGTGGTTTGGGCCCCCCGTGCCGCCTCTTGACTTGCCCTTCCGCCTACAAATAGCCTCCGTGACGAAACCCCCGGTACCGAGAGCCACGATACGGAAAACATTGCGAGACGCCGTCGCCGCCGATCCCATCTCGGGGGATCCTGGAGATCGCCTCCGGCACCCTGCCGGAGAGGGGATTCATCTCCCGGAGGACTCTACGCCGCCATGGTCGCCTCCGGTGTGATGTGTGAGTAGTCTACCCCTGGACTATGGGTCCATAGCAGTAGCTAGATGGTTGTCTTCTCCCCATTGTGCTATCATTGTCGGATCTTGTGAGCTGCCTATCATGATCAAGATCATCTATATGTAATTCTATATGTTGCGTTTGTTGGGATCCGATGAATAGAGAATACTTGTTATGTTGATTATCAAAGTTATACATGTGTTGTTTATGATCTTGCATGCTCTCCGTTATTAGTAGATGCTCCGGCCAAGTAGATGCTTTTAACTCCAAGAGGGAGTACTTATGCTCGATAGTGGGTTCATGCCTGCATTGACACCGGGACGATGATGAGAAAGTTCTAAGGTTGTGTTGTGCTTGTTGCCACTAGGGATAAAACATTGATGCTATGTCTAAGGATGTAGTTGTTGATTACATTACGCACCATACTTAATGCAATTGTCCGTTGCTTGCAACTTAATGCTTGGAGGGGTTCGGATGATAACTCGAAGGTGGACTTTTTAGGCATAGATGCGGTTGGATGGCGGTCTATGTACTTTGTCGTAATGCCCAATTAAATCTCACTATACTCATCATGATATGTATGTGCATTGTCATGCTCTCTTTATTTGTCAATTGCCCAACTGTAATTTGTTCACCCAACATGCTTGTTCGTCTTATGGGAGAGACACCTCTAGTGAGCTGTGGACCCCGGTCCAATTCTCTTTCTTGAAATACAATCTACTGCAATACTTGTTCTACTTGTTTTCTCTGCAAACAATCATCTTCCACACAATACGGTTAATCCTTTGTTACAGCAAGCCGGTGAGATTGACAACCTCACTTGTTTCGTTGGGGCAAAGTACTTTGGTTGTGTTGTGCGGGTTCCACGTTGGCGCCGGAATCTCCGGTGTTGCGCCGCACTACATCCCGCCGCCATCAACCTTCAACGTGCTTCTTGGCTCCTCCTGGTTCGATAAACCTTGGTTTCTTTCCGAGGGAAAACTTGCTGCTTGTGCTCATCATACCTTCCTCTTGGGGTTGCCCAACGAACGTGTGAAATACACGCCATCAAGCATATTTTCTGGCGCCGTTGCCGGGGAGATCAAGACACGCTGCAAGGGGAGTCTCCACTTCTCAATCTCTTTATTTTGTTTTTGTCTTGCTTTATTTTATTTACTACTTTGTTTGCTGCACTAAATCAAAATACAAAAAAATTAGTTGCTAGTTTTACTTTATTTACTGTCTTGCACTCTATATCAAAAACACAAAAAAATTAGTTTACTTGCATTTACTTTATCTAGTTTGCTTTATTTACTGTTGCTAAAATGGCCAACGCTGAAAATACTAAGTTGTGTGACTTCACAACCACAAATAATAATGATTTCTTATGCACACCTATTGCTCCACCTGCTACTACAGCAGAATTCTTTGAAATTAAGCCCGCTTTACTGAATCTTGTCATGAAAGATCAATTTTACGGAATTAGTTCCGATGATGCTTGCTGCCCATCTTAATAATTTTGTTGAACTATGCGAAATGCAAAAATATAAAGATGTAGATGGTGATATTATTAAACTAAAATTGTTCCCTTTCTCATTAAGAGGAAGAGCTAAAGATTGGTTGCTATCTCCGCCTAAGAATAGTATTGATTCATGGACTAAATGCAAGGATGCTTTTATTGGTAGATATTATCCCCCTGCTAAAATTATATCTTTGAGGAGTAGCATAATGAATTTTAAACAATTAGATACTGAACATGTTGCTCAAGCTTGGGAAAGAATGAAATCTCTCGGTTAAAAATTGCCCAACCCATGGAGTCGACTACTTGGATGATCATCCAAACCTTCTATGCGGGACTAAATTTTTCTTCACGGAATTTATTGGATTCAGTCTGCTGGAGGTACCTTTATGTCCATCACTCTTGGTGAAGCAACAAAGCTTCTTGATAATATGATGATCAACTACTCTGAATGGCACACGGAAAGAGCTCCACAAGGTAAGAAGGTAAATTCAGTCGAAGAAACCTCTTCCTTGAGTGATAAGATTGATGTTATTATGTCTATGCTTGCGAATGATAGGACTAATGTTGATCCTAATAATGTTCCATTAGCTTCATTGGTTGCACAAGAAGAACATGTTGATGTAAACTTCATTAAAAATAATAATTTCAACAACAATGCTTACCGGAACAATTCTAGTAATAACTATAGGCCATATCCTTATAATAATGGTAACGGTTATGCTAATTCTTATGGGAATTCTTACAACAATAATAGGAATACACCCCCTGGACTTGAGGCCATGCTTAAAGAATTTATTAGTACACAAACTGCCTTTAACAAATCTGTTGAGGAAAAGCTCAATAAAATTGATATTCTTGTTTCTAGAGTTGATAGTCTTGCCTCCGATGTTGATCTTTTGAAATCGAAAGTTATGCCTAATAGGGATATTGAAAATAAAATTGTTACTACAGCAAATGCCATTCAAGTTAGAATTAATGAGAATATAAGATTAATGGCTGAAGCTGCGTGCTAGGTGGGATAGAGAAGAAAATGAAAAACTAGCTAAAGAGAAGAATATAGCTAAAGTTTGGACTATTACCACCACTAGTAATGCTAATGCTACACATGTTGCTGCACCTCCTACTCATACTAATAAAAGAATTGGTGTTAGCAATGTTTCCACTTCTAATGCAAAGCGCGAAAACTGCCTGAAAGCTGCTAAAGCTGCTGAAACTGCTTGTGATAAAGTCTGCTGAAATTTTTTCCAACATTGGGGATGATGATCCCATTGCTTTAGATTATAATGGTTTGAATTTTGATGATTGCCACATCTCTGAAGTTATAAAGTTCTTGCAAAAACTTGCTAAAAGTCCTAGTGTTAGTGCTATAAATTTGGCTTTCACGCATCATATTACAAATGCTCTCATAAAAGCTAGAGAAGAGAAACTAGAGCGCGAAGCCTCTATTCCTAAAAAGCTAGAAGATGGTTGGGAGCCCATCATTAAGATGAAGGTTAAAGATTTTGATTGTAATGCTTTATGTGATCTTGGTGCAAGTATTTCGTTATGCCGAAGAAAATTTATAATATGCTTGACTTGCCACCGCTGAAAAATTGTTATTTGGATGTTAATCTTGCTGATCATTCTACAAAGAAACCTTTGGGTAAAGTTGATAATGTTCGCATTACCATTAACAATAATCTTGTTCCCGTTGATTTTGTTGTCTTGGATATTGAATGCAATGCATCTTGTCCAATTATATTGGGAAGACCTTTTCTTCGAACTCGTTGGTGCTACTATTGATATGAGGGAAGGTAATATAAAATATCAATTTCCTCTCAAGAAAGGTATGGAACACTTCCCTAGAAAGAGAATGAAGGTACCTTATGATTCTATCATTAGAACAAATTATGATGTTGATGCTTCATCTCTTGATGTTACTTGATACACACTTTCTGCGCCTAGGCTGAAAGGCGTTAAGAAAGCGCTTATGGGAGACAACCCATGTTTTTACCTACAGTACTTTGTTTTTATTTTGTGTCTTGGAAGTTGTTTACTACTGTAGCAACCTCTCCTTATCTTAGTTTTGTGTTTTGTTGTGCCAGGTTAAGCCGTTGATAGAAAAGTAAGTACTAGATTTGGATTACTGCGCAGTTCCAGATTTCTTTGCTGTCACGAATCTGAGCCCACTGCCCTGCAGGAAGCTCAGAAAATTATGCCAATTTACGTGCATGATCCTCAGATATGTACGCAACTTTCATTCAATTTGAGCATTTTCATTTGAGCAAGTCTGGTGCCATTTTAAAATTCGTCAATACGAACTGTTCTGTTTTGACAGATTCTGCCTTTTATTTCGCATTGCCTCTTTCGCTATGTTGGATGAATTTCTTTGATCCACTAATGTCCAGTAGCATTATGCAATGTCCAGAAGTGTTAAGAATGATTGTGTCACCTCTGAATATGTCAATTTATATTGTGCACTAACCCTCTAATGAGTTGTTTCGAGTTTGGTGTGGAGGAAGTTTTCAAGGATCAAGAGAGGAGTATGATGCAACATGATCAAGAAGAGTGAAAGCTCTAAGCTTGGGGATGCACCCGGTGGTTCACCCCTGCATATATCAAGAAGACTCAAGCGTCTAAGCTTGGGGATGCCCAAGGCATCCCCTTCTTCATCAACAAATTATCAGGTTCCTCCCCTGAAACTACATTTTTATTCGGCCACATCTTATGTGCTTTTTCTTGGAGCGTCGGTTTGTTTTTTATTTTTGTTTTGTTTGAATAAAATGGATCCTAGCATTCACTTTATGGGAGAGATACACACTCCGCTGTAGCATATGGACAAATATGTCCTTGGTTTCTACTCATAGTATTCATGGCGAAGTTTCTCCTTCGTTAAATTGTTATATGGTTGGAATTGGAAAATGATACATGTAGTAATTGCTATAAATGTCTTGGGTAATGTGATACTTGGCAATTGTTGTGCTCATGTTTAAGCTCTTGCATCATATGCTTTGCACCCATTAATGAAGAAATACATAGAGCATGCTAAAATTTGGTTTGCATATTTGGTTTCTCTAAGGTCTAGATAATTTCTAGTATTGAGTTTGAACAACAAGGAAGACGGTGTAGAGTCTTATAATGTTTTCAATATGTCTTTTATGTGAGTTTTGCTGCACCAGTTCATCCTTGTGTTTGTTTCTAACAAGCCTTGCTAGCCTAAACCTTGTATCGAGAGGGAATACTTCTCATGCATCCAAAATACTTGAGCCAACCACTATGCCATTTGTGTCCACCATACCTACCTACTACATGGTATTTTCCAGCCATTCCAAAGTAAATTGCTTGAGTGCTACCTTTAAAAATTCCATCATTCACCTTTGCAATATATAGCTCATGGGACAAATAGCTTAAAAACTATTGTGGTATTGAATATGTAATTATGCACTTTATCTCTTATTAAGTTGCTTGTTGTGCGATAACCATGTTTACTGGGGAACGCCATCAACTCATTGTTGAATTTCATGTGAGTTGCTATGCATGTTCGTCTTGTCCGAAGTAAGGGCGATCTACACCGAGTTGAATGGTTTGAGCATGCATATTGTGAGAGAAGAACATTGGGCCGCTAACTAAAGCCATGTTCCATGGTGGAAGTTTCGAGTTTTGGACAAACATCCTCAAATCTCTAATGAGAAAAGAATTAATTGTTGTTGAATGCTTAAAGCATTAAAAGAGGAGTCCATTGTCCGTTGTCTATGTTGTCCCGGTATGGATGTCTAAGTTGAGAATAATCAAAAGCGAGAAATCCAAATGCGAGCTTTCTCCTTAGACCTTTGTACAGGCGGCATAGAGGTACCCCTTTGTGATACTTGGTTAAAGCATATGTATTGCGGTGATAATCCAGGTAGTCCAAGCTAATTAGGACAAGGTGCGGGCACTATTAGTACACTATGCATGAGGCTTGCAACTTATAAGATATAATTTACATGATGCATATGCTTTATTACTACCGTTGACAAAATTGTTTCATGTTTTCAAAATCAAAGCTCTAGCACAAATATAGCAATCGATGCTTTTCCTCTATGAGGACCATTCTTTTACTTTCAATGTTGAGTCAGTTCACCTATTTCTCTCCACCTCAAGAAGCAAACACTTGTGTGAACTGTGCATTGATTCCTACATACTTGCTTATTGCACTTATTATATTACTCTATGTTGACAATATCCATGAGATATATATGTTACAAGTTGAAAGCAACCGCTGAAACTTAATCTTCTTTTGTGTTGCTTCAATACCTTTACTTTGAATTATTGCTTTATGAGTTAACTCTTATGCAAGACTTATTGATGCTTGTCTTGAAGTGCTATTCATGAAAAGTCTTTGTTTTATGATTCACTTGTTTACTCATGTCATCACCATTGTTTTGATCGCTGCATTCTCTACATATGCTTTACAAATAGTATGATCAAGTTTATGATGGCATGTCACTCCAGAAATTATCTTTGTTATCGTTTTACCTGCTCGGGACGAGCGAAACTAAGCTTGGGGATGCTGATACGTCTCCAACGTATCGATAATTTCTTGTGTTCCATGCCACATTATTGATGTTATCTACATGTTTTATGCACACTTTATGTCATATTCGTGCATTTTACGGAACTAACCTATTAACAAGATGCCGAAGTGCCGATTCTTTGTTTTACTGCTGTTTTTGGTTTCGAAATCCTAGTAAAGAAATATTCTCGGAATTGGACGAAATAAAAGCCCAGAGGCCTATTTTCTCACGAAGCTTCCGGAAGTCCGAAGATGAGACGAAGAGGGGCCACGGGGTGGCCAAACCCTAGGGCGGCGCGGCCCCACCCTCGGCCGCGCCGGCCCGTGGTTTGGGCCCCCGTGCCGCCTCTTGACTTGCCCTTCCGCCTACAAATAGCCTCCGTGACGAAACCCCCGATACCGAGAGCCACGATACGGAAAACATTGCGAGACGCCGTCGCCGCCGATCCCATCTCGGGGGATCCTGGAGATCGCCTCCGGCACCCTGCCGGAGAGGGGATTCATCTCCCGGAGGACTCTACGCCGCCATGGTCGCCTCCGGTGTGATGTGTGAGTAGTCTACCCCTGGACTATGGGTCCATAGCAGTAGCTAGATGGTTGTCTTCTCCCCATTGTGCTATCATTGTCGGATCTTGTGAGCTGCCTATCATGATCAAGATCATCTATATGTAATTCTATATGTTGCGTTTGTTGGGATCCGATGAATAGAGAATACTTGTTATGTTGATTATCAAAGTTATACATGTGTTGTTTATGATCTTGCATGCTCTCCGTTATTAGTAGATGCTCCGGCCAAGTAGATGCTTTTAACTCCAAGAGGGAGTACTTATGCTCGATAGTGGGTTCATGCCCGCATTGACACACGGGACAGTGATGAGAAAGTTCTAAGGTTGTGTTGTGCTTGTTGCCACTAGGGATAAAACATTGATGCTATGTCTAAGGATGTAGTTGTTGATTACATTACGCACCATACTTAATGCAATTGTCCGTTGCTTGCAACTTAATGCTGGAGGGGTTCGGATGATAACTCTGAAGGTGGACTTTTTAGGCATAGATGCGGTTGGATGGCGGTCTATGTACTTTGTCGTAATGCCCAATTAAATCTCACTATACTCATCATGATATGTATGTGCATTGTCATGCTCTCTTTATTTGTCAATTGCCCAACTGTAATTTGTTCACCCAACATGCTTGTTCGTCTTATGGGAGAGACACCTCTAGTGAGCTGTGGACCCCGGTCCAATTCTCTTTACTTGAAATACAATCTACTTGCAATACTTGTTCTACTTGTTTTCTCTGCAAACAATCATCTTCCACACAATACGGTTAATCCTTTGTTACAGCAAGCCGGTGAGATTGACAACCTCACTCGTTTCGTTGGGGCAAAGTACTTTGGTTGTGTTGTGCGGGTTCCACGTTGGCGCCGGAATCTGCGGTGTTGCGCCGCACTACATCCCGCCGCCATCAACCTTCAACGTCCTTCTTGGCTCCTCCTGGTTCGATAAACCTTGGTTTCTTTCTGAGGGAAAACTTGCTGCTATGCTCATCATACCTTCCTCTTGGGGTTGCCCAACGAACGTGTGAAATACACGCCATCAACGAGGTTGAACAAGGTATAGAGTGATACCGAAGATCAAACCTCGGACAAGTAAAATATCGCGAGACAAAGGGAATTGGTATTGTATGTGAATGGTTCATTCGATCACTAAAGTCATCGTTGAATATGTGGGAGCCATTATGGATCTCCGGATCCCGCTATTGGTTATTGGTCGGAGTGAGTACTCAACCATGTCCGCATAGTTCACGAACCGTAGGGTGACACACTTAAAGTTGGATGTTGAAATGGTAGTACTTGAATATGGAATGGAGTTCGAATATTTGTTCGGAGTCCCGGATGAGATCCCGGACATCACGAGGAGTTCCGGAATGGTCCGGAGAATAAGATTCATATATAGGATGTCATTTTATGTGAATTAAAATGTCGCGGAAGGTTCTATGGAAGGTTCTAGAAGGTTCTAGAAAAGTCCGGAAGAAACCACCAAGGAAGGTGGAGTCCACATGGGACTCCACCTCCATGGCCGGCCAACCCTAGTGGGGGAGGAGTCCCAAGTGGACTCCCCTTAGGGGGCCGGCCACCCCCATATGGGAGGTGGAACTCCCACCTTTGGTGGGAGTCCTAGCTTGGCTAGGTTTCCCCTCCTTTTGGAAGGTTTTGGTTCGGGTCTTATTCGAAGACTTGGAGACCAACTCTTGGGGATCCACCTATATAATGAGGGGCCAAGGGAGGGGCCGGCCACCCCAAGACCACAACCTGGCCGCCCCCTTGAGTGGCCGGCCACCCCCTCCCAAACCCTAGCCACCCCCCTCTCCTCCATAGCTCCCGCGTGCTTTAGCGAAGCTCCGCCGGAGTTCTCCACCGCCACCGACACCACGCCGTCGTGCTGTAGGATTCAAGAGGAGCTACTACTTCCGCTGCCCGCTGGAACGGGAGGTGGACGTCGTCTTCATCAACAACCGAACGTGTGACCGAGTACGGAGGTGCTGCCCGTTCGTGGCGCCGGAACCGATCGTGATCAAGATCTTCTACGCGCTTTTGCAAGCGGCAAGTGAACGTCTACCGCAGCAACAAGAGCCTCATCTTGTAGGCTTTGGAATCTCTTCAAGGGTGAGACTCGATACCCCCTCGTTGCTACCGTCTTCTAGATTGCATCTTGGCTTGGATTGCGTGTTCGCGGTAGGAAAATTTTTGTTTTCTATGCAACGTTATCCTACAGTGGTATCAGAGCCGGGTCTATGCATAGATGGTTGCACGAGTAGAACACAATGGTTTTGTGGGCGTTGATGCTCTTGTTATCTTTAGTTGAGTACTTTGCATCTTTATGGCATAGTGGGATGAAGCGGCTCGGACTAACTTTACATGACCGCGTTCATGAGACTTGTTCCTCGTTCGACATGCAACTTGTATTGCATAAGAGGCTTTGCGGGTGTCTGTCTCTCCTACTATAGTAAAGATTCAATTTACTCTTCTATTGACAACATTAGTATCAACGTTGTGGTTCATGTTCGTAGGTAGATTAGATCTATATCGAAAACCCTAAACCACGTAAAATATGCAAACCAAATTAGAGAGCGTCTAACTTGTTTTTGCAGGGTTTGGTGATGTGATATGGCCATAATGTGATGATGAATATGTATGAGATGATCATTATTGTATTGTGGCAACCGGCAGGAGCCTTATGGTTATCTTTAAATTTCATGTTGAGTAGTATTTCAAAGTAGTTGTAATAGTTGCTACATGGAGAACAATCATGAAGACGGCGCCATTGACCTTGACGCTACGCCGACGATGATGGAGATCATGCCCGAAGATGATGGAGATCATGTCCGTGCTTTGGAGATGAAGATCAAAGGCGCAAAGACAAAAGGGCCATATCATATCACATATGAACTGCATGTGATGTTAATCCTTTTATGCATCTTATTTTGCTTAGATCGCGACGGTAGCATTATAAGATGATCCCTCACTAAAATCTCAAGATAATAAAGTGTTCATCCTTAGTAGCACCGTTGCCAAGACTTGTCGTTTCGAAGCATCTCGTGACGATCGGGTGTGATAGAATCAACAAGTGCATACAACGGGTGCAAGCCAGTTTTGCACATGCGGATACTAAGGTGGCCTTGACGAGCCTAGCATGTACAGACATGGTCTCGGAACACATGATACCGAAAGGTAGAGCATGAATCATATAATTGATATGATGAACACTTTGAGTGTTCGCCATTAAAATTACACCTTGTCTCGTGATGATCGGACTATGGTGTGGTGGATTTGGTTCGTGTGATCACTAAGACAATGCGAGGGATATTGTTTTGAGTGGGAGTTCACCTAGATTTTTAATTATGTTGAATTAAAATTTGAACTCAATTTGTCATAAACTTAGTCTAAACTATTGCAAATATATGTTGTAGAGATGGCGTCCCCAATCAATTTTAACCGAGTTCCTAGAGAAAGAAAAGCTTAAGAGCAACGGTAGCAACTTCACCGACCGGTTCCGTCATGTGAGGATCTTCCTCTCCGACGGAAATCTGCAATATGTGCTTGATGCACCGCTAGGTGACCCTCCTGCAGAAACCGAAACCGATGAAGTAAAAGCTGTTTACGAGACTCGGAAAACTCGGTACTCTCAAGTTCGGTGTGCCATCCTGTGCGATCCGGAATCCGATCTTCAAAAACGTTTTGAGCACCACGATCCTCATGAGTTGATGAATGAGCTGAAAGCTATTTTTGAGACTCATGCGGCCGTGGAATGCTATGAAGCATCGAAACATTTCTTCGGCTGTATGATGGAAGAAGGCAGCTCCATTAGTGAGCACATGCTCGCCATGACCGGGCATGCGAAGAAACTCAGTGACTTGGGAATAGTGATTCCTAACGGATCGGGGATTAATCGTGTCCTTCAATCACTTGCCACCAAGTTACAAGAACTTTGTGATGAACTACAATATGCGAGAACATGAACAAGGAGTTACCTCGAACTCTTTGGCATGCTAAAAGCTGCTGAGATTGAGATCAAGAAAGAGCACCAAGTGTTGATGGTCAACAAGACCACCGGTTTCAAGAAACAGGGCAAGTCTAAGGGAAATTTCAAGAAGGGTGGCAAGAAAGCTGCCACGCCTCCTATGAAACCTAAGAACGGCCCTAAGCCCGATGCTTGAGTGCTATTACTGCAAGGAGAAGGGACACTTGGAAGCGTAATTGCTCCAAGTATTTGGCGGATCCGAAGAGCGGCCTTGTCAAGAAGAAGAAAGAAGGTATATCCGATATACATGTTATAGATGTTTATCTCACTGGTTCTCGTTCTAGTACACGGGTATTTGATACTGGTTCGGTTGCTCATATTTGTAACTCGAAACAGGAACTAAAGAATAAACGAAGACTACTGAAAGATGAAGTGACGATGCGCGTTGGAAATGGATCCAAAGTCGATGTGATCGCTCGTCGGCACACTTCCTCTACATCTACCTTCGGGATTAGTTTTAAGCCTAAATAATTGTTATTTTGTACCCGCGTTGAGCATGAACATTATATCTGGATCTTGTTTAATGCAAGACGGTTATTCATTCAAGTCCGAGAATAATGGTTGTTCTATTTTTATGAATAATATCTTTTATGGTCGAGCACCGAAAAGAATGGCTTATTTACTGTTAGATCTCGATAGTAGTGATACGCATATACATAACATTGATGCTAAGCGAATTAAATTGAATGATAATTCTACTTATATGTGGCACTGTCGTCTTGGTCATATTGGAGTGAAGCACATGAAGAAACTCCATACTGATGGATTACTTGAATGACTTGACTTTGAGTCACTTGATAGATGCGAAGCATGTCTAATGGGAAAAATGACTAAGACTCCATTTTCTGGAATGATGGAGTGAGCTACTGACTTATTGGAAATCATACATACCGATGTGTGCGGACCAATGAGTGTAGCATCGCGCGGTGGTTATCGTTATGTTCTAACCTTCACAGATGATCTGAGTAGATATGGATATATCTATTTCATGAAACATAAATCCGAAACTTTTGAGAAGTTTAAGGAATTCCAAAGTGAAGTAGAAAATCAACGTAACAAGAAGATTAAATTTCTACGATCTGATTGCGGAGGTAAATATCTGAGTTATGAGTTTGGCATGCATTTAAAGAAATGCGGAATACTTTCACAATTGACACCGCCGGGAACACCACAACGAAACGGTGTGTCCGAACGTCGTAATCGAACTCTCTTAGATATGGTTCGTTCTATGATGTCTCTTACTGATTTGCCGTTATCATTTTGGAGTTATGCATTAGAGACAGCCGCATTCACTTTAAATAGAGCACCATCAAAATCCGTAGAAACGACACCGTATGAATTATGGTTTAATAAGAAACCTAAGCTGTCGTTCCTTAAAGTTTGGGGTTGCGAAGCCTATGTAAAAAAGTTACAACCGGACAAGCTAGAACCCAAAGCGGAGAAATGCGTCTTCATAGGATACCCTAAGGAAACTATAGGGTACACTTTCTATCACAGATCCGAAGGCAAAATCTTTGTTGCTAAGAACGGAACCTTTCTTGAGAAAGAATTTCTCACTAAAGAAGTGACTTGGAAAAAAGTAGAACTCGATGAGATTAATGAATCTATACTCGTTGATCGGAGTAGCGCGATGCAGGAAGTTGTACCTGTACCGCCTACACCGGCAACGAGAGGAAGCTAATGATAATGATCATGAAACTTCGAACGAGGAAACTATCGAACCTCGCAGATCGACAAGGGAACGTGCCACTCCTGATTGGTATGATCCTTGTCTAAATGTCATGATTGTGGATAACAATGATGAGGACCCTGCGACGTATGAAGAAGCGATGATGAGCCCAGATTCCAACAAATGGCAAGAAGCCATGAAATCCGAAATGGGATCCATGTATGATAACAAAGTATGGACTTTGGTAGACTTACCCGATAGCCGAAAGGCTGTCGAGAATAAATGGATCTTCAAAAGAAAAACAGATGTTGATGGTAATATTACTGTCTATAAAGCTCGACTTGTCGCAAAGGGTTTCCGACAAATTCAAGGAGTTGACTATGATGAGACTTTCTCACCCGTAGCGAAGCTAAAATCTGTGAGGATTTTGTTAGCAATAGCTGCATTTTTCGATTATGAGATTTGGCAGATGGATGTCAAAACGGCGTTCCTTAATGGAGACATTGAGGAAGAGTTGTATATGGTACAACCCAAAGGTTTTGTCGATCCTAAAAATGCTGACAAAGTATGCAAACTTCAGCGTTCAATCTATGGACTGAAGCAAGCATCAAGAAGTTGGAACCGACGCTTTGATAAGGTGATCAAAGACTTCGGGTTTATACAGTGTCATGGAGAGGCCTGTATTTACAAGAAAGTGAGTGGGAGCTACTGTAGCATTCCCGATATTATATGTAGATGACATATTATTGATTGGGAATGATATAGAACTATTAAGCAGATGTAAAAGGTTATTTGAATAACGGTTTTTCAATGAAAGACCTTGGTGAAGCATCATATATATTAGGCATCAAGATTTATAGAGATAGATCAAGACGCCTAATAGGGCTATCACAGAGTACATACCTGGACAAGATTCTAAAGAAGTTTAGAATGGACGAAAGTAAGAAAGGGTTTTTACCTATGTTACCAAGCAAGGTCTTGAGTAAGACTCAAGGACCGGCTACGGCAGAAGAAAGAGAAAGGATGAATCAGATCCCCTATGCTTCGGCGATGAGGCTCTATTATGTATGCCATGCTATGTACAAGACCGGATATAGCGCATGCTGTTAGTTTGACTAGCGAGATATCAAAGTGATCCGGGAATAGAACACTCGGACAGCGGTCAAGAATATCCTGAAGTACTTGAAAAGAACTAAGGATATGTTTCTTTGTTATGGAGGTGACCAAGAGCTCGTTGTAACAAGTTACACCGATGCAAGTTGGAACACTGATCCTGATGACTCTAAGTCACAGTATGGGTACGTGTTTATATTGAATGGTGCTGCAATAAGTCGGGCAAGCTCGAAGCGGTGCACGGTGGCGAAGTCTTCAACAGAATCGGAGTACATAGCGGCTTCGGAGGCTTCATCGAAGCGGTATGGATGAAGAGGTTCATTGTAGAGCTCGGTGTGGTTCCTAGTGCATTGGACCCACTAGTCATATACTTGTGACAACATGGGTGCCATCGCCAATGCACAAGAACCAAGGTCACACAAGAGGTCGAAGCATATCAAGCTGCATTACCACTCGATTCGCGAGTACATCGAAGATGGAGAAGTAAAGATTTGCAAAGTACATACTGATCTGAATGTAGCAGATCCGTTGACTAAACCTCTCCCTAGGGCAAAGCATGACCAACACCAGAATGTCATGGGTGTTAGGTTCCTTACAATGTAATCTAGATTATTGACTCTAGTGCAAGTGGGAGACTGTTGGAGATATGCCCAAGAGGCAATAATAAAAGTGGTTATTATATATCTTTATGTTTATGATAAATGTTTATATACCATGCTATAATTGTATTAACCGAAACATTGATACATGTGTGATATGTAAACAACAAAGAGTCCCTAGTATGCCTCTTAACTAGCTTGTTGATTAATGGATGATTAGTTTCATAATCATGAACATTGGATGTTATTAATAACAAGGTTATATCATTGTATGAATGATGTAATGGATACACCCATATTAAGCGTAGCATAAGATCTCGTCATTAAGTTATTTGCTATAAGCTTTCGATACATAGTTACCTAGTCCTTATGACCATGAGATCATGTAAATCACTTATACCGGAAAGGTACTTTGATTACACCAAACGCCACTGCGTAAATGGGTGGTTATAAAGGTGGGATTAAGTATCCGGAAAGTATGAGTTGAGGCATATGGATCAACAGTGGGATTTGTCCATCCCGATGACGGATAGATATACTCTGGGCCCTCTCGGTGGAATGTCGTCTAATGTCTTGCAAGCATATGAATAAGTTCATAAGAGACCACATACCACGGTACGAGTAAAGAGTACTTGTCAGGAGACGGGGTTGAACAAGGTATAGAGTGATACCGAAGATCAAACCTCGGACAAGTAAAATATCGCGAGACAAAGGGAATTGGTATTGTATGTGAATGGTTCATTCGATCACTAAAGTCATCGTTGAATATGTGGGAGCCATTATGGATCTCCGGATCCCGCTATTGGTTATTGGTCGGAGTGAGTACTCAACCATGTCCGCATAGTTCACGAACCGTAGGGTGACACACTTAAAGTTGGATGTTGAAATGGTAGTACTTGAATATGGAATGGAGTTCGAATATTTGTTCGGAGTCCCGGATGAGATCCCGGACATCACGAGGAGTTCCGGAATGGTCCGGAGAATAAGATTCATATATAGGATGTCATTTTATGTGAATTAAAATGTCGCGGAAGGTTCTATGGAAGGTTCTAGAAGGTTCTAGAAAAGTCCGGAAGAAACCACCAAGGAAGGTGGAGTCCACATGGGACTCCACCTCCATGGCCGGCCAACCCTAGTGGGGGAGGAGTCCCAAGTGGACTCCCCTTAGGGGGCCGGCCACCCCCATATGGGAGGTGGAACTCCCACCTTTGGTGGGAGTCCTAGCTTGGCTAGGTTTCCCCTCCTTTTGGAAGGTTTTGGTTCGGGTCTTATTCGAAGACTTGGAGACCAACTCTTGGGGATCCACCTATATAATGAGGGGCCAAGGGAGGGGGCCGGCCACCCCAAGACCACAACCTGGCCGCCCCCCTTGAGTGGCCGGCCACCCCCCCCCAAACCCTAGCCCCCCCCTCTCCTCCATAGCTCCCGCGTGCTTTAGCGAAGCTCCGCCGGAGTTCTCCACCGCCACCGACACCACGCCGTCGTGCCGTCGGATTCAAGAGGAGCTACTACTTCCGCTGCCCGCCGGAACGGGAGGTGGACGTCGTCTTCATCAACAACCGAACGTGTGACCGAGTACGGAGGTGCTGCCCGTTCGTGGCGCCGGAACCGATCGTGATCAAGATCTTCTACGCGCTTTTGCAAGCGGCAAGTGAACGTCTACCGCAGCAACAAGAGCCTCATCTTGTAGGCTTTGGAATCTCTTCAAGGGTGAGACTCGATACCCCCTCGTTGCTACCGTCTTCTAGATTGCATCTTGGCTTGGATTGCGTGTTCGCGGTAGGAAATTTTTTGTTTTCTATGCAACGTTATCCTACAGCAGGTATAACCTCCCTTACAGGAAGATCGTACCGCTCTACGAGAACTATGGCCGCATTCTCTTCATATTGACCCACCATGATGTATCCTCGGTGCTCTCATCGAATAGGCGCATCCGATATGATCTCTTAGACCGCCTACCATACTGATCTAAGATTCTCTTTTAGATCATCAAAGCTCCTCTACATGCGCCCGTGCTTTCAAAACTTGTGCTTCAGATTTCGGGATAGGCAACTCGTGAACTCTTGCCTCTCCATGCGGCTCCTTTTATGACCTCTTGGTGGCTACCTTTCCATCTACTTGAAGTACCCAAGTGGACTTGACTTCCAACTAAAATTTCATTTGATTCGTGATAGTTTTGATCCTATATCGACCTCCATCTATCCCCATGTGGAGGTCGTAAGCGCCAAGCCATCTCATGTCATACAAATTGGCCTTTAATTTTCTGTTGGATGCACAAACTAATTGAGCCGGTCCACACCTTTGTTGAATCAAAATTCCATGTCTCTCACAATCATGAAGACCTCGGGACTCTATAAATCCTCGTCGTTCCGCACTTAGTCTCATATGGACAGGACAACTTATACGATTGAACCACCTATCTGATTGTCCATAAACATCTATGCCTCGAGTACTATCTCTTTTTCATTTTGGGTGTCAACTCGATCCAACTGACGGTGCTTGCCAAACAAATCTCATACCAACTTGCCATCGCAGCCACGATCTATGTAGTTGCTTACCCATGGTGTTCTGCCACCATTTCGGCATTCACTATCTCTTAGGTCTCAATGTACTACTACAATGGTATTCGCTATCTCTTAGGTCTCACTGTACTACTACGATGGCATTCGCTATCTCTTAGGTCTCGTTGTACTACTACGATGGAAACACTCATTTCCTTCAAAACAACATCATCTCATCGCAACTGTCTAGATCATATGCACCATGATCCAATATGCAACCGACTCTTATAACGCTAATTAGAATTATATGTGATATTGAAGAAAGTAGACATGAGATGATTTTGTTAACTAGGTATTACTACATCCCCGGGGTATACAAGCGCTCCTCCCCATGTAATAAGTCAACATAACACAATCAATGACAAGCCCGCGAAACCATCAAACACTCTCAACCACGGGGACAAGGCTGGCCGGTCGCACTACCACAAGGGTTTGGACCGTCCTAATCATCACCTTCATGGTCTCGTGTCTAACCCATCTATTTTTTCTAGTCTATTTTGAGTATCGTACGTTGTGTATTTATATAACAAGCATGTGTTATAAGTGTTCTATGCCAACATCTAACCACTTATGAGATTGTTTTTTTGGAAGGCTCGACCCATAGAATTTTGGAGAAATTTTAAGTGCCACACTCGCGCATAAACCTCATAAATAAGTATATTCGAGCGTGTTCGGTGGCTTTAGAAAAAAAAGTCACTTGAGTTTAGAAATGGGAGTTTGCCAAGAAATTAGTACGGGAAATTGATTATTAGTCCAAATCCGATGTTTGGTGTGGGCTGAGAATTAGTGGTGCAAATTTTACAGCAAATCATTTTCTTTTTTTCTTCCTAGGCTTTGATGTCTACTCGTAACTCTCATCGAATGGCATGTGCAATGGAAGCCGTTTTCTCCGATTCCCTTTCCCCAGACTAATTATCAGGCCTTCCCTAGGGAAGAGAAAAGAGGGAGCAGACTCCCTACATTCCCCCTCCATTTTCTTAAGGTCTTGTTCGGCTAATCCACCTCCTAAGTGGATTGGAGTGGTTTGGAGTGTATTAGGGAGGATTTTGACTTAGATGGAATTTAATCCCCCTCAATACACCTCAAACATGGTGGATTCATATGAAACCGAACAAGGTCTAAGGTCTTGTTTACTTCTAGTCTATTAGAGGGATAGGAGAGGATTATCCCAAATCCCAATAGTCCCTTCCCAAGATATCCCTGCAAATTCCCACATTTTATAGTGTTTTTATAATATTAAAATTATACCATAGAGGTTTTCCCCTACGGTAAAGGTTATCAAGAAACCCCATATTTTTTCCTAGATTAAAAACTCCATCATATGCTACTTTACTTTTTGGAAAGAGTATTTGAGGGGATGGAATGGGATTGGGTGAATATCAAAATCTCTCCCATCCCCAAACCTATTTGGGGTGAAAATATGAGATAAGTAAGCAATGCACATAAGCCATACGGCCATGTTCGGTTTCACATATTTCGGAAGGATTGGTATGGTTTGGGGGTATTAAATCTGATCTAAATTAAAATTCTCCCCAATCGACTCAAATACACTTGAGAAAACGTATAAACGGAACAATGCCTACCTGGGAATTTAAGTCCTCTACCCATTAATTATCATTTCCTAATTATAATTACCTCGTACCAAATTAACACGCTGGTTGAAGTGGATATCTAAAGAACTATTTTTACACAATTTTTTGTATTCGTTTCAAATTGGTTTCGAAGCCATGACATCTAGATTCCATGTTTTTTGGGAGGCCGGTTATCAAATGATGAGGTTGTGGACTTTGGAGGGATATCTCCTCCTGTGAAGGGGGCCCGCTCAAGTGGTCGTATTCGGCTTCAAGAGAATGCTGATGACACACAAATGAAACGAGCTCAAAAACTGGCGAAAGCTAAGGATGTTGCCTCTTCGCCATGCATACCCAGATCTAAGGGCAATAAGCCTCGGACTCTACAAGAGCAGCAGCTTCTTTCAGCCAAGGACAAAGGTCCAGTTTCAGGTACTTTAAAACCTTCTAAATTGTCGCAGAGTTCTATTCCAGATGATATTATTATTTCTCGGGCGACAAATTTAGGAGTTTCGCTTGGTTCTTCACCCTCTCTGGCTTCAAATTTGATTAAAAAAATATCAAGGACAATGATAATAGCCGTGCTCTGATTATGCTATCTAAAAACTTAGCAGAGAAAAATAAAGATGAGATATTGCCACAACATGCAACTTATGAAGAAGCTAATGTTTTATCCTTTGACTTGATGGACGAAAACAATAGTTTGGTAGAGGAACAGAAAGAACCTGCTATACGGGAAACAAAAATAACTAGAGTATATAAAAGAAGAAACAAGGTGCAACCAAAAGTGGTTCGCAGAAGTGCCCGGCTTAGTAAGAAATAAGTTGTTCTCACGATGAAAGGAGGTTTCTGGAATAGTGGAGGTTTTAGGGATACGGCTAAGCATCTTTTTGTAAATGAAACTATACGGGAACAAAAGTTAGACTTCTTTGCGATATTAGAATCCGGGAGGGACAATTTTTCGGCCCCTTTTTTGAAGCATATTTCTGGAGGGTTGGACTTCCAGTGGTACTGTATACCCCCCATAGGTAGATCTGGGGGTATTCTAGTGGGCATTAATGCCGATACCATTGAGGTTGACAAAGTTGTGGTGGGTGATAGATGCGTAAATTTTTATGTCACTTCAAAATGTGACAAATTCAAGTGGGTGATGGTTGCTGTTTATGGGGCTGCACAAGATGAACACAAACCCGCCTTCCTCTCGGAACTAGTTAGAATCTGTGAGGATGAGCCTCTTCCAATGATTGTTGGAGGGGATTTCAATATTATTCGGCGTAGAGAAGAGAAGAATAATGACAACTTTAATACACGATGGCCTTTTATCTTTAATGATTATTGAAAGCTTGGACTTGAGAGAATTATGCTTATCTGGACGACAATATACATGGGCGAATCGCGGAGATACCCCAACATATGAAAAATTGGATAGAATTCTCGCTAGTGTTGAATGTGTTATCACCAGAATTTGACCGGATCAGAGGTGGGCCGGGATTAAAGATGGGCTTGAAGAATATACATGGAAGAAATACATGAATCGGCCTTATATGCAAAGTTTGGGCTAGTTTGCCCGTGTATCTGTAAATATAGTAGGATGCGTGTCGGTTAGATAGAGTTTGGCTCGTGCACGGTTGGGATTATTCCCACGTTAGAAAGTCTACGGACTATAAATATGTATCTAGGGTTTCTGAAATAAACAACAATCACGTTCACCACAAACCAATCTAGGCGCGTCGCCAACTCCCTTGTCTCGAGGGTTTCTTCCGGGTAAGCATCATGCTGCCTAGATCATCTTGCGATCTAGGCAGTACAAGTTTATTCGTTGTTCATGCGTTGCTCGTGCTGAAGCCTTGTTGATGGCGAGCAACGTAGTTATCATAGACGTGTTAGGGTTAGCATTGTTTCATCGTATCATATGCTTTTGTCCGTGCAACCCTTAGACGTCTAGCCGCCCTTACACCTATCTTAGGTGTAAGGGCGGCACCTCGCTTGATCATTATTTAGTAGATCCGATCCGTTATGATTGCTCCTTGTTCTTCAAGGATTAGTTTAATATCTGCATAGTTAGGCCTTACAAACGGGTTGAAGGATCCGAGTGGCACGTAGGGTGTAGTTTGCTAGCCCTAGACAGGATGTTCCGGGGATCAACTTCATGTTGGTTTTTAGGCCTTGTCTAGGGACGGTTTACGATCACCGTGCGTGGCCGCCAGGCTCAATCACGCGTAGGATGTTCCGATTATGTGGTGAAAACCCTAAATCGTCGTAGGTCGTTTTAGCTTCATTTTGATCAAGCGGGACCACCATCCGATCGTACACCTCGTACGAATCATGGGTGGATCGGCTCCTTGAGCCGATTCACAGGACAACCTGAGAGCCGATCGAGGCTCGTATTTAATGTTTACGTGTATGCCATGCAGGAAACTAAGCGAGGAAAAATCCAACACCTTCCTGACCAGGTATAGGTCAGGTGGCACGCCCTTGCACCAGCATCGGACGTGCGTGCCGAGTCTTTGCGGGCCGTCGCTCGAGGGACCAGGGCCAGCCGCAGTCTTGGGAGCCTCCCGGCTCTACTGTGTTGCTCGTCGCTGCTCGCCGGTGGGTTTCTGACCGCAACACATTCCGGCACGCCCGGTGGGACAGTCTTCGACATCAACCGCATCGCCATCTACATCTGAGATGGCGGAAGGCACTCCAGTCACGTACGAGGATCTGACCGAGGAGCTCAAGAAGAAGTATGACGAGGTTAAAGCGATCCTCGAAGCCGACCTCATCGGCTCTTTCCAGAGAACCCGCTCACACGGCATCAGGTGGAAAGGGTTCTCACCGGAAGGCGCGCTCGATGGAGTGGACCTGTCCGCCCCGTCAGAGGAACGCACCAGGTCTCTGCGTCAGGAGATTAACTTCATGGCAGCTCATTCGCTGCACCGCCATTCTGAGAGCCTGGTGAACACTTTGGAGCGTGTCGCTCTTCGGGTGATCCAGGAAATCATGAGGCATCAGTACTCTCCGTCAGGACCAGCTCTAGGGACTCACCAAGGAGAGATGCCACTCCAGTCCCGACCACCGCTGCCATTCGCGTTGGCAGCACCAGAAGTGCCGAGTTCACCGGCATACGTCGTCTACAGGATCGGTGGTGACCCTAGCGATTACCAGTTCTTGTATGAGGCTCCTAAGTGTAGGATAACGTTGCATAGAAAACAAAAAATTTCCTACCGCGAACACGCAATCCAAGCCAAGATGCAATCTAGAAGACGGTAGCAACGAGGGGGTATCGAGTCTCACCCTTGAAGAGATTCCAAAGCCTACAAGATGAGGCTCTTGTTGCTGCGGTAGACGTTCACTTGCCGCTTGCAAAGCGCGTAGAAGATCTTGATCACGATCGGTTCCGGCGCCACGAACGGGCAGCACCTCCGTACTCGGTCACACGTTCGGTTGTTGATGAAGACGACGTCCACCTCCCCGTTCCGGCGGGCAGCGGAAGTAGTAGCTCCTCTTGAATCCGACAGCACGACGGCGTGGTGTCGGTGGTGGTGGAGAAGTCCGGCGGAGCTTCGCTAAGCGTGCGGGAAGTGGAGGAGCGGGGCGGCTAGGGTTTGGGGAGAGGGGCGCCGGCCACTATGGGGTGCGGCCACCTTGGTGGTGTTTGAGGTGGCCGGCCCCCTCCCCTTGGCCCTCATTATATAGGTGGAACCCCAAGAGGTGGTGTCCAAGTCTTCGAATAAGACCCGAACCAAAAACCTTCCATAGGAGGGGGGAAACCTAGCCAAGCTAGGACTCCCACCAAGGTGGGAGTTCCACCTCCCATGTGGGGGTGGCCGGCCCCCTAAGGGGAGTCCACTTGGGACTCCTCCCCCACTAGGGTTGGCCGGCCATGGAGGTGGGGTCCCATGTGGACTCCACCTTCCTTGGTGGTTTCTTCCGGACTTTTCTAGAACCTTCTAGAACCTTCCATAGAACCTTCCGCGACATTTTTATTCACATAAAATGACATCCTATATATGAATCTTATTCTCCGGACCATTCCGGAACTCCTCGTGATGTCCGGGATCTCATCCGGGACTTCGAACAAATATTCCAACTCCATTCCATATTCAAGAACTACCATTTCAACATCCAACTTTAAGTGTGTCACCCTACGGTTCGTGAACTATGCGGACATGGTTGAGTACTCACTCCGACCAATAACCAATAGCGGGATCCGGAGATCCATAATGGCTCCCACATATTCAACGATGACTTTAGTGATCGAATGAACCATTCACATACAATACCAATTCCCTTTGTCTCGCGATATTTTACTTGTCCGAGGTTTGATCTTCGGTATCACTCTATACCTTGTTCAACCTCGTCTCCTGACAAGTACTCTTTACTCGTACCGTGGTATGTGGTCTCTTATGAACTTATTCATATGCTTGCAAGACATTAGACGACATTCCACCGAGAGGGCCCAGAGTATATCTATCCGTCATCGGGATGGACAAATCCCACTCGTTGATCCATATGCCTCAACTCATACTTTCCGGATACTTAATCCCACCTTTATAACCACCCATTTACGCGAGTGGCGTTTGGTGTAATCAAAGTACCTTTCCGGTATAAGTGATTTACATGATCTCATGGTCATAAGGACTAGGTAACTATGTATCGAAAGCTTATAGCAAATAACTTAATGACGAGATCTTATGCTACGCTTAATTGGGTGTATCCATTACATCATTCATACAATGATATAACCTTGTTATTAATAACATCCAATGTTCATGATTATGAAACTAATCATCCATTAATCAACAAGCTAGTTAAGAGGCATACTAGGGACTCTTTGTTGTTTACATATCACACATGTATCAATGTTTCGGTTAATACAATTATAGCATGGTATATAAACATTTATCATAAACATAAGATATATAATAACCACTTTATTATTGCCTCTTGGGCATATCTCCAACAGATCTCCCACTTGCACTAGAGTCAATAATCTAGATTACATTGTAAGGAACCTAACACCCATGGCATTCCGGTGTTGGTCATGCTTTGCCCTAGGGAGAGCTTTAGTCAACGGATCTGCTACATTCGGATCGGTGTGTACTTTGCAAATCTTTACTTCTCCATCTTCGATGTACTCGCGAATCGAGTGGTAACGCAGCTTGATATGCTTCAGCCTCTTGTGTGACCTTGGTTCTTGTGCATTGGCGATGGCACCCATGTTGTCACGAGTATATGACTAGTGGGTCCAATGCACTCGGAACCACACCGAGCTCTACAATGAACCTCTTCATCCATACCGCTTCGATGAAGCCTCCGAAGCCGCTATGTACTCCGATTCCGTTGAAGACTTCGCCACCGTGCACTCGCTTCGAGCTTGCCCGGCCTATTGCAGCACCATTCAATATAAACACGTACCCGGACCGTGACTTAGAGTCATCGGTATCGGTGTTCCAACTTGCATCGGTGTAACTTGTTACAACGAGCTCTTGGTCACCTCCATAACAAAGAAACATATCCTTAGTTCTTTTTAAGTACTTCGGGATATTCTTGACCGCTGTCCAGTGTTCCATTCCTGGATCACTTTGATATCCGCTAGTCAAACTAACGGCATGCGCTATATCCGGTCTTGTACATAGCATGGCATACATAATAGAGCCTACTGCCGAAGCATAGGGGATCTGATTCATCCTTTCTCTTTCTTCTGCCGTAGCCGGTCCTTGAGTCTTACTCAAGACCTTGCCTGGTAACATAGGTAAAAATCTTGATGCCTAATATATACGATGCTTCACCAAGGTCTTTCATTGAAAAACTATTATTCAAATAACCTTTTACACTGCTTAATAGTTCTATGTCATTCCCAATCAATAATATGTCATCTACATATAATATCAGGAATGCTACAGAACTCCCACTCACTTTCTTGTAAATACAGGCCTCTCCATGACACTGTATAAACCCGAAGTCTTTGATCACCTTATAAAAACGTCGGTTCCAACTTCTTGATGCTTGCTTCAGTCCATAGATTGAACGCTGAAGTTTGCATACTTTGTCAGCATTTTTAGGATCGACAAAACCTTTGGGTTGTACCATATACAACTCTTCCTCAATGTCTCCATTAAGGAATGCCGTTTTGACATCCATCTGCCAAATCTCATAATCGAAAAATGCAGCTATTGCTAACAAAATCCTCACAGATTTTAGCTTCGCTACGGGTGAGAAAGTCTCATCGTAGTCAACTCCTTGAATTTGTCGGAAACCCTTTGCGACAAGTCGAGCTTTATAGACGAGTAATATTACCATCAGCATCTGTTTTTCTCTTGAAGATCCATTTATTCTCGACAGCCTTTCGGCTATCGTGTAAGTCTACCAAAGTCCATACTTTGTTATCATACATGGATCCCATTTCGGATTTCATGGCTTCTTGCCATTTGTTGGAATCTCGGGCTCATCATTGCTTCTTCATATGTCGCAGGGTCCTCATCATTGTTATCCACAATCATGACATTTAGACAAGGATCATACCAATCGAGGAGTGGCACGTTCCCTTGTCGATCCGCGAGGTTCGATAGTTTCCTCGTTCGAAGTTTCATGATCATTATCATTAGCTTCCTCTCGTTGCCGGTGTAGGCGGTACAGGTACAACTTCCGCATCTGCGCTACTCGATCAACGAGTATAGATTCATTAATCTCATCGAGTTCTACTTTTCTTCCAGATCACCTCTTTAGTGAGAAATTCTTTCTCAAGAAAGGTTCCGTTCTTAGCAACAAAGATTTTGCCTTCGGATCTGTGATAGAAAGTGTACCCTATAGTTTCCTTAGGGTATCCTATGAAGACGCATTTCTCCGCTTTGGGTTCTAGCTTGTCCGGTTGTAACTTTTTTACATAGGCTTCGCAACCCCAAACTTTAAGGAACGACGACTTAGGTTTCTTATTAAACCATAATTCATACGGTGTCGTTTCTACGGATTTTGATGGTGCTCTATTTAAAGTGAATGCGGCCGTCTCTAATGCATAACTCCAAAATGATAACGGAAAATCAGTAAGAGACATCATAGAACGAACCATATCTAAGAGAGTTCGATTACGACGTTCGGACACACCGTTTCGTTGTGGGGTTCCCGGCGGTGTCAATTGTGAAAGTATTCCGCATTTCTTTAAATGCATGCGAAACGCATAACTCAGATATTCACCTCCACGATCGGATCGTAGAAATTTGATCTTCTTGTTACGTTGATTTTCTACTTCACTTTGGAATTCCTTAAACTTCTCGAAAGTTTCGGATTTATGTTTCATGAAATAGATATACCCATATCTACTCAGATCATCTGTGAAGGTTAGAACATAACGATAACCACCACACATCGGTATGTATGATTTCCAATAAGTCAGTAGCTCGCTCCATCATTCCAGAAAATGGAGTCTTAGTCATTTTTCCCATTAGACATGCTTCGCATCTATCAAGTGACTCAAAGTCAAGTGATTCAAGTAATCCATCAGTATGGAGTTTCTTCATGCGTTTCACTCCAATATGACCAAGACGACGGTGCCACATATAAGTAGAATTATCATTCAATTTAATTCGCTTAGCATCAATGTTATGTATATGCGTATCACTACTATCGAGATCTAATAGAAATAAGCCATTCTTTTCGTGTGCTCGACCATAAAAGATATTATTCATAAAAATAGAACAACCATTATTCTCGGATTTGAATGAATAACCGTCTTGCATTAAACAAGATCCGGATATAATGTTCATGCTCAACGCAGTACATAATAACAATTATTTAGGCTTAAAACTAATCCCGAAGGTAGATGTAGAGGAAGTGTGCCGATCGCGATCACATTGACCTTGGATCCGTTTCCAACGCGCATCATCACTTCATCTTTCAGCAGTTGTCGTTTATTCTTTAGTTCCTGTTTCGAGTTACAAATATGAGCAACCGAACCAGTATCAAATACCCGTGTACTAGAACGAGAACCAGTGAAATGAACATCTATAACATGTATATCGGATATACCTTCTTTCTTCTTCTTGACAAGGCCGCTCTTCGGATCCGCCAAATACTTGGAGCAATTACGCTTCCAAGTATCCCTTCTCCTTGCGAGTAATAGCACTCAAGCATCGGGCTTAGGGCCGTTCTTAGGTTTCATAGGAGGCGTGGCAGCTTTCTTGCCACCCTTCTTGAATTTTCCCTTAGACTTGCCCTCGTTTCTTGAAACCGGTGGTCTTGTTGACCATCAACACTTGGTGCTCTTTCTTGATCTCAATCTCAGCAGCTTTTAGCATGCCAAAGAGTTCAGGTAACTCCTTGTTCATGTTCTCGCATATTGTAGTTCATCACAAAGTTCTTGTAACTTGGTGGCGGTGATTGAAGGACACGATTAATCCCCGATCCGTTAGGAATCACTATTCCCAAGTCACCGAGTTTCTTCGCATGCCCGGTCATGGCGAGCATGTGCTCACTAATGGAGCTGCCTTCTTCCATCATACAGCTGAAGAAATGTTTCGATGCTTCATAGCATTCCACGGCCGCATGAGTCTCAAAAATAGCTTTCAGCTCATTCATCAACTCATGAGGATCGTGGTGCTCAAAACGTTTTTGAAGATCGGATTCTAGACTGCACAGGATGGCACACTGAACTTGAGAGTACCGAGTTTTCCGAGTCTCGTAAACAGCTTTTACTTCATCGGTTTCAGTTTCTGCAGGAGGGTCACCTAGCGGTGCATCAAGCACATATTGCAGATTTCCGCCGGAGAGGAAGATCCTCACATGACGGAACCAGATCGGTGAAGTTGCTACCGTTGCTCTTAAGTTTTTCTTTCTCTAGGAACTCGGTTAAAATTGATTGGGGACGCCATCTCTACAACATATATTTGCAATAGTTTAGACTAAGTTTATGACAAATTGAGTTCAAATTTTAATTCAACATAATTAAAAATCTAGGTGAACTCCCACTCAAAACAATATCCCTCGCATTGTCTTAGTGATCACACGAACCAAATCCACCGCACCTAAACCCGATCATCACGAGAAAAGGTGTGATTTCAATGGCGAACACTCAAAGTGTTCATCATATCAATCATATGATTCATGCTCTACCTTTCGGTATCATGTGTTCCGAGACCATGTCCGTACATGCTAGGCTCGTCAAGGCCACCTTAGTATCCGCATGTGCAAAACTCGTCTTGCACCCGTTGTATGTACTTATTGAATCTATCACACCCGATCATCACGAGATGCTTCGAAACGACAAGACTTGATAACGGTGCTACTAAGGATGAACACTTTATTATCTTGAGATTTTAGTGAGGGATCATCTTATAATGCTACCGTCGCGATCTAAGCAAAATAAGATGCATAAAAAGGATTAACATCACATGCAGTTCATATGTGATATGATATGGCCCTTTTGTCTTTGCGCCTTTGATCTTCATCTCCAAAGCACGGACATGATCTCCATCATCTTCGGGCATGATCTCCATCATCGTCGGCGAAGCACCAAGGTCAATGGCGCCGTCTTCATGATTGTCCTCCATGTAGCAACTATTACAACTACTTCGAAATACTACTCAACATGAAATTTAAAGACAACCATAAGGCTCCTGCCGGTTGCCACAATACAATAATGATCATCTCATACATATTCATCATCACATTATGGCCATATCACATCACCAAACCCCGCAAAAACAAGTTAGACGCTCTCTAATTTGGTTTGCATATTTTACGTGGTTTAGGGTTTTCGATATAGATCTAATCTACCTACGAACATGAACCACAACGTTGATACTAATGTTGTCAATAGAAGAGTAAATTGAATCTTTACTATAGTAGGAGAGACGGACACCCGCAAAGCCTCTTATGCAATACAAGTTGCATGTCGAACGAGGAACAAGTCTCATGAACGCGGTCATGTAAAGTTAGTCCGAGCCGCTTCATCCCACTATGCCATAAAGATGCAAAGTACTCAACTAAAGATAACAAGAGCATCAACGCCCACAAAACCATTGTGTTCTACTCGTGCAACCATCTATGCATAGACACGGCTCGATACCACCGTAGGATAACGTTGCATAGAAAACAAAAAATTCCTACCGCGAACACGCAATCCAAGCCAAGATGCAATCTAGAAGACGGTAGCAACGAGGGGGTATCGAGTCTCACCCTTGAAGAGATTCCAAAGCCTACAAGATGAGGCTCTTGTTGCTGCGGTAGACGTTCACTTGCCGCTTGCAAAAGCGCATAGAAGATCTTGATCACGATCGGTTCCGGCGCCACGAACGGGCAGCACCTCCGTACTCGGTCACACGTTCGGTTGTTGATGAAGACGACGTCCACCTCCCCGTTCCAGCGGGCAGCGGAAGTAGTAGCTCCTCTTGAATCCGACAGCACGACGGCGTGGTGTCGGTGGTGGTGGAGAAGTTCGGCGGAGCTTTGCTAAGCGTGCGGGAAGTGGAGGAGCGGGGCGGCTAGGGTTTGGGGAGAGGGGGGCGCCGGCCACTATGGGGTGCGGCCACCTTGGTGGTGTTTGAGGTGGCCGGCCCCCTCCCCCTTGGCCCTCATTATATAGGTGGAACCCCAAGAGGTGGTGTCCAAGTCTTCGAATAAGACCCGAACCAAAAACCTTCCATAGGAGGGGGGAAACCTAGCCAAGCTAGGACTCCCACCAAGGTGGGAGTTCCACCTCCCATGTGGGGTGGCCGGCCCCCTAGGGGGAGTCCACTTGGGACTCCTCCCCCACTAGGGTTGGCCGGCCATGGAGGTGGGGTCCCATGTGGACTCCACCTTCCTTGGTGGTTTCTTCCGGACTTTTCTAGAACCTTCTAGAACCTTCCATAGAACCTTCCGCGACATTTTTATTCACATAAAATGACATCCTATATATGAATCTTATTCTCCGGACCATTCCGGAACTCCTCGTGATGTCCGGGATCTCATCCGGGACTTCGAACAAATATTCCAACTCCATTCCATATTCAAGAACTACCATTTCAACATCCAACTTTAAGTGTGTCACCCTACGGTTCGTGAACTATGCGGACATGGTTGAGTACTCACTCCGACCAATAACCAATAGCGGGATCTCGGAGATCCATAATGGCTCCCACATATTCAACGATGACTTTAGTGATCGAATGAACCATTCACATACAATACCAATTCCCTTTGTCTCGCGATATTTTACTTGTCCGAGGTTTGATCTTCGGTATCACTCTATACCTTGTTCAACCTCGTCTCCCGACAAGTACTCTTTACTCGTACCGTGGTATGTGGTCTCTTATGAACTTATTCATATGCTTGCAAGACATTAGACGACATTCCACCGAGAGGGCCCAGAGTATATCTATCCGTCATCGGGATGGACAAATCCCACTCGTTGATCCATATGCCTCAACTCATACTTTCCGGATACTTAATCCCACCTTTATAACCACCCATTTACGCAGAGTGGCGTTTGGTGTAATCAAAGTACCTTTCCGGTATAAGTGATTTACATGATCTCATGGTCATAAGGACTAGGTAACTATGTATCGAAAGCTTATAGCAAATAACTTAATGACGAGATCTTATGCTACGCTTAATTGGGTGTATCCATTACATCATTCATACAATGATATAACCTTGTTATTAATAACATCCAATGTTCATGATTATGAAACTAATCATCCATTAATCAACAAGCTAGTTAAGAGGCATACTAGGGACTCTTTGTTGTTTACATATCACACATGTATCAATGTTTCGGTTAATACAATTATAGCATGGTATATAAACATTTATCATAAACATAAGATATATAATAACCACTTTATTATTGCCTCTTGGTCATATCTCCAACACTAAGGAGATCCCTCAAGGATACACGTGCACATACGTGCCGATCGCAGCAGAATCGGGCACTCGCGAACCGGACCGCAACAAGCAGGGACTTCGGAACAAGCAGGAGGAACTTCGGGAACAGATCTTGAGAAGCGTACGTGGCTAGCTAAGTATGCCACTCCGATAAACCTCCGGAGCCCAACTCCCGCAGCTTGGCTCGGAGCTTGAGAAGCAAGCGTGGCTGGCTAAATATGCCACTCCGGCGAATCTTCGCAGTTCGACTCCTGCAGCCAAGCACCGCGGATCGGATCAGTACAATCTTGAGAGACCAGTTCGGCATGGTGCCGAAAAGGAGGGCAATCGGCTATTCCAAGCCGTACCCCAACGAGTACGAGTTGATCCCACTACCACCCAAATATCGGCTCCCCGAATTCTCCAAATTTAGTGGATCGGATGGTTCCAGCTCAATCGAGCATGTGAGCCGATATTTGGCACAGCTCGGGCACGATCTCGAGCATCGGATGAGCTGCGTGTGAGGTTCTTCGCACGATCCCTCACAGGATCGGCTTTCGGGTGGTACACATCGCCGCCACCGGATTCAATCCGGACTTGGAAGCAGCTTGGAGGAGCAGTTCCACATGCGGTATCACTCGGAGGCTTCCGAGGCCGGCATTGCCGATCTAGCACAAGTACGACGAAGCGCGGAGAAACAAGTGTCGAATACGTCCGGCCGCTTCGGGACCGCTAGGAACCGATGCTATTCGGCTCGTGTGACCGAAAAGAAGCGAGCCGAGTTGGCGGTGGTGGGTCTCGCATCACCGATCAAGGATGTGGCCTCCCAAGCGGACTACCCTTCACCGGCGCACATGGTGCGTAAGCCGTCATCATATGAACAGCGCCACCCGGATGTATACCAGGATAAATTCAAGCGTGCGGTGGTCCCGGTTGAGGCGGATGAAGATGAAGGCTCGCGGGAGATCAAGAGGTAGCAGTGGCTGAATGGACTCGGGGGGCAAGCCCCGTGTCCTGTAAGTGGGTTAAGCCACAAGGTCCTCCAAGAGGGTTTGACTTCGACGTGACCAAGGCTGAGCAAATTTTCGACCTCCTACTTAAGGAGAAGCAGCTAAAGGTACCCGAAGGCCACAAGATCCCCACGGCTCAGGAGCGGAACGGAAAGCCATACTGCAAGTGGCATAACACGTTCACCCATGCCACCAACGACTGCAGGGTGTGGCGGCAGCAGGTCCAAATGGCGATAGAACAAGGGCGTCTAATTTTCAGCCAGTACGCCATGAAGGTCGACACACACCCCTTCCCCGCCGTTAACATGGTGGAGTGCACTTACCCTGGAGGGTGCCAGCCAGGATTCTCGTTCAACATCAACATGGTAGGACCTCGGGCACCACTGCGGTAAGGACGAGACGAGGGCAGCCTGCTCTCATGACAACGACAAAGAGGAAGCCGTTCCACGCGATCGGCTCCGCACGATGGCAAGCGCTACATCACGAGAGGGAGAAGTGAGGAATGTGCGATATCGCCGACCTCTCTCTGATCACCTCCTCAACAAACATGTGAGTCAATACGACCAACGCCGACGATACAACAACGATGACGAAAGAGATCGTCTGGCTAGGGACGCCAGGAGACATCGTCGGCATGATCGCGACGAGGAAAGATATGAGCGCCACGCCAAGGAAAAGTCGAGAGAGCAAGACGACGTGGATAGGCACTGGGATTGTCCCTTCTTCGGACACCGCCGGGATTCGGGAATGAGCCGATTGCCTACAATCGGCAACCGCCCGTAATGTAGACGAAGAAGAAGGATGCAGCTAACGTGTCCGTGTTCAAACGTCTAGGGCCTCTCCCGCCTCGGAACAAGCACGCTGAGTCCTCTCAGGTAGAAGATCTCGAGGAACTAGAGGACGATGATGAAGAAGAAGAAGATAAGTACCACCGACCAAGGTGGTGCCCTGATGGACTCAGCCGTTCCCAAAAGCGTAGGGTTCAGCGACTACGTGGTTTGGAGGAAGCCGAAAGGTTATACCCGCACACGTTAAGGAAGGCGCGGCCTGATCTGGCCGCGAAAATTCAGCGAACCCTGGACGAAGAAGGTCGGCCACAAAGGAAAGAGTGGCGCCCCAGACAAAAGAAAGCCGATGATGAGACATCGGCTGGCACAAACATGATGTTCATCCTTCCGACAGAGTTTAGTGCTCCAGGATTAGACGAAGCACCTGTGGCACAACTTGACTGCGGCCCACGGCCGGTTATCTTTGAGAAGCCACGAGAAAGAAGCTACGTACACCGAAGGCCCCGTACTTGCGAGGCTATGTCAATGGGCAGCCTCGTCAACAAGATGCCGGTGGACACCGGAGCGGCAATCAACATTATGCCATACTCCATGCTACGTCGGTTGGGACGCTCTAGCTCGGATCCGATCAAGACCAACGTGACACCGAGCGATTTCAACGGCCAAGCATCCGACGCACAAGGTGTTCCGAACGTGGATCCGACCGTAGGAAGGAAAACCATCCCCGCGACGTTCTTTATTGTCGATAGCAAGAGCACATATGCTCGTCCTCGCTAGGGAGAGATTGGATCCACGCCAATCGTTGCATTCCATCCACGATGCACCAATGCTTAATACAGTGGGATGGAGATGAAGTAGAGGTCGTCCACGCAGATGACACAAGTCGAGATTTCAACGGCCGGCATGAACGTTTGGGAGACGACAGGCCAAGAGCCACTCTCGAGCATCACTTTGGACGACTGCGAGCGCATCGACGTAACGAAGGACGGAGTAAGGCCGGTCTTATCCACCGGCCTGACTGTGTAACGAGGGCAAAATCTATGGACAAACGTGGCGAGGCCGATCCTTGTGATCGGCCCCAAAGATCTATGGACGAACATTGCAAAACCTTCATTGAGCGATTCAATCAACATGGAGGCCGATTCTAGCAATCGCCCAAAATTATCCTCACCATACGTTCTGCCTGTGTTCACCGTCGATCTAATGGGCAACGGGTTTACGTCGGCTGATGTGTTGGAAGAAGTCAACATTGGTCCTAACGGAGCCGACGTTCAAATACAGTGCCTTGGCTAACTACAGAGCCGATATCCACAGTTACCTGGCAGATTCGGCTCGGGGGGCACCTAATCAGATGAACATGTGTGATACATGTGCAGTGAAACATTGGGGGCCGATAGAAAAATCGGCCAGTAAAAAAAAAATTCTCATGATGTACAAGCTCGATGCACAGCCATCGACTCTAGTGCAAATTACACAGTGGTCTACCAGACTGCGTGTTCAAGACGCGGATTTCGACCAAGTCGGTCTTCGGCTCGTGAGGCCTTCGCTTCCTCGAGGGAGTGAACAATGAGAGCTTCCTCGGCTTCAATGAGCTGATTTTGTTGCCCGAACCTTCTCTTCGAGGACCTCCAACCCTTTGCGCAAGGTCGCCGCTCAGCGAGCTGTCGTCGGAGGTGTCAATTTTGGCGCACAAGGCAGCCTTTTGCTCATTAAGCCGTTGGTGTTTCGTCTGCAATATCAGCTTTCAACGGAAGAAAAGGTGATCGGCTCTGGTGTATCTACTGTCGGCTTGGCCAAGTTGGCCACCTTCTCAGCTACACTCGTAGGAATGGCTAGGACCAGGGTGGCTGACCTTTAGGCCGATGGTGGCAAGTCTGGCTGGCTCTGCGTGGTGGTTTTCTCAGATTTGCTCGAGCTCGGGTCCATTTGTCTGAACTGTGTGTCCTCACCGCTGTTCTCGCCTTGACTGAGGCTCGGGGGCAGCTGACCCGGTAGATGCTCTGCTTTTAGAAGCCGATTGGGGTGTCATCGGCTGATCCTCGCCTCATAACCTTCTTCAAAGGTGGTGATTCAATGCCACAAGCAGCTTCCGAGGAAGTGGTGCCCAAAGAGAAAAAAAATTGCCAGGTCACGCGGAGAAGTTGAGAAGGCAAGGCATCATGATGGATATCGCGACGGTTCTCGCTCCGCCACGACATGACCCGACGAAGAAAAGCGAGTGATTTTGGAATTGTCATTTCCAAAACCAGGGGGCATGTGTTATCACCGGAATTTGACCGGATCGGAGGTGGGCCGCGATTAAAGATGGGCTTGAAGAATATACATGGAAGAAATACATGAATCGGCCTTATATGCAAAGTTTGGGCTAGTTTGCCCGTGTATCTCGTAAATATAGTAGGATACGTGTCGGTTAGATAGAGTTTGGCTCGTGCACGGTTGGGATTATTCCCACGTTAGAAAGTCTACGGACTATAAATATGTATCTAGGGTTTCGAAATAAACAACAATCACGTTCACCACAAACCAATCTAGGCGCATCGCCAACTCCCTTGTCTCGAGGGTTTCTTCCGGTAAGCATCATGTCGCCTAGATCGCATCTTGCGATCTAGGCGAGACAAGTTTATTCGCTGTTCATGCGTTGCTCGTGCCGAAGCCTTGTTGATGGCGAGCAACGTAGTTATCATAGACGTGTTAGGGTTAGCATTGTTTCATCGTATCATATGCTTTCGTCCGTGCAACCCTTAGATGTCTAGCCGCCCTTACACCTATCTTAGGTGTAAGGGCGGCACCTCGCTTGATCATTATTTAGTAGATCCGATCCGTTATGATTGCTCCTTGTTCTTCAAGGATTAGTTTAATATCCGCATAGTTAGGCCTTACAAACGGGTTGAAGGATCCAGTGGCACGTAGGGTGTAGTTTGCTAGCCCTAGACAGGATGTTCCGGGGATCAACTTCATGTTGGTTTTTAGGCCTTGTCTAGGGACGGTTTACGATCACCGTGCGTGGCCACCAGGCTCAATCACGCGTAGGATGTTCCGATTATGTGGTGAAAACCCTAAATCGTCGTAGGTCGTTTTAGCTTCATTTTGATCAAGCAGGACCACCATCTGATCGTACACCTCGTACGAATCATGGGTGGATCGGCTCCTTGAGCCGATTCACGGGACAACTCCGAGAGCCGATCGAGGCTCGTATTTAATGTTTACATGTATGCCATGCAGGAAACTAAGCGAGGCAAAATCCAACACCTTCCCCGACCGGGTATAGGTCGGTGGCACGCCCTTGCACCAAGCATCGGACGTGCGTGCCGAGTCTTTGCGGGCCGTCGCTCGAGGGACCAGGGCCAGCCGCAGTCCTGGGAGCCTCCCGGCTCTACTGTGTTGCCCGTCGCTGCTCGCCGGTGGGTTTCTGACCGCAACAGAATGGGAGCAGAAATTTCCCTTAGTGACAGTAAGGGCCCTTACTAGATCTGGCTCCGATCATACTCCACTTATTATTGACTCAGGGGATCAGGCTTTTATAGGAAACAAATCTAACTTCTCTTTTGAGTTATCTTGGCTCAAAATTGCTGGTTTCTCGGAAATAGTATCTCGACAGTGGGTTTCGCTTTCCGAAGGATCCAATCCTATGGAGCGTTGGCAAAATAAAATTCGGCACCTTAGACAATTTCTTCGGGATGGGCCAGGGATCTAAGTGGACATTATAAGATTGAAAAGGAGAGACTTTCTAATATAATCGACATACTTGACAAAAAAAGCGGAGATAAGTCCACTAAGTGACAATGAGAGAATGTCGATGCGTCAAGCTAATGATGAGTTGGCAAAATTACGTAGAAATGAAGAGTCAAAGTGGGCTCAAAGGGCAAAGGTTAAACATATCCATGAAGGAGGAGATAATACCAAATATTTTCATTTAATAGCCAATGGTAAACACCGAAGGAAAAAAATATTCCAACTTGAGCAAGAAGAAGGAACCATTGTGGGTCAGGAGAATTTGAAAAAAAAAAATTCGGAATATTATAAAACTTTGTTTGGACCACCAATACCTAATACTTGTGAGATGATAGAATCCATGACTCAAGATATTAGGCAAGTTTCGGGTGAAGAGAATTATTTTCTAACTAAGGATTTTACAGAAAAATAAATTTTTGAAGCAATAATGCAAATGGAAAAAAATAAAGCGCCCGGCTAGATGGCTTCCTGCGGAGTTTTATCAAAGTTTTTGGGAAGTCATAAAATGTGATCTGTTAGCTATGTTTGAAAGTTTTCAAAGAGGTGAGCTGCCTTTGTTTCATTTAAACTTCGGAACTATTATTCTATTGCCAAAAAAAGAAAATGCGGTTCAAATTCAACAATACCGCCCCATTTGTTTGTTGAATGTGAGTCTTAAAGTTTTTACTAAAGTTGGAACAAACCGGGTGACTCGATATTGCCGGAAATGTTATCCAACCGACACAAACAGCTTTTATGCCGGTAGACATATTTTGGAAGGTGTAGTTATACTACATGAGACCATCCATGAGCTTCATAGGAAAAAGATGGATGCGGTTCTTTTTAAAATCGACTTCGAGAAAGCATACGATAAAGTAAAATGGCCTTTCTTACAACAAGTTCTTCGGATGAAAGGTTTCCATCCTACATGGTGTGCATGGATTCAGTAGGTTTATTGAGAAGGGTAGCGTCGGGATTAGAGTGAATGATGACATAGGGCACTATTTTCAAACTAGAAAAGGACTTGGGCAAGGTGATCCTTTATCACCAATTTTATTTAATATTGTCGCAGATATGTTAGCAATTTTAATTGCTAGAGCCAAAGAGGATGGTCGTGTAGCTCGGTCTAATTCCACATTTAGTTGAGGGAGGGGTTTCGATTCTTCAATATTCTGATGACACTATTATTTTTATGGAGCATGATTTAGACAAAGCTTTGAATATGAAATTAGTTCTCTCGTATTTTCGAACAATTGTCGTGTTTGAAGATAAATTTTCATAAGAGCGAGTTATTCCGTTTTGGCAAGGCCAAGGAGGTTGAAAATGATTATAAAATTCTTTTTGGGTGTGATATAGGGTCATTACCATTTAGATATTTGGGTATACCAATTCATTTTCGCAAGTTAAGAAATGGAGAGTGGAAGCCGTGGAGGATCGCTTTGAGAAAAAACTAAGTAGTTGGATAGGTAAAATGTTATCGTATGGCGATCGCCTAATGCTTATTAACTCTGTTCTCACGAGCCTTCCCATGTTCATGTTGTATTTTCTCTAAATTCCAAAGGGTGTTCGAAAAAGACTAGACTTTTTAGATCGCGCTTTTTCTGGCAAAGTGATGGACATAAACGAAAATATAGATTGACCAAGTGGAACATACTTTGTAGACCGGAAGACCAAGGTGGGTTAGGAGTAGAGGATTTAGAGTCAAAGAATAAGAGTCTGCTAGCCAAGTGGCTAGATAAACTTATTAATGAAGAAGGGATGTGGCAAGAGTTGTTATATAAGAAATATTTGAACTCTAAGACTCTATCTCAAGTTTCAGCGAAACCAACCGATTCTCCTTTTTGGAAAGGGCTTATGAATGTTAAAGATGATTTTTTAAGCATGGGTATTTTGTTGTAGGTAATGGGCTCACTACTAGATTCTGGGAGGATATTTGGTTAGGACAAAGTCCTTGGCAACTCGAGTATCCCTCCCTTTATAATATTGTTCATCACAAAAATGTTACTGTTGAGAATGTGCTTTCCTCTACCCCTATCAATATAGGTTTTAGAAGAACTTTGGATGACAATAAATGGGATAGATGGACACACTTGTTACATAGATTAATTCTAGTTCAACTCACAGATCATGAGGATATTTTCAAATGGAGGCTTACAACATCCGGCCGTTTTACTGTTAAATCCATGTATAATGATATGCTTAATGGCCACACTCCATATCTTAAGAAGTATCTTTGGAAAATGAAGGTACCTTTGAAAATTAAGATTTTTATGTGGTTTCTTCATAAGAAGGTCATACTCACGAAAGATAATTTAGTCAAACGTAATTAGCATGGTGATGTAAGATGTTGTTTATGTGATCAAGAGGAGACAATACAACACTTATTTGTTTCTTGTCCATTTACACGCATGATCTGGAGAATCATCTATATGACTTTTAATATACCTCCCCCCTAAATATTACAAATATGTTTGGAAAGTGGTTGAATGGGGTGCCCAAAAAAGATAAAAGAAACATTAGAGTTGGGGTTTCTGCTGTTTTATGGGCCATATGGAGAGTTTGTAATGATTGCATCTTTAACACAAAAAGCTTCCCATCATTTTTGCAGGTTATCCCTTTGGTTACCCACTCGATCCGTATGTGGTCTTATCTACAATTGGAGGACGAGCGTTCGGCTTTGGATATTGGGTGCAACCGACTGGAGACGGTTGCACGGGATTTTTACAACCGGTGCGGATGGCGTGCTGACCGGCATTTGACATGTTGATGCAAAGGCGCTTCATGTTTTTTCCTTTTTTCGATGGCTCATCTTTGTTGAGACCCTTTACGATCCGTGATTTGTAATAAGGCGTCCCACACGCTCTTTTGTAAGACTGGATTTTTTTGTTCAATAAAAGCGGCCGTATGCATCATTGCGATGCAGAGGCTGGGGCAACCCATTTCGAAAAGAAAAAAAATGTTTTTTTGTATTCGCACATTTCATAATCCTGAATTTCAAAGGGGTCTTTTTCTTTGAGAGGAGTTTCAGAGGGTTCTTATAGGTATATGTTGAGCCTTTTTTGAAGATACATTACTTGTATTCATAAATGTAACAGTACAAAGTTGATATGCATACAAGCAACAAAACACAAGAAGAATACTAACAGGAGTACTGTTGCAAATTGCCGGTGACGCAACTACCAAGCACACACATCCTTCGCCGTTGTCGGAGAAGAAGAGCACGGAGCACCAGCAATTAGTTCACTCTTTAGCGTTGAAGATGCCCTAGCCATGAGAAGAACATCGGCCGGAGGAGCCCTCCGAGCCTCTTCAACGCTGGATCCGGGGCCAGCACCAGCCAGATCGCCTTGTTGTACATGGATAGAACAAGGATCTCTACCGAGCATCTAGCTTTATTCCATGAGTATTATCTTTCCTGGTCCTATCTATGGGCCAGTCTGAAATCGGAATCTTGTGGCCACATTTGATTTAAATTGTGTGAATATAATCACATCTTTTGCGTCATAAAAAGGACAGATGTCAAATCGATAGAAAAGGCAACGATGGCCAGTGTCCTGCTCAACAATTCCACATCTTACCTGCAGGCAAGCTGCAGAAACCCCATAATAGCAACAAGAATCATTGATTTTCCAAAAAGTAGGAGAAATTTGTTTTCCATCCAGGGAAACCATACCGTGTCCCATCTCTGTTTCTTCACCAGACATGAATACAGGATTAACAATGATCACCTGATCTGATAAGATTATGAGTGTACCATGTAATGATGTTCATCAAGGCTCATTGCCAATACACGCATGAACATCTCTAATAGATCACCGATCAAAGATATCAATTTATGTACCTCAACAGTTACAAACATCAGGAAGCTTTGTTTCTTATATAGACACATGCAAGCCCTCATTATGAAGTTATTATCCGGTACTAGCATTCTGTGTCAATCGTTCTTTCCTTCTTCCATTATGCTTAAGCATCATTGATGAAAGTTACCCAAGGCTAGCCCTCCATGTCAATACCAACTTTTTTAATGAAAAGTTCTCCCATCCATGATACAAATTTTTGGGCACAAATGCCAGTCATGTATATCATTACATCAACCAGAAAAGTTGATATTGGACGAAATGTGAAATGTTTCTCCATCTCAAGCAGTACAGCTTCAGCTTAGCAGTGAATGTACCGCGTCCAGTCATGAACCTCAACAGCCATCTCAAAACTTAGACAACTCAGGTATTATAGCATCCGGCTACGAGAACCATCGGATGGATAAGCACCATGGCTAGAAACAACCTCGCCGTACACTGATAGATAACTGATGGCTGACTTCACAAATTTCAGATCATAGTGCTCCCAGCCATCTGGCAGATATCCTTGGGCCTGTCTGCAGCTGCTTTATCTTCTGTGCCATTGACATCCATCCAATACTAGAAGTGTTACATGATGAACAGCATCGCTTCAGGTGCTCTGCTAATGCACCAGAATACTAGATCCAGCCACAAGGATACAAACACGCGTCCCCAAACAAAGCAGAGATGGATACTCTGAAATAGTGATTCTAACAACTCATTTCATTTCAACTCGATTTCTAGGGAAGAAATAATCATGTTATGTACCAGAATTCCAATGCATGAAGTGGAGGAATACGCTCCAAACCAAAAAGTGACAGATCACAGATTAGACAGGAAAAGCCTTCTTTCCTACCTGCAAACTCAGGGTGCCCAGACCAATGACAAGAGATTAAAGCTGCCAGGACAACTGACTTGCTATAGTACTACTCAAAACATTACCAATAAATATTAAAAAATATCCAACTAAATTCTGAGAACTGCTCATAAGCAATAAAATAAGAAATGTATAAACACAATTGAAGGTTAAGCAAAAACTAAATACTGAATAGCTCACTCCAAGACTTTGGGCTGACATGAGAAAACGGAACTCAACTTCAATCAGGCGTAACTTCAGAATAAGACCACCTGAAGCAATAGTACACACCTTTGTTAGAAAAGCCTGCAAATGTGGTTACCAAAACGCACCAGAGTGTGCCATCAAAATAAAGCTGCAATAAGATGAACATCAACCCTGCTATATCAACATGTCGGCTAAAAACATACAGAAAGTGACCGTTTTCTTTGGCCAACATGTTCTGATAAGGTCTCCTGATATTAACTACAGAATTGCATCTAGGCTTTTCACCTATAGAACTTCGCTAACAGTTCTAGCTGGCACAAAACCCCAGCAGGGCTCCTTTGATTCATAGGATTAATTTGGATCCTATGGGAAACTTTCCTACATATGTTGTTTAATTCATAGGAACATATCCAATAGGAACTAATCCTATAGGAATCTCGTAGTGCAAATCCCATGGGAAAAAAAAACATTTGTTCACACCTTATGAAAAATTTCTTTGCTACAATCAAACATACTTCATCTTCTCATAGGATTCAAGTAGACATGACATCCCAATCCTCAATCATCTGTTAGTTTTATTTTCCCAATGGAAAATATTGTTACGAATTAACAGCTTGAGCAAAAAATTCAGTCGTAAGGGAAAATAATCAAAAGATCTCATTTTGAAAAAAATGAAGTAATCAGATTTTCATTGGTGTATAAAGAACATCAATACTTCCAGTTTGAACAATTCGTGTTACAGTCTTACAGATAGTAGATAATAATTGCCCAAGCCTTCACTTACATGACCTGTGTCTATAAGGCAGCAATAAATAATTATTTTAAATGGAAAATCTGTTAAGTATTTAATTGAATCCCGACTTACCATGCCACCTAGTGACCTAGGTTTCAGAAAATTACAAGTCAAAAAAAATCAGAAAATTACTACTTGGTAAATCTGAACAGCCCAGGTGGCAGTTTTCTTGGGTACCAGATTGGATTCATCTGGTTTCTCTCTAAATTAAATTTTCATGCCGAATTGCCTTACAATTAAATGTAGCAAATAAAAATTGTGAAGTTCTCAATCTTGGTCAGTAATGATTATAGTTTTTCACCAACAAACTGGAACCAAGCACCCTCCTGTTTTCGTCTCTGAAACGAACAGGCGTTTTGACCTCAATGTCGCCAATAGAATAATGGAGAGTTGAATAACATCAGCTAAGTATAAATATAGCAAGACCTCAGTTCTTCTTTGAAAGCAACAGGAGTTTCCAGTAACTCCAACTGTTCCATGAAATATAGCGATGTCCACATAATCTATCAATTCTTATAAAGAAAAAGTGCAATAGAGAGTCATGTGGAGCCTAGTCGGCTTGTACCTCAAACTTTGTGTACAAAAAGAAGAACCAGAAAAAAATTCTCAACGACTTAAACTTCAAGCAATTGTTTGTTATGATTAAATATAACTTTCAGAAGAAAATTCCTGGAAAACAACAAGGTGCTATTTACATGCTGCTCCATACAGACGTTATACATCCAACAATGCTCTTACACTTCATCGAAGAGAGTTTGTAAATATGTGTGAAAAGGATTTTGGGCGTAGCCTCCTCCACATAGTGCATTTCCCATACATTGCCACCTTGATATAAGCTATGAAATTGAAAATGTTCAAAAACTGGTAAATGACTGAAACAGATATCTATGTTTCTGTTAAATATCTTACATTGTTAGTGGTCAAGTGTATACTATAAATTACAACTTTATCCCATCAATTTTTTCCAACTCCTTAATTTTTAGACAAGTATAAATGAGAAGCATTGTGCCAGTTGTATTGGGACTGGTAGACTGAATAGTGTAACATATCATAAACTGAACCATTATTGTCACAACACCACACACAAACATACTTGCAAAGAGAAAAGGAGAATCAGTAATACCAGCAAATGAGGTAGGAGGATGAGGATTGACAAGCATTGCCATCAGACATAAAGTAATATAAACATCTCAATGTTCTTGAACACAAAAGTATCAGAAGGACACTGACAGATTAGGATTTTCTTATACTGAGAGACTAACTAAAAGGACATGTAGGTAAAACCGTAAAAGACCCAAACAAATCCGAGGAGCACTATATTTCAGAGTACTTTACATTTATTGAATACAAAATTAGCCTCCCTAAGTGCTTGTAAGGAAATAAAATATCATATAGTAACATCCCAGCCAGCACCTTTCAGAGAAGCACTTTACATACACGGATAGACCATGTGTCAGGAAATTAACAAACCGTAGAACTTCTGAGGGCTGAGGGTTAACAATATGCCTACTTACCTCTCACTGTCCACATCAAGTAATCAGCTTTTTTAGATCACCGCCCACGTTGCCCAAAGCCAATAAGTCTATCATTAAGGGTACTCTCCCTTATTTCTCAGAATACTCCACATAATCTTTTGGCCGATATGAACTCTTGCAAAGCAAAAACCAGCTATTAACTCTTACAGATGAGCTTCCGAGACCTACCATTTCAAGAGTACTGTGACCAAGATAGATCTCTGTAAGGCTACTTCAACAAATCGCACACTTCTGCGTGGTATGACTGATATCTAAATTTATCAACCTAAAATCCAGCACCATGCCTATGCTTATTGAGCTTTTCGACTTAATCAAACCTCTATTCATATGGAAATTAACCAAAGAGAGCACATTGTGCAATTATGACAACCAATTACTTCTTTTACCAACCTAAGAATATATCAAAACTAATTACAGTTATCCGAAATTCCAATAAAGTGTGACGAAAAAGTTAGTGGTTCTCTGTACTGACATTAGCATTATTGTTTGCAAACATACTACTGCATGTTGAATGGTACAATTAACTTATTTGTTCACTATTGTCAAACAAAATTTCCTGAACAGTATCCTTGCAAAAACAAAGCTAGTAGAGCCAGAAAAGAAGCTAAAAAGAAAGACAATAAAACGAAAAAATAAAATAGATACCAACCAAGGTTTGATGGAAATGTTGCCACATTGATCACCACATAAACCATGTGACAAACTCCTCCATCAACACAGACCTAACGAAGGATGCTTTACAAGCCTCCAACTTCGGCCCTGGAAAATGCATGAAAAGCATCAGATGACATCTTTCCCTATTATTTCTGTTGCAATTTCACACCACCGGAAAAGGGAGAACAAATCATCCAAATTTAGTGATGGCTTCTAATGCTGTGAGCAAAGGTGTTTTACAAGCTAGGATGTTGGTCAACTGTCAGGTTACACATGCTGATACAGTTAACTAAAGGTGCTTTGCCTACATTGGAGATTTGGAGTATTGGCTCCATCTTTGCACAATTAAACAGAAGATCTAGCAAAGGTGGAAAATACATCAGCATGGTAAAATAGGCTAGTTCAAGTTCAAGTAACAAATTGAATACATGAAAGTTGTTTGCTGAACACTAGCAGAACTGAAATTTCATTGCCATGTTATGTCACTGAATTACAACAACTTATCACAGACTTTAAAGGGGTATAACATGGTACCATCAAGGGGATTCTAATACCACATGTCAAGGGCTTTCTTACAGCGGCACAAAACCAATACAAGATAATATGAATTGAGAAGACAGTTGGTTCAATTAAAAAAAAACTTGACTCAGTGGGGGCAAAAGTTGCATTGACAAATTAAGGAAACTATTGTACAAAAGTTCCCCCTTTCTACATGATTAATACAGAGCGTCAAGTACTCCAACAAGTGAATGGTATCTTCATAGTCCACACTAACCATAATTCCACTATTCTAAAGTAAGTGGTATGACAACATAACAACCAAATTCTAAGTCTCTTCATTTGTAACTGTTTAATATGGCTATCTAGAACAAACTGAAGAGAAAGCCAGATTTCTTAACTCTGATAAATGTTCATCAGTTGAGATGTTCAGTGTAAGCCTCAGATTAGTCATCAAAGCCTCTTGCTCCCAGCTAATTGATCCATAAGCATATAGTGCCATCATTGTTGCACGATAAGCATGCAACTCAAGCAGATGGGTTTCTTCCTTGAGACCTCCTTCCATTGGAAGAGGTGATTCTCTTCCAGATGTAGAAGCTTCATCATCATTGTCATCATTCCTACTACAGATATCTTCACTGTCATACTCTTGAGGATGTGCTGGCCTATAGGGGCTACCGTAGGGACTGCAACTACCAACAGAGGATGCGGCACTATCAGTATCGCGGTCTTGAGTTGTTACAGCAGGATACTGATAATCAACATAAGTGTTAACCGCTGCCAAGTTTGTTTTAGGAAAACCATTAGCTCTGTTATTTAAGGAATCATGCATGCATTTTTCACCCAGCATTAAGCATGGGGAATCAACAGCATCTACCTTATCCATCAAACGAAGAGAATCTCCAGGACCAAGATATTGGCGTCTTCCATCTCTGTGAGAAGTCTGAAACTTCTTAGTAACTTCACTGCGCTGCATAGGGAAAGCTGATGCAGCAGATGATTTCCTCTTGATGCCTCGAGACATATTGCCCTCCAACACAACCTTGTCCTTCAGCAGAAGATGACTGCCCCCTGAGTTTCCACCTTTTGTCCGACTCCTAAGTGAACCACCAGCACATCTTGCAGAATCCTGCAAATAATTACCAAGACGTTAGCAAGTTATTACTCATTAGTACTAACATTAAAGGGTAGTGGTACGAAAAGAAAACGTATTTTACAATTTCAAGGGATGAGCTGTACCTTTGGAAGAGCAACCCAATCGCCGTCTTGCCAAAGCTGCCTTGCCCTAAGATTGGATGTGTGTACTCTCATTTCTTGGGAGGATCCGAGGAGCCTGACGAGATAAAACTCCTGACCAAGCAATCTCACGACTTCCGCAACCTTCCATGAATAGCTGTCAAAGACTTCAAGGATGTCGCCTGGGACCCAGCACACCTGGCCATCTGAGGGCGGTGGAGAAGGCCTCAACGCCTTTCTTGGAATCCTTTCCACGTCTACACCACCGTCGAAAGGACGTTCATCATAGCTTACAAGATAGGTGTGCCCATTGCCAGAAACGATGGTGGCAGGCCTCCAGGAACCGAACGGTGCCTCCGCCTTCTGTAGCACCTCCACCTTGACACCTTTGCGGAACTTCATCAGGTGTTGCTGTTTCACAAACACTGCTGCAGATAGGAACATACCAAATTTCAGTAAATGAGTGAATCGGCTCTTAAAGAGAAGAAGGCGAAAGGATCTAAACTTGTAGCAGCAGCATTGGTTGAACAAGATACTAAGATAAACAACTAGCACACACGACACAGATGATACAGTTCCATTCAGAAACAGCTTCGCCGTAGATCAAAATGGGAATTCTAAGGTGTATCGACAGACAAACATCCCGCGGACGAATTAATTTCGCAGATCAGGACCTCAAAAAGTGAACTGCAACGGTTGAGGAGCAGATTCAGTGGAATCAGACGCACCAAATCAACAATCCGCAGGAAAACAGATGGACGAACGACTCATTTAATTAACCAGAGTACTCCGAACGAGGACACACTAGACATCAGAAATTTGCTGCGGGCTGCAACTACCGCCCACAGCAAGCCGTCAAGGAAGAGATTAACCGACATATCCAGATCAACAAACGACAGGTAATCAACCCATGGGTAACTCTTGCCTAGTTGTATCAGAACCACAATCTGGATGCTAGAAACCAGAAACACACTAGTGGAAGAAATTACGGACTCATGCATACATCGAGAGGAAACAGATCAAAGAGTGGTACGGAATCCGCGCGGCAGAACGATCTGCTCTAGATAGACAGTTCCCAAACGAGAACCTTTGTTTGAACTGGGGCCAGGCCAGAGGCGAGGAAACCATCGCGCTCAGTCAACCGAGCAATCGACCCAATGCGACGACGCTCCTCGCCGCATCCATCCATCCCCCGCATCGAAAATTACTAACGCGCCCGGCCCCAAACTCTGAAACAAAACAAAAAAAACTGAAGGGAAAAAAAGTAGGAACAGGCGCAAACCTTGCGATGGCGACGGCGACGGCGACGGCGACCGGGGAGAAGGGAGCACGGGAAAAATCCGAGGACGAGCTCCGCCGAGCCGGCAGAACTCCGGCACCGATTCTCCGCTCCGGGAGGAGAGATTGGGCGAGGGGAAAATTACCGGCGAGAAATCGTGGAGGACAAAAAAAAAGGGAATCCGGGAATTAATTTTAATTGATTTGGGAAGGGTGCGGATTTTATACGTGTATCGGGAGCGAGGGTTGCGTGGTGGCGGTCTCCGGAGCGAGGCCACAAGTGTGGGCGCATCTGGGCCGTCGGATCCGAACCGCTGCCCACTGTGCTCCGACGCGAGCCGTCCGGTGCGGATCGGACGGCCAGGATGGGCCGCGACCTTTGCAAGGTGAACCTTTTCTTGGGCTGTCGGTTACGGTTACGGTACAGGTCAGGTGGTGTGCGTGGCTGGACTTGCTTCGATCGGGGTGGAAGGAAGAACAACGTTTGAAATGCACAAAATTGGGATGGGTGTTTTTGTTATGGATGTGGAAGCATATGAATCGGATGTTTGGGTGTCGCGAGCCGGAAGTGAAAACCACTTCTAAATTTGGTTAACAAAGACTAACGATTTGTAATCTATGTAAAATTTGTGATGGTTTTCAGAGTTAGATTACGGAATGGAGTGAAAATTACTTGTGAATTTCGGTTAAATAAACATATATAACTATCTGCGATCTATGAAAAATGGTGATACTTTTCAACAATGTTTAGTGTATGGCCCAAAATTTGCAGATGCAGACACCATCACATTATACATCCGAGAACATTTTGAAAGAAAAAACAAGTCTAGCTACTCCTGTTTCACATCTTTGATCCGTTTAATTAGTGCCACGAATAAGTGGTGTAATTTTTACCGATGCCTGCAATAATCGAGCCATGTTTTAGACGGAAGGCTCGAAATGATCCCGGCTTTGAATTAACGAAAGCATCAACCGGCTAGGAGAATAATCGAGCTATGTAAAGTTTACATGTTCTTCTTAGGAAGGTCATAATAATGCTACAAGGTGGTGTGGTGCTCCTCTGCAATTTTTTCCCTATATGGCATGAAGTTACTGAGAAATAAGAAATGAATTATCTCTTAATCATGTTCCAACAAAAAGTATTAAGTGTCCTACCCATCCTCTATTTTTCAAAAATTAAAGGGCATAACTGAGGTTAACTCATCCTCCATTTAGACTCACATATTCTAAATTAAGATACATACCCGTTAAAACACTGAATATCTAAGTATGATGTGGCAAGCCATATAAAAATAATAAGAGACGGCCGTTAGCACTGGCCTTGGTGGCTTGACATATCTAATAAGCAGTGTTAATAAGTAAGTTACATATTCTCTTAGCCAATAAACCAATGCAAAAATTAAACTCGATATTTGTCTCAAGTTATGGACCGGAAGTTTTGTTGTTTATTTATTTCAAAAAATTACAAGTATATATAGTAATCTAGCTTTAGGTTTCAACTCAATATATCTAACGCTAGGTGATTCTGCGATCCCTTTAACTTGCTTTGGGAACAAGTAACTTCGAAAAACTAAACTGGATCAAGAAAACCCCCGGTTCAAAAGCACTCGTGCAATATTTCCAAAGGTAGCAACTTCTACCTTGGTTGTCACGTTTGGCCTCTCCCGTTATAGCCACATGGGTTACGAACTTACGATTTGCTTGCTAACATGGTTTTCCCTTCCCCTATGTATTATCAGTTTGGCACGTGCTGTTAGTGATTTTCCTTCGCAATTCGTGCATGGCATAAGCTTGGTCATGGTCGATGGCATGAATTGGGCACTCGTCCCTTTCAGTTTTCCAGTTAGGTCACGTTTATTTTGTTGGACGCAACGGAACTCACTGAGCAAGAGGATAGGTTGATTTACTTTAGAAGGGTTGATAGCATGTGTGCTGGCTGCACTATGTGTCAATAACGATATCAAGGCAATACGAGGAAAAGTTCAGTGAAAAAGTAGTGTTTGGGTTTAGCCAATGGAAGGATTTGTCATAATAATTGTGCCTTTTTAACTTTGAAACCCATTATGAGGGATGTGTTGGGGTGCTCATCAGAGACAAGGGGGTTACTGTTGCCTGTCACCATCCAGCAGACTATGCTATTAGCTAGACGAATTGCCCTGGGCAAACAAGATGTTCTCGCATTATTTTGCAAACTGATACTATACAGGTCATTGAAACACTCCAGCCGCCGGGAATTTTTCTTCGATGGCAGCTGCTCCTTTTTCTGAAGATACTTATATTTAATTCAAGCTAGGGTTGAACCTAGAATTTTGTACTGCATGCCTTGAAGTCTTTTTTTTTTTAGATAACAACTGATGGAATTTAACAATGGCGAAACCAATTACAAACGACTCCACAAAAAAAGAAAAATACAATATGGATCTAGAAGACTACACACCGTACTCCCAAATCGCAATCAAGCCCATCGTCCTCATCATCACCACCACCCAAGTACAGAGACCGAATACGAAAGCCGCCCGTCTTCGCCGCCACCTTCGCCACATTGGGCTTTGAACACCGCAGGAGTGCCCACCCCGAGGGGTGAGAGCTAATAATGTTTTCCAGACCATCGGGCAGGCGGGAGCTGGTGGAGACCAAGCAGAACCTCCAATCCACGGACCCCGAGCAGTAGGTCCCAACCATCAACGCCATGTCAAGCCAGCTCCTCCCCTCGCCACCATGGCCGGCCGGAGGAAGCTTCACGACGTGACAGTCGCATCTCAAAATAAAGACCCTAAAAACCCTAACGAGGAAGGCGATTGTACCGTCCCCTTCCACTCCCTCGCCACCACGGCCGCCCGAGGGGAAGACAGCAGTAACAACACCCTCCGACTCCCAAAGCTCCACCGTAGAGTCGACAGACGACCGTGCCCGGAGAGACCACCCTCCCCAGATCCACCGATCTGAGAGGAAACCGGCCGCCAGCTCGCCGGCGCCACCACACGTGGCCTTGCCGAGATGGGGACCGAGCTCCAGCACCTTTATTCTGACGCGACGCCGCCTCCACCATCTCGGCAGCGCCTCCCGAGACCCTAGGGGCCCTCACCACCGGCGATCCGAAGATCCGCCGCCAGTAGGGCGATCCCATCGCGCATGAAGCCGATCCACCACCGTGGAGACGTCCACGCCGCCACACACCCGCGGCAGCTCGATGCCGGAGCCGCCGGAGACGCAGGCCGCCGCTGCCAGGGAAGCCGCCACCTTGCGAGGGACGAAGCCCCCGCCGCTGCCGTCGCCGCCAGGGCTTTGCCCTGCGGGTCTTCCGGCGGCGGCGAGGAGGAGGAGGCGAGTAGGGAGGTGGCAGGCGGCCGGCGGCGGGGATCGCCCCCGAGTCGCCTAGGGTTAGGCGACACGCGGGGGGGGGGGGAGGGGGGGAGGGTAATTTTGCGTGTCTGGTATTCCGTCTGCATGCCTTGAAGTCGAACTGGTACTTAAGGTACCACCTAGAGAGGCGATTGTGGCTCGTGAGGCACTGGCTGTAAACCCATCTAAGGTTCTGGCCCTCTCACCGACGACGTCATTGGTTCGCATCGTCTCCAATGGCCTTAGGATAATCACTCTAATGACTGACGATGTATATTTGATAATCAATAAAGCTCTACATGATGGCATTTCCTAAATAGAATGTATCAATAACTACGCATTTTGCTTACATCAGAATAATTACGATGGGTTTGGATGCAAGAGGAACACGGCAGCTAGCGTACGCGGATATAATCGTAAGAAAATTGAAGCAGGAGCGCGTAAGTGGATGGTTTTGACGTCTGCGGTTTTGAAGCTAGAGGTTCGAACTGGCTGACGCATCTACACAGCTTATCCTTCACCATCAGCCGTATTCCTGGTGTGTTGTTTTGTGCTTCAATCATGGCCCATTCCGTTCTTTATCGTCCTTTCCTTTCATTGGTGTGCAAGAGATAAAGCTTATCGCCATCCCCGTCTTGGCAGATTAGAGCGTACGTGCGTGCGTGCCAAACCCAGGCGTGATTTTGGTACCGGCTTCACGTGTTTTTGTTACTTTTGTGTTGGTTTCGTACAAGCAAGCACCCAACCGTGAACCAACTACTAACCAACAATACTTGTTTTTTCCTCCTACTAGCGTGTGATTAGTAGATGGATTAAGAGTTATTTTCGAAAAAAAAATAGATTAAGAGTTGATAAGAAGACTAATCAGTTCTCCCAAAGTTTGTTACATCAGAATTAATATTGTACTATAGTTTCGTAAGACTAGTCACAATGGAAAGTATCATATACTAGTATATGCAGATGATACTAGTGCACAGTACTATCTTCACAATGCATAGTATCATGTAGTAGTATCATATGTTACATGTATTTAATGATTTGTAGAATCTCAATACAAAAGTGTGTACAAGATTTTTTTTGGCATTAATATTTCTAGTTATACGTTCTATGATACGGTATCTACCTATGATATCACTATCATCTCGTTTATTATTAATTGATGTGACACATCAGCTTTTTGGCATGCATGTAGTGCATGATACTAGCTATGATACTTTCATTGTGAGTAGTCTAAGGCTGCTAAGAAGACTAATCAGTTGTCCCAAACTTTGTTACATCAGAATTAATACTGTAGTATAGTTTAGTAAGGCTGCTAAGAAGACTAATCAGTTCTCCCAAACTTTGTAACATCAGAATTAATACTGTACTATAGTTTAGTAAGGCTGCTAAGGCTTGTTAAAACTTTTCTACAATCGCCTCAGCTGCTCTTCTTCGGTTGCTTGGACTTGGATGAGTCTGGGGCATCTTCAGAAATCTTTCTCTGCCGCGAATTCGAGGCCTTGTTTCCTTTGACAGGGTCACCGCCACTAGGGCGATTCGACGCGTAAGCTTCCCCCATCCTGTCCCTGCATTCTTTGCTTGCAGCCGCATGATCAACCACTGCAAGTGCAAAACGGAAAAATGCTTTACTACTGAAGATCCAGACATCGTACAAATTCGCAATATGCTTTCTGCGTCTGAAAAAATAAGTTTCTTCTCACCTGGTTTCGGGTAGTCTTTGCCGATGATGCACCTGGCTTTCTCCTGGACGCTGAGGGGCGCCGTCCAAGGCTCGTAGATGTACTGCTTGGGCATGTCTGCAACACAACAACGGAGGGTTAATTGCTTCTTAGATCACAAAGATGTTGTGTTGCTTTCTGATGATGAAATTTTGTTGCTGGGATAGTCACGTTTCAGCGCTGGGATGAAATGTCTGATGTAGTCTCCGTTGGGGTCGTACTTCTTTCCGAATGAGATTGGGGAGTAGATTCTGTGATACTGTGTCGAGGACGCATGGAAGAAATACATTAGACTAAATGAAAATGCAGTTACAACTTACAAGTAGTGCCTAAAGCGACTGTTTAATTGCTAACCTGGTAGAAGAAGGATGAACAGGAGAGCCACAGCCAGTTGCCGTTGTTAATGGCCCAGTCAGAATCTATCAGTAGCCTTTCAAAGACGTCACGGCCTTTCTCCCAGTGGATAAACTTCATGCAGTAGACAAGTTAGACAATTTGAGGTAAAGAAAATTACCTAAGCTTGGAATCAGATCTCTCTTCTTTTTTTTTTGCAAAAATAGATTGTGACTTGAAATAAACTCTCTTTTGCTAACTCTGATGTGCTCCTGCACATGGGCTAATAAAAAAACCCTTGGAAATAAATACTAGTTTCATGTTGCTTTCAGAAAGGTATGTCCTTATCAGACATGATTAGGTAAATGAGCGGCTTATTGTTTTCAGGAGTGTACCTTCATAACATTGAACCCAACAAATACCTGAGCAATACATGATTTTCTATGGATTAACCTCGAAAGCAAGCTTTTGTGCTTTTCGCTGGTGCTTCTGATCAAAAGTTTTGCATGTGAAACTATTGTTAGTGATGTTGACTTCCCTCTAATGTGCATCAGCGCTCTAACTTCATTATTTTACCAATCCTTGCATTTGTTCTAAATCTAGTGTTACCTTCAGACTGTTTATTAAGAATATATCAGGGTTGAGAAATCACCTTCAGAATTTTGATGCGAATTGTTGAATAGTGACACCTGACGTGCTAACTGACTACCAAAATTACAAACAACCAACATAAACCAAGCTACTGTGTAGATCATACGTACTAGATCACCCCGCGTCAGGAAACAAGCAACAGAGTGGCGTGCAAGATGATGCATCCAACCCCACTTCCTCAGCTGCCAACCAAGAAAATGATCAAAGTCATTCACATGATCCAGTTGCAAGTGATGTGAAACAGAAAGATGGAAGCAAGACAAAGTTGTAGCACGTTTTTCAGGAAAAAAAAAACCTGAATCATGATGGCATCAATCCATGGATACCCTGTTCGGCCATCTCTCCATGCAACAAACAGCTCCTCACTCTCTCTCCATGGGATCTAGACTAGAAGGGACTGGGATTATGATAAAGGCGAAAAGAGTTGAAATAAGGAGGCGATAGGATCAGCGAACCTGTTTGCATATTTTGTTCCCTTTCATATGGTCGAAATTAGGAGTGCCAAAAGATACTGTGTAGAAGAAGTCCCTCCACAGCAACTGTTACAATAGACGGATATCAAGAAGAAGAAAATCAGAACAAACAAACCAATGCAGTTATAAATGAACTCACCTGGCCAGTCAATGAAACCGGTGGTTTTGTATGCATTTTGGTACTCCTGTAGACATCTTGAATACAGTGGTAAAAATACCTTGACGACAGGCAACCAAACTGCAACATAACGATCCACTTCAATTCTCAACATTTGTAATCTAAAGAAAATGGCAATGGACGCGACAATTACAGAGGATCATGACAGTACTCACTTTCAGATATGGTGACAAGGCCGTCGTCGCGGGTTTCAGGAAGGCAGAAGGGTCACCCTTAGGTTTCTCAAACTTGGCAACCCACTCCTGCAAAAAGGAATTTGATGTTGTTAAGAGTGTAACTGTAAAAGTAAACTACCATTTCTAAATTGAACATTCAGAGTTCAGAAGATATGTGTGCACTGAATCAGAGAAGTGATCGCTTTTCAGAAATACTAAAACCTTGTCCTGGAGTGACTCTCTCATCCTCTTCAGAGCTTCTGTCTCACCGCCACGGAACGGCGGAACGTCCTCCTATGTATGAATATTCATTCGGTAAACAAAAACTCAAATCTGATTTAAAAAAATTTACACTGGATTTCAGTGTGCTACTGCTCTAACCTGGCTGATATCACCATACCCAAGCTCCTCCAATTTGGGCACAGAAAACAACTCACACTCCCCGGTATCACCAATCGGCGGGAGCACGGAGTATTCCTCCGTTAAAGGTGCGGAGGGCTCCCCGGCAATGTTCAGAAACGATTGGTAAGTCAACGGTGGCCGGCCCCCATTCTTCAGGTTTAACATTCGACGGAAAATAAAAACATCTGCTAAGCACATGACTCCAAACATTCTATCAAGAAATGAACATAACTACATGAGTGCTTCCTGCTGTATAATACCTTCTCTATGATTTCTGCAGGGTCGAAAAGGGTGTGGCTGACCGGGGAGAACACCTCGATCCCCGACGCAGCCGCAAAATCCTTGAACGATCAGAGTAATTCGGTAAATTTCTGGTCTCCTTGCAAAACTAGTACGGAGTACTTGCGGAGTGATCACTGCCCTTACCGTGACTCTCTTGTCGCGGGCCACGGCGTACGGCTCGGTGTCGGACTCGAAGTACAGCTTCCCGATGTTCCACTGCGACCACGGAAGAACACAAGAAGGTTAATTAGGTCCTCAAATGCTTGCAAGATTACAAAGGTGGGCGTGGTAGTTATATAGCATTTCGTTACGCACGTCCTTGAGGGCGGCGCAGACGGCGCCCGAGACGTCGTCGCGGGCGCGGAGGAGGAGGAGGCGGGACCCGAGGCGGCGGAGGCGGGAGTCGAGGTCGTCGAGGCTCTCGAGGAGGAAGCGGACGCGGGCGACCCCGGCGCGCGCGGAGCCCGGAGAGGGCGCGTCGGGGTCCGGGCGGAGGTACCGCGGGTCGAGCACGAACACCGGGTAGACCCTCGCGGCGCCGCGCCGGGCCAAGTCCAGCGCCGGGTTGTCGTGCACGCGGAGACCCTTCCGGAACCAGACCATCGCCGCCGCCGCCGCCGTCGCCGTCGCGGCGGTTGCGGCGTCCATTGGTGGTGGTGGTGGCTGGTCGGTTGGCGCTCCGAATTGGGAAGTCGTGGAGTGGCGCCTGGATCTGAACCGTTGACGTGAGATCGGACGGTGGGAGTTTGAACTGCAAGGGGTAGCGGCAGCGAGTAGCGAGCCAGTGGCCACGTTGGTTTCTGGACCGATTTTGTGCGGATGATGGTGAAATGGAGGCATGGCTGTGCAAGTTCGGGGGAACATTACCGAGGCAAACTACCCTTATATCGAAACTTGCGCAGTTAAGAACATCTCCAAATGTAGTATAATATTCTAGAGTAATTAGGTGAAACGGCTACCGCCACCCAATCTCATAAAACCTCATCACAATCCACCAGGTTAGGATAGAGTATTGGAGATTGAGAAAAATACATTAAGATTTGGAGAAAAGGTGAGAATAAGCTGGAAATAAACTCAAGATCGATACTCTATTACCAAACAAGTATTTATAAGTAACTGGGGATTTAGAGTTTGGTGTGGATTACCCCAACTAATTCCCATAAAAACTTTAGTACCAAACAAAGACTTAGGGTGACCAAGGAAACAAACTGTCAATTTACACCCGCAACCACCAAAAAATAGTTCAACAAAACAAGATTCTCAATTTGCCATAAACCACCATGGTAGAAAACACAGCCTAAATCTAGCACGATGTCCATAGAAAATCAATCCTATCAAAATCTTTGTAAGTAACAAATTTAACAACCTTGCGAAACGTAATTGGTATGGAAGTAAAAAAAGTATGTATTATCATGAAGACTAGACTATCAAACACTAAATTTTTTTAGAGCAAATTTACTAGATTATACAGTTAATCATCCAAATAGGTTCTACTTTATACCCATTACGCAACGTTGCAAATATATTCAAAACAAGATTCTCAATTTACCATGAACCACCATGGTAGAAAACACAGCCTAAATCTAACACAATGTCCACAGAAAAATCAAACCTATTAATATGTTTGTAAGTAACAAATTTAACAACCTTGCGAAACGTAATTGGTATAGAAGGGAAAAAAAAGTATGTATTACCATGAGGACGAGACTATCAAACACTTATTTTTTTAGTGCAAATCTACTAGATTATACGGTTGGTCATCCAAATAGGTTCTACTTTACTACCACGCAGCGTTGCAAATATATTTGACACTAAATGGTGTGAATCATAGGTTTAAATTACTTCTTAGGTGAGAGCGCTTGCCGCTATTTAATCACTCTGGCTATGTAGAAATGATGTGCACAACTACGCTCCGTTCATGATCATCTCTAGAGCATGTGAAGCATCACACCCTTGTTTATGGAGGTGTCTACTCAATTCGATGACACGACGAGAGATTTTTTAACCAACATGCATGGCAAGCTAATCTGCGGATTGATCCTCCGTCACTTTCGGCATCCTTACAGTACATTGTCTTTTATTTTTTAAGTTAATACATTTGGATTTAGCAGATGTGTGCATTCTTAAATAAAATAAAAATTGAACAAGAGATGGTCCCACAGGGACCAAGAAGCTTTCATTTCAGTGGTGGCATTGGAAAGTACATAAAGGACCAAAAGAAGAAAAAAATACAATCTAGTCCAAAAAAAAATCCATATAGAGCCCTTAAAAGCCCTAAAGATAAATCTGGAAAAGCAACCGGTCCAGTTTCTGCGCCGAGACCACGCTGCCGGGGATAGAACCACTTGGGATGAGGCACCGAGAGCCAACTGCACTGGTGATGTAGAATGGCCTCCGTCTTGGCATCTTGGCCTGGAGGTTGGTGTAGACGTACAATAGAATTGTTTGTACCGCAACAAGAGCGGTGTGTATTCTTAGTTATGCAGAAGCTAGATATAATGCTTAAATATTTTAAGTAGAAAAGCATCCTTTTTTGGAAAAAAAACAAATTTAAACAATTCATACCGCAGCAATATATACTGATGCTTGTTAATGCGACCAAAGACCGCTTGGTATGACCCATACGAGAGACTCAGGTGCATATATTCGTCAAAAGTGTAAAGTATCTCAATAGAATTACTACATTCAGCAGCTTTAACAAAACCATGATTGGCACCAGTAATAAGAACTGCCGCAAGAAAATGTTTGTGCGTACTGAACAGAACCATATGCTAACCTCAGATTATGGTTGTCCAAAGATAATTCAACCGATTCACAATTCAGTCGTCCCAAAGAACACATGTGACATTTCAAAAGTGCTGAACGACAGCAGGGGAGAACAGCTTCTCTAACAGAGGCCCAACTTGAACATGGAATGCAGATAGACTGAACCTAGTAAATGCCTTCTTTGTACCCCCTACTTCCCAGGGGAGGGGGAGCCATCTCCGTAGGAAACCAAGCCCTTCTTTCCTTCAGGACTGATCGACATAGATGGGGACCTATCCTTACTTGCACGCTTCGGAGATGGCGAGGCAAGGGGAGAGCGATCTTGGACAGGTGGTGGGGACCTTGATCTTGACCCAGACAGGCTCCTGCTCCTGGAGATTGACCTTGCACGTGATCTTGGTCTCACGGCAGGAGGCGAACGACTACGTGCTGGACTCCTGCTGTAGCCACCTCCCCTACCACGGTCTCGGTGAACAGGCGGGCTGCGTGACACACTTCGGCTCCTCCTTCTGTACCTGTTAGGCCTCCAGTGAAAAATGAAGAGAGAACCATGAATTTGAGCCATGTACTGGACTAGGCTATACTGAACATCTTGCCACATAATTAGTTGGAAGATGTTTATCACCAACAGTATCAAAGTAGAGAAGGATGCAAGCAAACATGTTGTAGTTCTTTATCAGATAATGCAACCGTTTGGAACACTGAACACTAAGACAAATTTGTGTGGGATCAGAAAGAGATCAAGAGAACATTTCAAAATTCTATGTCTTTTTGCGGGAACAAAATTGTATGTCTATTTCCAAATAATTAAGGAAATTACACGGACATATCAAATCAAATTTGCATTTGTTGTACGTGCAGTCATTCTGAATAGTTACTATACCTCGGTGATGCTCTTCTAGGAGGACTTCTGTACCGCCTTGGAGGTGAACGATAACGACTGCCTCGGTGACTCATATACCTACGAAAAGATATTACAGTAAATTCTCCAGAACGAAAGAAACATAGTTCGAAAGTGTTTCGCGAACTCATATGTGCAGAAGGATTTTACAGCTACTTCTCCAGAATGAAAGAAATTAAGTCCATAAGTTAAAGCAGTTACCTGTCACGATCACCTCTTCCACCATAACGGTGAGAACGATCAGCAGAAGGAGAACGGTATTGTCTTGCAAATGAGTAACGTTGAGTAAAACCCCGCCCCCTTTTTATGCGTTTTGATCCATCAGGAGAGACACTCCTCGATGGGCTCCTACCGTGATTGGCTGGTGATACTGCCCTGCGAGGTGGGCTAGGACTTCTGCTTGTGTTCCTGCGAGATCGACCACCTCTCACAGGGGTCGGGCTTCTTCTAGATAATCCCACAGGGCTCCTGCTGAAGTTTCTACGAGGATTTCTTCTAGGGCTTCTGCTTGCAGTCTTTCTGGGAGGCAGATCTGGGCTCCGGCTGACACCCTTTTGCAATGGAGATCTTGCAGAAGTTCGGCTAACGCTTCTTCCCTTGTCCATAGGTGTGGGGCTTGGGCTGATGCTTTTCCGCACATGAGTTCTTTCCAGGCTCTTACTCGGACTTCTTCGTTGGAAGGATCTAACCGAGCTCCTGCTAATGCTTCTTGTCCGAGCTTCAACAGGACTCCTGCTCCTGCGGACAACAGGGCTTCTGCCTGCACTTCCAGGTGGGCTCTTGCTGAGGCTTCTCCGATGAGGGCTCGTGCTGATATTCCTCCGTCGGGGTGGGCTCCTGCTTTCTTTTTGTTTGGGAGCATGGACAGGACTTCTACTACGACTCGGGTGAACAGGACTCGGGCTTACCAATCTCTCCGGGCTGACATATGACCTTTTGACTGGGCTTCTCGGACTTACACTCATACTCTTGCTCATTGAGTGATTAGCACTCATGCTCTGGCTCCTGCTTATCAATGTAAGATGAAATACTGCTTGCAGATGCAGTAAGCACAAAGAATGATTGATGTGGGAAGAAGTATAGGGAACCTAGATTTGCTTCGGTTGCCAGTTAGAACAGGAACAGTATCAAGGTTCCTTTCAGATCTTGAATTGGTAACACCATTTGTGCGCATCTCCCCATTTTCCAGTTGAGATTTGTCTTCTTGTGCTAGACTCCTTGCTGGTGTTGCAATCTTTTCCTGAGTTGAAGTGGCATCCTTCAAAGCAAATACTGCTGTGTGATTTTCAGCTGGCAAGAAACAGTACAGGTTGATTAGTTGGCCAGTTGTGCAACATGAACTCTCCTAGTACCTAACGATTTCATATCCCGTAAAATACAAGCACACAACTACTGCAGCCTAATTTTCTAGCTTTGAAGTATATTCATCAAAGCAATCAGTAATAAGTGATGCCCAAGGCGGAGATTAATGAAGTAATAATCACACAAAAACTATCCCATAGCAAAATACCATTGCCTAACATGATCTACATAAATGAACTCCCACACCAATTTGTGGTTGTGCAGGCTCAAGTGGCATAGTATACAGTTTTTCCGGTATTCTTTGGATGGATTAACGTAGTGCATAACAAAACTCAAAAAAAAAATGAAATTCATGGGCCATGAGCCTAAATAAGAAACCAGTACAAGTTTAAGAGAGAGCATCTAGTTCACAATTTACACCCAATGAAATAAAGAAGCAACACAAATATGCATAGGCACATACATCAGCCACAAAAGGAAATTACCAGAAACTTGAGATGTGGCCTTAGATTTTCCTCCATGACGATGCCGCTTTTTCCTAGCATCCTCAGCGCTGCTATCACTCGCATTTCCAGTTTCACTATCACTCTCTTCCATCCTGGTAATTAAATTTATGTTACATATCAGCAAACACCCCAAAATGTTCAATTTGGTAATGCGAACATACCTTTTCAACTTTTGCTTTGATTTCTTGTCACGCTTTCTACGTCTTTTCTCGCGCCTGCGGTCTCGCTTTCTTTTTCCATGCTTGCGTTTATCCTTCTTGGAGTGTCTCCTCCTGCGCTTTCGCTTTTCATCACTTGAGCTGCTGATGTCAGATGACTCACTGGAAGAATCTGAATCACTCTCAGAATCTGACTCAGACTCGGACGAGCTGTCTGATTCTGAAGAAGAATATCTCCTCTTCTTCTTTCTCCTCTTTGAAGATTTCTTGCGACGGCTCTTGTGTTTTTCTTCATTAGCTTCGTCATCAGATGAAATATTGGACAACTTTGATTTAACTTTCTTCTTATCTGTGGGATAATGGTAGCACAGAAAGGATGGTAAAAGACTAAGAGTATGTGAAAGATCTAGAACTATTTAGATGTTTAGATAGTTGTAAGGTACATTCCAAAATCACTACTGATGATTTGAGCAGTACCGTTTTCAGTTGTGACAGATCCACAACTTTTACCATCAACAAGCTCCCCACAATCCACTATTCTTACTGGAGCAAGAGGCATATTAGTAGAACTGTCCACATCAACAAGCTCAATCCTCTTCAGCACATCATTTCCAAGAATAATCTTGCCAAAAACAGTGTTCTTCCTGCAATACAAGATAACACTAAAACCCTTCAGCATACGAAACATGGAAATCACAGCATACTTAACTTCCTATCTATGTTGTGACTTGATATCCTGCGATATTTGAAGTAAGTACCATACGTGAGATTTCACTCTTTAACACAAAAAACCAAGAGAACATCCAAGTTCACATTAAGCAGTACCTATCTGCATAACTGCATTCATTCCGAAATTGCACACAGTAGATTTGCGTAAGGCCACTGTTGTATGCTATCCCAACCGAATTAATATTTTACTTTTCCTAGAATGCTGATTTTTCACACATGGGAAATTGTGAAAAGTTGAGTTAAGTCTAAAAGAAGCAAATGTTGCATACATGTGCAACATTCCCCATGCAAAGGGTTGTGCCAAATCATGATTCATGATCAACGAAAAAACAAGAGATTGTAGCGACTCAGTTACAATCTCTCTCCCTCTCCGGACATGTTTGGAAGGGTTGTGCCAAATCATGACCAGGAAAAAGAATAATGTAACCATGTAGCTACAATCTTTCTGTACCCCCACCCCCTCCCACTCTCATGTGCACCTTCCATATTTGATCATAGTTTTGCAAAACCTTTTGCAAGTTACACACTACGGAAAAATAAGTATTCCAAGAAATTCTAAGGGCTCAACAGAGCAAAAGGATTTCCCAGTCAGGATTGCATCATTGAATATACACTGAACAGAGAATGACGAAACAGATAGGATAATGGAACTATCTTTAACTAAATACTCCTCAACAAGAGTTGCTAGGAAAGACCTGAGTCAAGCATCAAATTAGATCCAAGCACTCAACAGGCAACACGGAGGAAGTAGTGCCAGGTAACTTTTACATCGATTATTACCTGGCAAAATAGATAAATGAAGAAAATTGCGTGCTCCTCTAAGAACATCACATGAAAGGCTAGAACGGCATTGTTCTAAATTTTGTATGCAATTGGAATTTCGTTCAAAATAGTTTGTTTGTTTCACACTAAACAAAACAACTGTCAACCCAATGATAGTTATATATCTATAGTAGGGTCCATGAGCATCTTTTATGATTTACATAATATTACATAAGCGACTTGGCAGACAACATTAATTTTCTGAACCCTTGCTGGTAAGGTACCACATGCAAAACTTGACTAAAGCTGAGAGTTCTGTTTACAAAATATTTTAAGCCTGAAACCTGCCACGACAATTGAAATGAACGCTCCAAACAAACCTGTCAAGATGTGCATTAGGCTTGAAAGTAATGAAGAACTGGGAACCATTGGTATTACGTCCAGCATTTGCCATTGATAAAAGACCACGGTCATCATGGCGTAGCACAAAATTCTCATCTGAAATGCAAATAATAAACAAGCATTACATGCATATTGATTACCATCATAACAGGATGAGTGCTATATTTGAGGATTTGACAGCTTCAAGAAATGATTGCGTCTAAAACTAACAACATTATACTGGGTAAACAAACTTCTGAATGAACTTAGAGACAATAGAATATCCACGAAACCCTATGCATACTTAATTTCAAATGAATATATTCCATACTGAGTTTAATGATTAATACCTTCAAACTGTTCGCCGTATATACTTTCTCCACCATTTCCTGAAAACACAACTATACTATTTAGTCACACTTCCACAAATAAGAAAAAACTGAGCACCAGGAAGCAGAGTACCATTATGTGTATGGAAGAATATTATAAAACACAAGAGGGTCATGTACATGTCACAAATATGGCTGTTAAGAAATTCTTCCCCTGCATCTCATTCTTCTCAACTTTATTTCTACCAACTGAACTAAAGTTGGTTCATTTCAGGTAAAACAAATGACAGGTTTATCAAAACTAGCATCTGCCAACTGTTTTGCAGTAGAACACACAAATGAACCAATAAAGAGTGATATAACAGCAGGAGATTTCCACCTCTTCTCGATTCCCTAAAGAATGTAAGAGAGAAGTAACCAAATAACTCACCGTTTCCATTTGAGAAGTCACCACCCTGAAAAAAGGAAATACAGGTTAGCAAACATGTGCTAACAAACCAATTTAAGCTACCTTTTTCTTTTTGACAATGAAGGTAATACACCTTAAATACTATTCCTTCTTTCCCAAAATGTAAGGCCCTAAAATGCGCTTTATTTTGCACGGTCTTTGATTCACTTCTATTACCACTAGGGAGTACCAAATTATATGGATTGAGAATGTATAAATTGTATCATTGCATTTCTCTTGCAAAATTCTTTCATTTCATGTATCTTTATAATAATTATGAACATATTATAAGTACAAATCATAGTCAAAGTTGTAAGTTATTGACCAGCAAAAATCAAAGGTGCCTTACATTTTGGGAGGGAAGGAGTACATATGATAACAAAAGTTGTCGAAATCATCTGTCCTGTATCCTACATTCCTACATCATGGAGAAGGAAACAGAAAACTGGCTAAAAACAAGGAAAGGACAATGCTAACCTAAGATGAACCATATTGTTGAAAAACATATAATTACACAGGAGAGAAAGGAACTGACTTGTGCCATGAACCCCTTGATGACACGGTGGAATATTGACCCCTTATAATATAATGGCTTCTTAGTTGTCTGTCCGATTCCCTTCTCACCTGCAGCACAACCTCAATTAGGAAGAGCAGTGGTGCCAAGACAAATGGGGAGAATGAGCTTTCAAAAAATGAAGCCAATCTGTAAAATCAACCTGTTGAACGTGAGGGCCCTAGCACAAGAATAGGGATGCCTTAACCACTGTTGGAAATAATGCATAGGCTAACATTAATATAATTCCAACAACCACTAGGTCAATACATGATTTCAACAAGTACATCTGCAAATATTGGTATGCTATTTATATAGTAGTGTTGATATTTCAAGACATAACTACTAGACCAGAACTGCAGCTATGTTTCACACACGGTCACAAGTACAACTTAGGCACAGATGACATTTGTATCTATTCACCAAAAATGAACATTACCTGTGCATAATGCTCTGAAGTTCTCAGCTGTCAGGGGAGCAACATCAGCAAACAGCTGCAAGGAAAAGAAAATTATTCACTAAATCATAGGTTATCGTCGAACTTTATAAATGATAACAAATGAAAAACTATGCACAGATCTAGAGTTGCTGACCTCAAAACAGCCACCCACCCATGCATGTTAACTTACAAGAAAAGAAAGTGTACCTCAAATATCATTCTTTCATCAGGCCCATCAGCTATTGATACGTCCAGAAAGACAATTGGGTTCTTGTTTCCACCCATCTTCTCGATGGCTGGAGTTGAGGAGCCAGCAGTACAGATGCTTCAAACTGAGTAAAATAGGGAAATGCAGATAACTACAATTGTCAACAGTGCATACAAAAATAGAGGGGTGCTCAATATTATTGCACCAATCACAATCCGATTTGCATCGGTCATTTAGGCATACACATAAGCACAAAACCAATTGAACCATAGACTCAGAGCATGTGAGTGTCTTCTGATGTGCAAAAGTACCTCTTATTCTAATTGACATCATGTCAGAAGACATAAATTGAGTTGCGTGCATTTATAGAACTTTATGAAGCACAGTATCTCTATAAAGGTGATTAGTTCAATTGCCTCTTCTATTTGAACTGATTCCTTCATACTAACTAACCCTCATTGTGCTTGACACTAGAGAACCATTGTCTACCATACACAAGAGCGATGAGCAAGCAGCTAAGATAGACAAAGCATTACTGGCCTAAATTAACCGTCAGCAAACCCCTTGACTGGGTCTCAACCATAAACTATACGTCTACTGCAACAAGGGCCCTAGCTTCCACAGCTCTGTTCCACCCCACAGACAAAATCAGTCAAGAGGCAACACTACAATGTTTAATCACGTTAGTGCTCCACCAAGGATCTAAGCGCCCTTCGTAACACGAACCGGAACCTGCCCCGCACCCAGATCAGGAGTCATGCGAGCACCGCCGAAACCCTAAAACCCCCAAAACCCTACCGCGCCGCAAACGCCAGGCCGCAGACCCCACCAATCGGCGCAACCAGGCCAGGACGAGGCACTCAATCGACCGCGCCGATCGAAACGCGGAACGAGCGCAAGTTTGCTCCGCGCGCGATCCGGCGAACGACGGGACGGCCACGCCGAAGGAGGAGGAGAGAGGGGAGAGGGGCACGAACCGCGAGGAGATTCGGGGCCTCCGGCGTTGGCGGAGCCTCGATCGTACCGGAGCTAGGGGTCCGATGAGGGGCGGAGGAGCGCGGCCGCAGCAGCAGCTCGACGCGGCCGCACAAGGCGAGTGAGGTGGGGTGGGGATAGGAGGGGAGGGGAGCAGCGGCCGAGAATTAAAACCTACCCTTGCGTTTCGCGGGGGCAAGTACGATTCTGCCCCTGCGGTGGTAATTGCTACCCGCACCCGCACAGAGCGTGGGGCTGATGGAAGGTGGACCCCTGTGGCAGTGACGGTGTTTCGTGTGTCGGTGCGGGTTCGGGGAATAAAACTCGAAACTCGGCGAGTTAAATGAATAACTCGCGATTCGACGCATAGCAAGTCAAATGGAGCTTCAACTTTTGTTTGAGCTAAACAAGCCGAGTTCACCTAGCTCGCGAGTAGCTCGCATAGCTCGGTCAAAATCAAGAGATAAATGTATGGGAGGTCCCAAAAGTTTGGACCATACCTTAGGCGGGTCCTTATTATTTAAAGTGGTTCAGCGTCAGTCCTAATTGTTTTTAAGTTGTGTTGGCCAGCCTTTGACCGCTGCCACGTAGCCATGCTGGCACAGCCAACGGAAATAAGTATAAAGGCTTGGACAATCTCAGAAGTCCATTCGACCGTCCCGATCTTTTTTTCCAAATCAAAACAGAGCAGAGCGGTGGAGCGGAGACGACTGAGGCCGACCGGCGTGGATGGGTTGCTGTTGTGTCGCCCTTCGGTGATCCGCGGCGGGAAGACTGGGATCATCTTGATAGGATGGCTGCAGCTTCAAGTTTGTGCATTAAATTCGCTTTTTTGCCTACTGAATGTCGATTAGAGATGTTAGATTGTTTGCAATGTTGGATGGACTGCAGTTTTAGTTGCGATTTCCTGAGTTAGCATGTTAATTTGATTTGGTAGGTCCGACCGATGCATTGCTCTCGGTAGAGATGAAGCATGGCGGATTTTTCCATGGAATTGGTGCTAACAAGTGCTATGTAGATGGAAGACGTGAGTATTTTGATGGTTGTGAACCCGATACTTAGTCGCCACTATGGATCAAAGATTTTGTTGAACAACTAGGTCACGATCTGTCGAAGTGTTGTGTGTACTGGCTGCTACCCGATATGAATTTAGACAATGGTTGTGCCAAAGTTTCAACATTTCACACTTTATGTTGACCAGCCACATCTGTTTGATGACATTGTTCTCGATGATGTAGTAGTTGTTGGTTCTCCATCACTGTCACCAGTCTTAAGCCAGAAGAAGAGTTTGAAGTGGCAAAGCACAAGCACAAGTTCAGCTAAAGATGTGTTCACAGGTGTTAGAGGACAAATAGAACATGCAAAACAAGTACCAATTTCAGTTGTGCTGCCCTCAAAGTCAGATGATTCAGCTGATGAAGAATTTGTAGACAGTGACAACGATATTCAGGACGATGATGACCTTTATGATGAGTGGGTGGACAAGGATGTTGAACCAGGAGGGAAGAGGAAGAAGATAAGCCAGCTGACAGTGACTATGATACAGATGAGTTGGAGCTTCCATGTTATGATGAAGATGATGTTGTAGTTGTAGATCCGAGCAAGCCAAAAAAGGAAGATCGTGAAGTTCACTACTTTTAGACTAGAGGACATTACAACACTAGAGTTCAAGATGGGATTTATTGTTATGTTGTCTATATGCCCTCCTCTCCCTTATCTTGTCTAACTCCTTTCTTGGACATGAAACCTACTTGGAGGCGTCACCTTGCTTGAGGTCAACCTTCTTGGTATCTATCACTGCCTTGAACGTGGTATTCTGGTCGGAGATCTGCTTCTTGGTGGTGTGCATCTCAGCCAAATCCACCGCAGCTCCTCTCCCGAGATAACTGACTCCGTGAAGGCTGCTTCGCCCTCTTCACAGTCTTGAGCTTTCTTGTAGGCTTCGGATACGGTGATCATACCGTTAGGACCCAGAATCTTGAGCTTGTTGTAGATGTAGCACGACATTGCATGGAACTTGTGGTAGGTTGGCCTACCAAAGATCACGTGGTAGGAACTTTTAAAGGGCACAACCTCAAATGTGATCATCTCCTCGCGGTAATTGTTAACATCACCGAAGGCCACAGGAAGTTTGATGCTGCCCAGGGAGTTCGCCTTTTTACCCAGAACCACACGATGGAATTCCGTGGTGTTGTGCTTAAGCTGTTTCTTGGTAAGGTTCATCTTCTCCAGAGTTTCAGGTACATGAGGTTCAGGCTGGCTCCACCGTCCTTGAGGCACTTGGAGGAATTCATACTCGTCGATGCGGGGACTAACAACCAAAGCGTAGCACTCTTTTGGGATGACGGCCGGATGATCGGCTCTGTCAAATGTGTATGGTTTTTCTGACCACTTTACGTACTGTGGCACAACCGGAAGCGTGGCGTTCAAAGTCCAGAGGGTGAATTTCTTTGCCCGAACTGTGGGAGTTCCGAGGAAAGTGTGATATGCACCGCACTTTTCTTTCCGAAGGGGTTGGAAGTGTTGGCTGTGTTCCTCTTTGGGTTCCGGCAAAGCCCTATCCTCATCCATTGCCTTGGAGCTATCTTTGTCCTTATCCTTGTTATTGCATTTGCCTCCCTTGCCACATGGACGATGCTTCTTTGCACGCTTGTATCCCGCTTCTGGATCCGTCTTAAGATCGTTGACCCATTTGCAATTGCGGTTTGTGTGAGAGGATTTGCCCGTTGCCGGATCAATATGGGCCAGGCACCACATATCTCTGTATTCTTCATAGGTTTGGGGAGCGCGGGTTCCGGTAGACGTGACTTCGTCAGTGCGCTGTTGGCTCCTGTTGGCTCCGCCACCGCGGCTGCGGCTTCTTCCGCCACCTTGACCTCGTTGGAACGTCACAACAACCATGTCGGATCCACCGTTCTTTTGGTCATCAGGGGGATTTTTTCTCTTGTTATTACCGTCAAGGTATATTGTTGTAATGCCCACATACTTTCATAGCATGTATTCTGCACCAACCATTAGTGTAGAATCTATGTTTATCAATTGCTCATCTGTAATTTGTTTACCCAACATATTTATTTATTGTGGAGGCGCCTCTAGTGAACTGTGGACCCCGGTCCTTCTTCTTTTAATTGCAATCTTCTACAACATTTTCCTGTTCCGTTCTCTGCAAACAATTCTTCTTCCACACGGTTCGTTTAATCCTTTGTTTTCAGCAAAACCAGTGAGCTTGACAACCTCGCTGAAAGTTGGGGACAAAGTACTTGGTTGTTTGTGTGCAAGTCTCCACGTTGCTGCTGACGCCGGCAGTGCGCGCTGCCACGAGTTGGTTCGCAACACCTCGGGAGAGAACGTTTTTCTCCTACTGGTCGATAAACCTTGGTTTCTTACTGAGGAAAAACTTCCTGATGTGCTCATCATACCTTCCTCTTGGGTTTCCACTCAACGTTGTGCATAAATTCTCCTTCATCAACTCCGCGCCCAACAGGCCGATATTTGCACAACGTTAGATATTGACATGGAGGCGATCTCGGACAAATACTTGGGGCTGCCGGCCCTAGTTGGTGCGGATAGAAGTGGATGTTTTATGCATTTTGTGGAAAGAATAATGCAAAGGATAAAATGGATGGATGGAAAAATTGCTGTCTATGGGTGGTAAGGAAATATTATTGAAGGTTGCTGCACAATCTATACCGGTCTATGCGATGTCAGTCTTTCTACTACTAAAAAATGTATGCAAGAAAATTACAGATGTAATCTCCCAATATTGGTGGGGTGATAGTGAGCAGGAGAAGAAGATACAATGGTATTCGTGTTGGAGATATGCCCAAGAGGCAATAATAAAATGGTTATTATTATATATCTTTGTGTTTATGATAATGTTTACATACCATGCTATAATTGTATTAACAGAAACATTGATACATGTGTGTTATGTGAACAACAAGGAGTCCCTAGTATGCCTCTTAACTAGCTTGTTGATTAATAGATGATCATGGTTTCGTGATCATGAATATTGGATGTTATTAATAACAAGGTTATGTCATTATATGAATGATGTAATGGACACACCCAATTAAGCGTAGCATAAGATCTCGTCATTAAGTTATTTGCTATAAGCTTTCGATACATAGTTACCTAGTCCTTATGACCATGAGATCATGTAAATCACTTATACCGGAAAGGTACTTTGATTACACCAAACACCACTTGCGTAAATGGGTGGCTATAAAGGTGGGATTAAGTATCCAGGAAAGTATGAGTTGAGGCATATGGATCAACAGTGGGATTTGTCCATCCCGATGACGGATAGATATACTCTGGGCCCTCTCGGTGGAATGTCGTCTAATGTCTTGCAAGCATATGAATGAGTTCATAAGAGACCACATACCACGGTACGAGTAAAGAGTACTTGTCGGGAGACGAGGTTGAACAAGGTATAGAGTGATACCGATGATCAAACCTCGGACAAGTAAAATATCGCGTGACAAAGGGAATTGGTATCGTATGTGAATGGTTCATTCGATCACTGAAGTCATCGTTGAATATGTGGGAGCCATTATGGATCTCCAGATCCCGCTATTGGTTATTGGTCGGAGTGAGTACTCAACCATGTCCGCATAGTTCGCGAACCGTAGGGTGACACACTTAAGGTTTGTAAGGGTACATTGCCCCTATGTGTGGTTTTGGTAATTAATGACAACCCCTATGGACTAATGTTTTCATTGAGTTTATATGAAGGAATATTCCATAGGTACTACTTGCTCTCCGTGTGTTGGATTCAAGTATGGATGCCATGAAGATAAAGATATACCTTGTGATTTGGCATCAAGATCATCGGTATGAAGATATATTTGTGATATGATCAAGAAGAAGAAATGAAGATGGAGTTCTTATGTGGAACTCAATATTAGCCATGCTCTATCTCAAGTGAGTATGAGAAGATACAAGGTTGAGTTGGGCAAGTTCAAGATGAGCATCTTGAGTGGATCACATGCTTGAAGCTTGCCGTCCATTTGGTGATAGTGGACATGTGAAGATGTGCATCAATGAAGCTTTCCCATCATTGTGTATGGGGGAGCATTTGTGAGTATACACGAAGCGACAATGATCAAGTGATGGGATGCGCAAGGCAAAGGTATGACCTTGATAGGTTTTCCTTTTACCGGTCTCGAGGTGGTTGATGGGAGACCGGATTATAGGATAGATAGCCGCACTATTAAGAGGGGCTTTCGGTTGAGTAACTTGATCACATCGTCTTAGGGAGCTCAATCCTTTGCATACTTTGCATATCCTTATTGCTTCTTGGTGTTTCTCTATGTGAGGTTCTTGAGCTTGTTGCTAGCTTTACAACAAGCCCAAGTTCATCGAAAACGGAGTTCGCATGCATCTTCTATTGTGTTTTCGAGGTTGGGTGATTTTACTAGGTTATTCATGATATAAGGTTCTATCCTTTTATATTCATGATAAAATCCCCTCCTACAGTTTCTTGTGTTTGCACTTTCTATTGGATAGCATTTGTTGTTATCTTTCCAAACAAAATTGGTTTCATGTTAATCGGAGTTCGGGAGCAATAGTTATTAAAGAAAAGGTAAAAGAAGAAAAAGAAAAAGAAAAGAAAAAAAGGGGGACGGCTGCCCGGTCTCCGACCGGTCGACCGGGCCACTCACCGGCCCACCGGGACAGCCCGGTCTCCGACCGGCCAACCGGCCCATGCGCCGGTCAGCCCAGCCAGCCCTCCGGTCCGACCGGACCGTGGCCGGGCCGCCGTCCCATCCGGCCCGGCGCCGGCGCCCACCGGGCCGCCCAGCCGCTCCTCCGGCCGAGCCGGCCTCCCGCCGGACCGGGCCGCCTCCCGCGCGGCCCGCTCTGCTCCGCGCCGCCGCACTGCTGGGCCGCCTTCCGCCGCTCAGCCCACGCGGCCGCGCCCCTGCGCGCCCCGAGCCTTATTCGCCGCCCGGCGCGGCACGAGGCCTCGCCGGGCTCGGGCCGGTCGGACCGGCGGGCCACCGGCCTCCTCGGCGCTGAGCCGGTCGGCCGGCTGGGCAGCCGGCTGGGCCACTTTCTGGAGCTTTTTTCTGCCCGTTTTCTTGTCTTTTTCCCCCAACGGTTATTTCTCTTCTTGGGCTATAAATACCTTTCTTCCACCTTGAGCCCAAGTAGTTCTTCCCATTCTCTCTCCTCCATTGCTACTATTTGAAGAACTTGCTCTTCCCCTTGAATCCTCCAACCATTCTTGCTCATATTTGAGGATTTGAGAGAGGGGATCTAGATCTACACTTCCACCAAACCGTTTCTTCTCTAAGTGAGGGAATCTCTTGGGATCTAGATCTTGGAGTCTTTGGTTGACTTTTCCCCTTGTTCTTCCTCTCCAATCTCATCCTAGCATTCGTTGCTTTGGTGGGATTTGAGTGTGAAGGACTTGAACACCTCCGGTGTTCTTGCTTTGCATCATTGCATAGTGTTGAGCTCTCCACCACGATTTGTTCGAGTGAGAGACCGTGAGCTTGTTACTCTTGGAGGGTGACCTCCTAGTTGGCTTGGTGATTGGTGCTCCGGTGATCTCTTCAAGAAGATTGTGAAGAGGCCCGGGCTTCTCCTTCGTGGAGCTTGTGAAGTGGTTGTGGAGCTTGCCATCTCCGGAGCGGAGGAAAAGCTAACCATAAGGAAAGGGCCATTATCCTTCGTGGGTGTGGTTCGGAGAATAGGGTGAGCCTTCGTGGCGCGGGAATCCTTCGTGGGACCTCCACTCCTCCAAACGTGACGTACCTTGTTGCAAAGCAAGGGAACACGGGAATACATCCTCGTCTCCGCGTGCCTCGGTTATTTCTATACCCGAGCTCTCTTTCCTTGTGATAGCCATCGTGCTTGAAGTACATATATCTTGCTATCACTTGTGCTACATATATCTTGTGCCTATCTTGCTTAGCTCTAGTTGCTATTGTTACACTTAGTTGAGCTTAGCATATTTAGGGTTTGTGCTTGTAAACTAAACGATAGTTTAATTCCGCATTCATACAAGACAAATCCGCAAGAGTTTGTAATTGCCTATTCACCCCCCCTCTAGGCGACATCTCGATCTTTCAATTGGTATCAGAGCAAGGTCTCTCCTTGTTTTAGGCTTCACCGCCTTGAGAGTAAAGATGTCGGCTAGTTTAGTGCACAATGACACAATTGTCTTTAATGGCACAAATTATCTTTTGTGGCGAAATTGCTTGCTTTGTAACCTTCGGACCTTGTGTCCTCATATAGAGCAATTTCTAGATGTCGGTTTTTCTCCTCCGATGGATTCTCAAAATCTATCTTTAGAGGATGAGAAAAACTTACATCTTGAAGCTCAAGTATCTAATGAGCTTTTATTCTCCTTGAGACCCGATTTTCGTAGGTTCTTGATATATATAAAGAGAAAATCGTCTCATGAGATGTGGATCAAGCTTAAGGAAATGTTTGGTGGATCCACTTCTCAATTGGTCGGTGGTGACTCCGAGGAGCTCTCTTCCCCTTCACATCATGAAGAGCTCCAAGTTGCTTCCACCTCCGGTCGTGATGAGTTATCATCTTCTTTCACTTCACCAACGTGTAGCAAGACACGAGGTAATGATATGGTGAGTGGTGAGGAAAATTGCAATGTTGATATTGTGCTCAATAGTGATGATTCTTCATCTCTATCCCATTGTAATGCTTTCTCTTTGGACTTAAACACATCTAGCATTGAAAATGACCTACATACTTGTGTTGATAGTCCTTGCATATCATGTGTAAATTGCTTACATAGATCCCATGATGATATGCTTGCCTTGTCTTGCTCCCATAATCAAAATGCTTCTATTTCCTCTAGTTGTTTGTTGACTAACAATGTAGAGGAAATCGAACACTCTATGGATCAAGACATGTTTTCAAATGAGGATTCAAGAATATCTTCATCTTCATCCTCCGGTATGCACATGTGCCTTATGGCAAATGGACCAAAGGTATCTCCTACTTTGACTCCTAACACATCCTCTAATGATGAGAGTGATGATGATGATAATGATGAAGAACATAATATCTTGGTGCATGATATGGGAATGGTATATGCTTCTCTTCGTGGTAATAAAGAAGCTCGTGCTTATCTCGAACACTCTATGGATACCTTGAATAAATATAGGGAAACCATAGTGGAGTTGGAGTCCCATGTTGAAAATGGGGAAATGAGATTCACTCTCCTCAAGCATGAGCTAAAAGATGAGAAGCATGCTAATTTCATGCTTACACAAAAAATTGAATCCTATATGCATGAAAATGAGAAAACTATTGTTGATGCTTGTGCTACTAACTCTAATTCTTGTGAAGCATCGACCTTAAAGGAGAATGTTGAGCTAAGGGCTCAACTTGAGTTGCTAACTAGCAATTATAGGGAATTGGAAGAAAGTCATAAAAAGCTCTCAAGCTCTCATGATGATCTTCTAATTTCCTATGATGGGCTAAAGTTAGCTCATGAGGCAAGTATCACTAAGGTAACATCTTGTGAGCCTCATATGGATGTTAGCACAATCTATACTACAAATGTTACATTGCCATATGCTAGTCCTTGTAATCCATCTAGTCAAACTAGTGATACACCTTGTGTTGGATTACTCACTTTGCCTTGTTGCTCTAACAATGAAGCTTCTACTTCCTCTAGTACTTGTATTTCTACTAACCATGTAGAGGAAATAAAAGAGCTCGAGGCTCAAGTCCTTTCTTTGAAGAAAGACTTGGAAAAGCGTCATGAAGGGAAATCCGCACTTGACAAGATGCTAAGTGTGCAACAATCCCCCAATGACAAAAGTGGACTTGGATTCAACTCCAATAACAAGAACAAGTCCAAGAGCAAGAGCAACAAGAAGAAGGGCCAAGACAAAGTCAAGGATCCGGCCAAGTTAGTTTGCTTCAAGTGCAAGGTTGAAGGGCATCATGTTAGATCATGCCCATTGAAGAAGAAGAAGCACTTGAGTGAGAAACAACAAGGGAAACGGCCACAAGGTCAAGGTCAAGCTCATGCTCGACCTCAAGTTGAAGATAGGGCACTTCCCAAGAAGAATCAAGATATTGTTCCCCAAGAGAAGAAATCAATAAAGAAGAGAAAGGGGAACACTTGCTACTTATGCCGTGAGAAGGGACACTTTGCTTCTTCTTGCTTAGGTGGTACCTTATCTAACCCTATAATTGTTGATAATGATTATTCTCTAGGGAAGGATAAGGATGACAATGTGTTTGCCAAGTTTGTTGGAACTCAAAGTGGTTTCAAGAAAAGAACCATTTGGGTTGCCAAGCCTATTGTGACTAATCTCCTAGGACCCAACTTGGTTGGGGACCAACAATCTCAAACTTGATCAATAGGTACAAGTGGAGGTCATTGGAGACTTGGCTACTTCATGAAGAATTAAGGGATCTTCATATATTATATTTTGACCAAGCCAAGTCGTATGGATTATCATCTATATCTCATAATCCAATGTTCCTTCTTGCGGTAACTCATACTTCAACTCTTCATGTTTATTGTAAGTTACTTGCCCCTTTGCATGTTTGGTTTTGTACCAAATATGTGTATGTATGTGTTGTGTCTTACTTGCTTATCTTGTGTGTTCAAGTATGTTTGTTTGACTCACCATATACTTGTGTATTGTTTTGAGCCTAATGCATCTTGATGATATCTTATTTGGCTCTCTTTGAAGTGATTAATGGAACATCCCATTTTGGGGGAGTGATATGCTTTGTGCATCTCACTTTCTTTAAAATGTGTGTACATGGGTACCACCACTTAGTATTGATATTGCAAGATTATCTAGTCACTATGTGGTGTGCCATACTCATGAGAAATTCAAATTCTAAATATCCATTAATCATCTCTAGTTGAATTTTAGTTGCCTCTTATTTAGAAGAAATGTTTTATCACATTATGGGGGAGTAATATGTTTTGTACATATCACAAGCCTAGAAAATGTGAACATATGAGGTTATGCCACTTAGAGTTGATGCTCTTAACTATCTTGTTCCTAGGTGGCATGTTTGCTCAAACAAGCTCCATTCCTAATAAAAATATTTTATTACTCATCTTGTGGGCTTTTGTTTGAATATGAAATTCTTGGTGCGGTTTTTCCTCAAATACATATCTCTATATCTTATTTGGGACACCGTTTGTTTCAAGTTATTCTAATCATTGCCGTGCGTGATTGTGTGACTAGTTGAAGCTATCAAGAATCTTCATCCGTGCATAGTGCTCAATTCTATATACTTATCCTATGCCTTTTATTGTGAAGTTGATCCTTACTAACATTGTGAATACTCCATCGGAAATTATTTCCAATATACTCATTGTCTTTGACAATTGATAACCTTGTATGTGGTTGAATTTTTGGATCATCTTCACCTTGGATTGTTTCTTATTGCCTTATTTTATTTCCAACAAATCTTAGTTGCTCCCATGTGTCTTCCTTGTCCCTTTGAAAAATCTTTTGATAAATTCTCTTGATTCATATCAAGTGTTTGCTTTGGAATACAAACCTTTTCCTTACGGTACATTGTGCCATTGTGAAAAGTGTATAGGGCTTGGTTTATTTTGTTTGAACCTTGCTCTTTTGGAGAGTTTGCTATCTCATTCTTTCTTACATGATTTATTTGCTTGAATGAGATAAATCTTTGAGCATGTTTGCTTTATTTCATCCTCTATGCTCAACGGTTTCTTCTTAGTTCATTTGTTGAACTTTGTTGAACAAATCTTTTGAGATTTGCTTCTTAGATGTAACTTGGACAACAAATTTGTTTTGTGGCACCTCTATGCCTTATCTAATTCTTTTGGTGTTTTGTCCAAAGTATATCTTTCTTGGATCTTTAAAAGTTTTGGTGCATGCTTATATGTAATTTGTTTATACTTGTAGCATGCTTGCTTTCTTTCGATCCATTATGTAGGATATACTCCATCAAATCCTAAATGGCTAAGATGTGCATGAAATTCAAACTTCATCTAAATATGCACATGTTTATATGGATTGTGTCCTATATATTGTGGTTAGTCTAACCATGTTGGACCCAATAAGTTTGGGGACCAAGATGTACTTGAATGATGTTTTAGGTACATTGGAGATGCAATGGAGGCTTGTCTCATCTATAAGGAAGGTGTTGTCACCATATGAGGATTGGAGTCAAGCTAGGATGATCGATGAACTCTTATCTACTACATCAAGCCATTGCCATCTCGGTAACAAGTATCTTATTCATGCACTCTCATATAGCATCCAACCTCTTGTAGGTTGTATCTTGGCATGAAATTATTTATTTCAAAAATATTGCGGTTCTTGAAAAATCATTTTTAAAGCGAAACTTCTTATTGTACATTTGAGTAATTTGAGAAGATGCATATGTTGGGAATATATATATATACATCATGTTTATGATTCACCTACCCAAATATGCCCTCTAGCAATTTATTGCATATCAATTCCTCAAAGAGCTCTTATGTGCAATATTGATGAAATTGCGAAATAAATCCATATTTATGATACTTGTTGCCTTTCTCAAAACACTCCAACTAGCTCTACTTCCCTTATTGTTAGTTGCGATGTTTTTGAGATTTAACTTGGTTGAAGTTCATTCATATACCATAAGTGAAAATTGGAGCCATAGGCTATATATGCTTCTTAAGCAAACATCCTTTGGTATATCTTATGACTTCATCTTGGATATCTTGTCTTATCTATTTTGTTAACCTCTTGTATGTGCATGTTTCTTTATGGATCATTTGTCCACTTTAGAAACTTATATACATAAGAGCGTTAATCCATCACCTTGATATCTTTGTTCTTTGCCGACCATCTTTTATCCTTTTGTTTCTTAGTGGTGTTGGTAAAGGAGATTTATGAGTGCTTGGTTTATTTGTTTTCCTTCTTGCACTCATATCTCGTAATTGTTGGACTAAAGTTGTTCTTGATAAGCATATTCTCTTTATCTTAGTTGTGTTCTAAATGATATATAGGGAGTGAGGATTCCATGTTTGTGCATATTGTATTCAAATGCAAACATTATAAATTGTGCACGAACCTTGGGGAGCTTTCTTATTTTATTTAAGAACACTATATCTCTCTTATCAAGATATCTTTGTTTGTCCAATTGGATCTTTGATTGCTTGCTTTACTTGTTGAAGCTCACTTCACCATGTTATCTTTATGCAATCTTTGATCCTCAATATAGTTTGATTTCCTTCAAGTATTCATCATTGGAGATGTGCACTTGATTCCACTCAAATTATGAGAAGTGCACACTTTGGGGAGGAACTCACATTATATTGGCCTTCTAAATTTTTCACCCATTTTGACAATCGATGCCAATGGGGGAGAAGTTTAGAGGGTTTAAGGGAATGGTTTTATACTTAAGTTTGGTTTGTGCTTAAGTGTTTTGCCTCTCATGCATTCCATATTTATATGTCTTGCATGGTTGTATATATATAGTGGAAACTATCCCAAAGGTTAATCTTGACAATGTATGCAATGAATTCATGTTCATCACACGTGCATACATTGTGGGGGAGCTTTCTCTATATATATTGGTTCTACTCACATCCATTGCATTTGTTGTAGTTGTGTGAGTAGAGCCGGTTTTGATATGGGCTAGTAGCTTTGTGTTACTTGACCATATCAAATACAACCTCTTGTATACAACTTATTCTCGGATAAGTTGCGTACTTGTCACTAATATTCATTATATAAACCCTCTTATTGTGGTTGTCATCAATTACCAAAATGGGGGAGATTGTAAGGGTACATTGCCCCTATGTGTGGTTTTGGTAATTAATGACAACCCCTATGGACTAATGTTTTCATTGAGTTTATATGAAGGAATATTCCATAGGTACTACTTGCTCTCCGTGTGTTGGATTCAAGTATGGATGCCATGAAGATAAAGATATACCTTGTGATTTGGCATCAAGATCATCGGTATGAAGATATATTTGTGATATGATCAAGAAGAAGAAATGAAGATGGAGTTCTTATGTGGAACTCAATATTAGCCATGCTCTATCTCAAGTGAGTATGAGAAGATACAAGGTTGAGTTGGGCAAGTTCAAGATGAGCATCTTGAGTGGATCACATGCTTGAAGCTTGCCGTCCATTTGGTGATAGTGGACATGTGAAGATGTGCATCAATGAAGCTTTCCCATCATTGTGTATGGGGGAGCATTTGTGAGTATACACGAAGCGACAATGATCAAGTGATGGGATGCGCAAGGCAAAGGTATGACCTTGATAGGTTTTCCTTTTACCGGTCTCGAGGTGGTTGATGGGAGACCGGATTATAGGATAGATAGCCGCACTATTAAGAGGGGCTTTCGGTTGAGTAACTTGATCACATCGTCTTAGGGAGCTCAATCCTTTGCATACTTTGCATATCCTTATTGCTTCTTGGTGTTTCTCTATGTGAGGTTCTTGAGCTTGTTGCTAGCTTTACAACAAGCCCAAGTTCATCGAAAACGGAGTTCGCATGCATCTTCTATTGCGTTTTCGAGGTTGGGTGATTTTACCGGTTATTCATGATATAAGGTTCTATCCTTTTATATTCATGATAAAATCCCCTCCTACAGTTTCTTGTGTTTGCACTTTCTATTGGATAGCATTTGTTGTTATCTTTCCAACAAAATTGGTTTCATGTTAATCGGAGTTCGGGAGCAATAGTTATTAAAGAAAAGGTAAAAGAAGAAAAAGAAAAAGAAAAGAAAAAAAGGGGGACGGCTGCCCGGTCTCCGACCGGCCAACCGGCCCATGCGCCGGTCAGCCCAGCCAGCCCTCCGGTCCGACCGGACCGTGACCGGGCCGCCGTCCCATCCGGCCCAGCGCCCGGCGCCCCGACCGGGCCGCCCGGCCGCTCCTCCGGCCGACCGGCCTCCCGCCGGACCGGGCCGCCTCCCGCGCGGCCCGCTGCGCTCCGCGCCGCCCGCCTGCTGGGCCGCCTTCCCGCCGCTCGGCCCACGCGGCCGCTGCCCCTGCGCGCCCCTGAGCCTTATTCGCCGCCCGGCGCGGCACGGGCCCTCGCCCGCGCTGTCGGGCCGGCCGGACCGGCCGGGCCACCGGCCTCCTCGGCGCTCGGGCCGGTCGGCCGGCTGGGCAGCCGGGCGGGCCACTTTTTGGAGCTTTTTTCGCCCGTTTTCTTGTCTTTTTCCCCCAACGAGTTATTTTTCCACTTGGGCTATAAATACCTTTCTTCCACCTTGAGCCCAAGTAGTTCTTCCCATTCTCTCTCCTCCATTGCTACTATTTGAAGAACTTGCTCTTCCCCTTGAATCCTCCAACCATTCTTGCTCATATTTGAGGATTTGAGAGAGGGGATCTAGATCTACACTTCCACCAAACCGTTTCTTCTCTAAGTGAGGGAATCTCTTGGGATCTAGATCTTGGAGTCTTTGGTTGACTTTTCCCCTTGTTCTTCCTCTCCAATCTCATCCTAGCATTCGTTGCTTTGGTGGGATTTGAGTGTGAAGGACTTGAACACCTCCGGTGTTCTTGCTTTGCATCATTGCATAGTGTTGAGCTCTCCACCACGATTTGTTCGAGTGAGAGACCGTGAGCTTGTTACTCTTGGAGGATGACCTCCTAGTTGGCTTGGTGATTGGTGCTCCGGTGATCTCTTCAAGAAGATTGTGAAGAGGCCCGGGCTTCTCCTTCGTGGAGCTTGTGAAGTGGTTGTGGAGCTTGCCATCTCCGGGAGCGGAGGAAAAGCTAACCATAAGGAAAGGGCCATTATCCTTCGTGGGTGTGGTTCGGAGAATAGGGTGAGCCTTCGTGGCGCGGGGAATCCTTCGTGGGACCTCCACTCCTCCAAACGTGACGTACCTTGTTGCAAAGCAAGGGAACACGGGAATACATCCTCGTCTCCGCGTGCCTCGGTTATTTCTATACCCGAGCTCTCTTTCCTTGTGATAGCCATCGTGCTTGAAGTACATATATCTTGCTATCACTTGTGCTACATATATCTTGTGCCTATCTTGCTTAGCTCTAGTTGCTATTGTTACACTTAGTTGAGCTTAGCATATTTAGGGTTTGTGCTTGTAAACTAAACGATAGTTTAATTCCGCATTCATACAAGACAAATCCGCAAGAGTTTGTAATTGCCTATTCACCCCCCTCTAGGCGACATCTCGATCTTTCAAGGTTTGATGTTGAAATGGTAGAACTTGAATATGGAATGGAGTTCGAATATTTGTTCGGAGTCCCGGATGAGATCCCGGACATCACGAGGAGTTCCGGAATGGTCCGGAGAATAAGATTCATATATAGGAAGTCATATTCCAAGTTTGGAAATGATCCGGTGCATTTATGGCAGGTTCTAGAAGGTTCTAGAAAAGTCCGGAACAAATCACCATGGAAAGTAGAGTCCCGGAGGGACTCCACCTTGCATGGCCAGCCAACCCTAAAGGGGAGGAGTCCAAGGTGGACTCCTCTAGGGTGGCCGGCCAACCCACCTCAAGGAAAGGTGGGAGTCCCACCTTGGGTAGGACTCCCTCCTTGAGTAGGTTTCCCACATATGGGAGGTTTTAGTGTTGGGGTCTTATTCGAAGACTTGGACTAGAACTCTTGGGGCTTCCACCTATATAATGAGGGGCATAGGAGAGGGGGCTGGGTACTTCAAGCCTCAGCCTTGGCCGCACCCCTTAGAGGGCCGGCGCCCAACCCCTCTCTCTCCCCAAACCCTAGCGGTTTCTCTCCTTCACCACATCCCGCACGCTTAAGCGAAGCTCCGCCGGATTTCTCCACCACCACCGACACCACGCCGTCGTGCTCGTCGGATTCAAGAGGAGCTACTACTTCCGCTGCCCGCCGGAACGGGGAGGTGGACGTCGTCTTCATCAACAACCGAACGTGTGACCGAGTACGGAGGTGCTGCCGTTCGTGGTGCGGAAGCGATCGTGATCAAGATCTTCTACGCGCTTTTGCAAGCGGCAAGTGAACGTCTACCGCAGCAACAAGAGCCTCATCTTGTAGGCTTTGGAATCTCTTCAAGGGTGAGACTCGATACCCCCTCGTTGCTACCGTCTTCTAGATTGCATCTTGGCTTGGATTGCGTGTTCGCGGTAGGAACATTTTTGTTTTCTATGCTACGAATCCCTACAGTGGTATCAGAGCCGTGTCTATGCATAGATGGTTGCACGAGTAGAACACAATTGTTTTGTGGGCGTTGATGCTTTGTTGTATTTAGTTCGAGTACTTTGCATCTTTGTGGCATGGTGGGATGAAGCGGCTCGGGCTAACTTTACATGACCGCGTTCATGAGACTTGCTCCACGTTCGACATGCAACTTGTATTGCATAAGTGGCTTTGCGGGTGTCTGTCTCTCCCACCATAGTGAAGATTCAGTTTACTCTTTCTATTGACAACATTAGTATCACCGTTGTGGTTCATGTTCGTAGGTAGATTAGATCTCACTTGAAAACCCTAAACCACGTAAAATATGCAAACCAAATTAGAGACATCTAACTTGTTTTTGCAGGGTTTGGTGATGTGATATGGCCATAATGTGATGATGAATATGTATGAGATGATCATTATTGTATTGTGGCAACCGGCATGAGCCTTATGGTTGTCTTTAAATTTCATGTTGAGTTGTATTTCAAAGTAGTTGTAATAGTTGCTACATGAGGTGAACAACCATGAAGACGGCGCCATGGACCTTGACGCTACGCCGACGATGATGGAGATCATGCCCGTTGATGATGAAGATCATGTCCGTGCTTTGGAGATGAAGATCGAAGGCGCAAAGACTAAAGGGCCATATCATATCACATATGAATTGCATGTGATGTTAATCCTTTATGCATCTTATTTTGCTTAGAACGCGACGGTAGCATTATAAGATGATCCCTCACATTAATATCAAGATAATAAAGTGTTCTCCCCTCGTATGCACCGTTGCACGGTTCGTCGTTTCGAAGCATCTCGTGATGATCGGATGTGATAGACTCAACGTTCACATACAACGGGTGTAAGCCATGTTGCACACGCGGAATACTTGGGTTTGCTTGACGAGCCTAGCATGTACGGACATGGCCTCGGGACAACGGAAACCGAAAGGTTGAACACGAGTCATATGGATGATATGATCAACATGTTGATGTTCACCATTGAAGCTACATCATCTCACGTGATGATCGGTTTTGGTGGAGTGGATTTGGATCGTGTACCACTTAACAACTATGAGGGATGTTGTATTAAGTGGGAGTTCATTAGTAATTAGATTAAAACATGAACTAATTATCATAAACATAGTCTGAGTAGTATTTTGAATTAATTTTGTAGTATTGGCATCCGTTTTCTACCATGCGCTAGTCTTGTAATTGAGATAGAAATATTGTTAAAATCGACAAGAAACTTTACGGATTGGTACTCGTATTGTTAAAGAATCAAGAATTGATTAAGTCCTATTGCAAACTTTTAGTAAACCTCGCATTGTTGATTCAAAGAGCTATGGTTTCAATTAGTACCTAAAGTTATCTTGTCTCCGTCAAACTTGAAGTTCAAATTTGTTTGAAAAGTAAGGAGCTGAAAATTTAGTTTTCAGAAATAATCAAGGTATGAGATATATGTGATATCTAAGACCTTATTGCAAGATGATAGAATATAATTTGGTGAGACTACATAAACTCATAAGTTTTATGGGAATGTATGAAGGTTGAAGACGCCTGAGGCGTCACAATCCTCCAACTATTGGAGCACTAACGATATTCGCATATCCATGAAGTTATCATCCTTAGTATGCACCGTTGCTAAGACTCGTCGTATCGAAGCATCACGTGATGATCGGGTGTGATAGATTCTACGTGTGCATACAACGGGTGCAAGCCAGATTTGCACATGCGAATACTAAGGTTAAACTTTATGAGCCTAGCATGTACAGACATGGTCTCAGAAAGTTATCATGATATAATGGATAAAATTATGAGTTCATCATATTACAAAGTTACTAATAGTGAAATCTGGAACACTTGTCATATGATGATCAACTTCAAAGTAAGAACCTCAAGGTTATTGGTATTTTACCAACAAACCTAGAAGTTAATAATGTTGAACTGTTTTTCTGAATAATGAGGAAAGCTAAAAGAGAAACTACAAAAGATTATTGGCAAAAAAAAAAAGACTAGAAAGTCTAGCTCAGGTGTATATAAATGATATACATGTTATGGTTGTATTCCTAGTTAGGTCACACAATGAAATTCTTGGGTATTTGTACCATATTGGTTGGTATGAAGTGTCATACAAAACAACGCAATACAAGAATACAATGGCCTAAGTGATCGACAAGGAATATGATAGGAATGCACGTACTGGAACAAAAATAAAGTGTTATTATGTTCATCGTTGGCATTCTATCTAGCCCTTAGAATTTATAATAAAAAACTTAATAATTGTTATTTTGCTCTGGTCAAATGAAAACAATGAGTTGTTCAAATTATGACATTAGTCCATGTACGATGGATAAGTTATTATAAATCTTAATGGTGAAACACACACACATAATACTGACGCTAAAATGCCATAAGGCAAATGATTTGAATTCCACTTATTTGTGGAACCGCCATTTAGGTCATGTTGGAAAGGAACGCATGAAGAAACTCCATGCAAATGGTTTTTTGGAGTCATTTGATTTTTGAATCGTTTGGCGCTTGCAAATCTTTTCTAAAGAGAATGACTAAAATACCGTTCATAGGTCAAGAGTTGAACGGGCAGCTAACTTAGTGGAAAAAATACATTATGATGTATGTGGTTCACTGGACATAGTTGTATGCGGGAGATTCTTCTACTTCATAAAAACTTCAAACAATGAATTGAGTATATATATGAGGATATATTCGATAAGGAAGAAGTTTGAAACATTTGAATGGATTCAAATAAATTTCAGCATGAAGTGGAAATCATCGTAATAGAAAAATCAAATATCTATGATTGGATCATGGAGGAAATATTTGAATTACGAGTTTTAGCGAACATCTAAGAGAGTTATGAAATTGTTCTACAACTCACGTGTCATGGAGTATCATAGTGATGATGGAGTATCCGAGAGACGTATCCAAACTTTGTTGGATTAATGATGAGATAAAATAAAAATGAAGCCATTATATTTTTGTGGATTATGCTTTAGAGACTACCGCTTTTACACTGAATAGAGCATCATCATGATCCGTTGAAATGACACCATACGAGTTATGGCATGGGTATGAACCCTAATAGTCCTTTCTTAAATTTTGGTATGCATAGCATAAGTAAATAAGTTTACAACCAAAATCGGATGAATATCTTTGTTGGTTATCCCAAAGAATTGATTGGGAATTCTTTCCACTATGGAGACAAAGACAAAAGTGTTTGTCAACGTTTCTTACTTATTTCTAAGAAATTGTTTCTAGCGAAATATTTGAGTGGGAAGACAATAGAACTTGATAAGGTTTATGAACCTGAGCATAATGATCAGAGTAGCGCAGCATCGGAATTGATTCCGGAAGCGGCCACAACGATCATGGCTCCCATGACTACAAAGTGTTTTAGCCATGGAGATCGAAGTACATATTGAACCTTGTAGGTATGGTTTACTTTGTGATCAAATAAATGATTTGAGGACAAAGGATTGATTTTGAACAATGATAAAACAACTACAAACAAAGAAGTTATGATGGGCCCTGACTCCGTTAAAATGGCTATGCGCCATGAAATCCAAGATAGATGAATACTTTTTGAAAGTAAATGGATCTATGAAATTGATGGACTTGGATGTAATATCCTTGAATAAGCTCGACTTGTCGAAAATTTGTTTACGACAAAGTTCAAAGAGTTGATTACGATAAGATTAGATCTTCCGTAGCAATGCTTATAGTCTATGTGGATTATTCTAGTAATCGCTACATATTTCTTTTATGAGATATGCTAGTAGGATGGCAAAATACATTACTTAACAAAGTGTGTATTAAAGGTGTATACAAGATACAAACCAAGAGTTTTGCTAGTCCGTGGAATACTAGATAGGTATGCGAACTTCAACTGGATGAAGTGAGTATCACGGAGTTGGAATCTTCACCGGATGAAATAGTCAAAGAGTTTTTGATTTCATAAGAAACGATGAAGATGCTTGCATTTGCAAGAAATTAAGTGGGAGCGCTGAGACATATTTATAATGCTTTATGTAGATGACATATAGTTGGTTATAAATGATGTAATTATATATTTGATTAAAAGGTTTCATTGAGAATTAACTTCATTGAAAGAATATGGACTGAAACATATTTAGTGTCAAGATCTATGAAGATAGATTGAAACACATAATAAGTTTAAGTCAAAGTACATAGAATGGATATTGAAGTAGTTCAATATAAGAAATATTAAGATAATATTCTTGTCATGTGAAGGTTTAACAAGACTTGAGTGTATCTGACACTCAATGAGTAAAAACACATGAGTGATTATAGATCACGAATAATATGTACACAATCAGATGTCCTGTGCTATAAAGTGTTATGAGCATATACCGAGAATGATTCATATGATGATCATTGGACGACAGGTAAGAATATCCTTGAGTACTTTAGAAGAACTAAGGATATATATATATAGTTTTGTATGGGGTAATGACAAACAAATCGCTGTAAAGTGTTGCACCGATATTAGTTTGATCACATATAAAAATAAAATTTAAATCTCAAATTAGGCTAAGTGTTATTTAAAAGGTAGCACAATGAGATAGAAGTTGTCTATGCTAGATTTAGAAGAGTTCTAAATATTGTGACGGATTCTACAAAAGAAGGCAGAGTATGTCATTGTTTTGACAATGACATAGGATGTTAAGTCAAGAGGTTCTTTGAAAACTTGGTGTAGTTCCGACGAGTCGGAACTTTGAAGCTATATTGTGTGTGACAATATTAGTGACATATTTCAGACCGCGGAATTAAGGTTCCACCGAGAAGACCAAACATATTTAATGCCGACTCATTTGGAAATGAGTGATGCGTTGAGACGCAAATGAATTACAAAATACATACGTTTCTGAACATGTCAGATCCGTTGACTAAAAACTTCTCCCGTGAGCAAAACATGATAAAGCACCGGAAGACCAAGGTGTTATATCTTTACAAATGTAAACTAGATTATTGACTCTAGTGCAAGTGGGAGATTGTTGGAGATATGCCCAAGAGGCAATAATAAAATGGTTATTATTATATATCTTTGTGTTTATGATAATGTTTACATACCATGCTATAATTGTATTAACCGAAACATTGATACATGTGTGTTATGTGAACAACAAGGAGTCCCTAGTATGCCTCTTAACTAGCTTGTTGATTAATAGATGATCATGGTTTCGTGATCATGTATATTGGATGTTATTAATAACAAGGTTATGTCATTATATGAATGATGTAATGGACACACCCAATTAAGCGTAGCATAAGATCTCGTCATTAAGTTATTTGCTATAAGCTTTCGATACATAGTTACCTAGTCCTTATGACCATGAGATCATGTAAATCACTTATACCGGAAAGGTACTTTGATTACACCAAACACCACTGCGTAAATGGGTGGCTATAAAGGTGGGATTAAGTATCCGGAAAGTATGAGTTGAGGCATATGGATCAACGGTGGGATTTGTCCATCCCGATGACGGATAGATATACTCCGGGCCCTCTCGGTGGAATGTCGTCTAATGTCTTGCAAGCATATGAATGAGTTCATAAGAGACCACATACCACGGTACGAGTAAAGAGTACTTGTCGGGAGACGAGGTTGAACAAGGTATAGAGTGATACCGATGATCAAACCTCGGACAAGTAAAATATCGCGTGACAAAGGGAATTGGTATCGTATGTGAATGGTTCATTCGATCACTGAAGTCATCGTTGAATATGTGGGAGCCATTATGGATCTCCGGATCCCGCTATTGGTTATTGGTCGGAGTGAGTACTCAACCATGTCCGCATAGTTCGCGAACCGTAGGGTGACACACTTAAGGTTTGATGTTGAAATGGTAGAACTTGAATATGGAATGGAGTTCGAATATTTGTTCGGAGTCCCGGATGAGATCCCGGACATCACGAGGAGTTCCGGAATGGTCCGGAGAATAAGATTCATATATAGGAAGTCATATTCCAAGTTTGGAAATGATCCGGTGCATTTATGGCAGGTTCTAGAAGGTTCTAGAAAAGTCCGGAACAAATCACCATGGAAAGTAGAGTCCCGGAGGGACTCCACCTTGCATGGCCAGCCAACCCTAAAGGGGAGGAGTCCAAGGTGGACTCCTCTAGGGTGGCCGGCCAACCCACCTCAAGGAAAGGTGGGAGTCCCACCTTGGGTAGGACTCCCTCCTTGAGTAGGTTTCCCACATATGGGAGGTTTTAGTGTTGGGGTCTTATTCGAAGACTTGGACTAGAACTCTTGGGGCTTCCACCTATATAATGAGGGGCATAGGAGAGGGGGCTGGGTACTTCAAGCCTCAGCCTTTGCCGCACCCCTTAGAGGGCCGGCGCCCAACCCCTCTCTCTCCCCAAACCCTAGCGGTTTCTCTCCTTCACCACATCCCGCACGCTTAAGCGAAGCTCCGCCGGATTTCTCCACCACCACCGACACCACGCCGTCGTGCTGTCGGATTCAAGAGGAGCTACTACTTCCGCTGCCCGCTGGAACGGGGAGGTGGACGTCGTCTTCATCAACAACCGAACGTGTGACCGAGTACGGAGGTGCTGCCCGTTCGTGGCGCCGGAAGCGATCGTGATCAAGATCTTCTACGCGCTTTTGCAAGCGGCAAGTGAACGTCTACCGCAGCAACAAGAGCCTCATCTTGTAGGCTTTGGAATCTCTTCAAGGGTGAGACTCGATACCCCCTCGTTGCTACCGTCTTCTAGATTGCATCTTGGCTTGGATTGCGTGTTCGCGGTAGGAAATTTTTTGTTTTCTATGCTACGAATCCCTACAATTCGTGGTGGAAGCTATGTTTCCCAAAAAAAGAAGGAGGTATGGGGTTTCGTGATTTGCACTCTTTCAATCTTGCAATGTTAGCAAAGCAAGTTTGGAGGCTTATTGATAATCCCAATTCACTTTGTGCTATGATTTTGCGAGCCAAATATTACCCATCTGGTGATATTCTGAGGGCTGGACCTAAAGTTGGTTCGTCCTTTACTTGGCAGAGTATAGTTGCAGGGATACAAAAAATTTAACAGAGGATGCATATGGCGAGTGGGTAGTGGTGAGTCTATTAATATTTGGAAGGATCCCTGGATCCATCTAGCCCAAATAGGAAGATTTATCTGCTAGGGGTGAGTGCATTCTGACCAAGTCTAGGAGTTAATTGACCCAAGCTCTGGTACGTGGGATGAAGACTTAATTCGCTCAATATTCCACAAAGTTGACGCACAAAGAATTCTCCAAATCCCTCTTACATCCAATGGTTTCATTGATTTCATAGCTTGGCACTATAACCGATCGGGAGTTTTCTCAGTTAAATCAGCCTATCATATTGAGTGGAAACATCAGTTTAATGGAGTTACATGTCGGTCTCTAATTTCGGGGGCACCCGTGAATAACCCTACGTGGAAGAACCTCTGGAAATTAGAGGTACCTGCAAAAGTTAAAATTTACTGTTGGAGATTTATGCATGGTATTATACCCTTGAAGCAATTCTTTTTAGCCGTCACATTGGAGTTAGAATATGAAGATGTCCTACACGTGCTATTCAACTGTCAGGGTGCAGTGAGTATTTGGAGAGCGCTAGGCCTTGAGGAGGCGGTGCTTGAAGCGAAGGTAATGGACAGGTCGGGACCTCAGGTTCTTGAACAGTTGCTCAAACCGCCTACCTATGCTCTCCCAGGTTATGATTCTATTAAGACAGAAAATGTGATTGCAATTGCTGCATGGTACATTTGGTGGATGTGGCGGAAAATAGCGCATGGTGAAGAGATACCACCAACTATGCATGCATTGTGCAAATTCAATTAAGGCGATTGCAGCAAATTCAGTGAAGAAACAATGGGGTCCGGGCCAAGCAAAAACAACATGGTCGAAGCCATAGGCACATACGGTGAAAGTAAATGTTGATGCATCTTTTTCAATGGAGGAACAAAAAGGATCTTGTGGAGCAATCATAAGGAATAGCAGGGGAGATTTTATTGCAACCCAAACAAAAACAATCCCACACGCGATATCGACAGCCATGGATGAGGCAATGGCTATGTTACATGGACTGACATTTGCAAATTCATTAGGATACAATAACGTGGAGGCAGAATTGGACTCGCTGGAGGTGATCCAACTATGCTCGGGTGCGGAAAGGATTTGGAATGAAGCTATTGCGATCTATGCAGACATCCTGACTCAGGTGGGATTTGTTGGGAAGGTGGAGTTCATGCATACAGGGAGGGACACAAATGTTGTTGCTCATTAATTAGCTAGGAATTGCTTTGATACTAATTCCTCTTGTATTTGGGTCGATGAGCCCCTTAGTTTTATGTTGCAATTCCTTCTGAACGATGTAATCGTGATTTGAACTCGGAGCAACAAGTTTTTTACGCACTCTTTTCCTTACAAGGGCACCTAAGGGGACCGGAAGATTTTAAATGTGGCGGCTTGCTTGCGTAATATATTGCGTTTAAAATAAAAGTATTTTTCACTTAGTTTTAGACGGTGGGAGTAGAACATTATAAACATTTTATAAATAAGACTAGTCATAGTGGGAAGTAAGAATCTCTAACCCATCTCCTAAAATTTAGAAGAGCCGCGGAATGGATCCTCATTTAGAGGAGTAAAATTTTGTTTTTCGCAAATCAAAACGTAACCAAACTATGAATATTACAAACCAAAATAAGTGTAATTTAGAGGAGAAAAAGCCTCCCTAAAACTTAACTTCCTATATTTGCTCCTCTAAATTTTGCGTCGTAGAACTGAACCCCAAAAACTTAGAGGAGCAAACCTTTTTTCAACATAATTTGCAAATTTGAGCACATTCATACATGACAACATAACATAGCACAAATTGATAGCATCATCCAAATCTAACAAATTGGTAGTTTTCAAATACAAGTTTATTGCACTAGTCATCATCTTCATCACGAGTCATCATCTTCCTCAAACCTCCTCCACTAGTAATCTTCTTCCTCAAACCTCATCCTATTGTAGCACATGACTGGAGCAGATCACCTACTCCTTACCGATGGCAAGGATTGACCATCTCCACTTGTTCTTTGATTTAAGTTGACATGGATCCCTTCCCAAAATTGATTAAATGGTTGCTTATCTCCAATGAGTGTTTGATCATGCCATGCAAAGTATAAATCGGTGTCCTCATCCTCAGTCCATTTTCCTTGTCTCTTCTTCTTACTACGAACTACATCATAAAAGCACGGGTTACTGCGACCATCAGATAAGTTTGTTGTAAAAGAAAAAGCAGCGACGATATTCAGTTTCTAAGCGCTAAGAGTAGCAACAAAATAAGAATGAGCTTCCGTACTATTACTGATGCTTCGTTTTATTTATTGAAATTTAGAGAAAAAATCACATATTCAAATAAGCTCTCAAAATACAACAGGAAAAAGTTTCAACGGAACCAAAAGGTGAAGTGGCAACTTGCACCAAGATCAGCTTTGCAGCTCTTTGCAGTCCTTTACATTACAAAGCAACAAAACAGACACGTAGATGGGAGAACAATATCAATAAATAGGTTTGGGCTCCTGTCTATTGAAACAGACTTCTTTCTTTAACCAAGATAATCTTCTCTCCCCAATTTAAGGAGAGTCCATCTGCACACTATCGCCAACTTATTAGATATACTTTCATAAAGCAATCTCTATGGTCCATTTTGATTGGATTCAGTCATAGTAGTATTATAACCGCAACCACGAAGAATAAATATTTCAATCTTCCATATTCCTAATTATAAAAAGGCATTAAACTAATGTGACATATTAACAAGGAGCATTACAGTTCTCTTCGAAAGTAGGGGTAGACTATGGATTAGAATTGACCAAAGTTATAATTCCGTTTGAATTATTTATATTAGTTATACACATACCATATATTCTTTAACTTCAAATCATACAATTAGTGAGATAACATAATTTATATTGAATATGAAAATACTATCCACAAGAAGAAAGGCTTTAAGACCTTGAAGGTTCCCAACACTCCAATACCTCTAATTCTGCAATCAAGGGGTTCCTTCATAATTTGAGCCAAGACCTTATGGATCAATCCACTGAAGGGAGATAGTTACAAGCCCATTATAATGGCATGTTTCTAGATATAATGCTACTCAAAAATTATACAGAAACTCTCTCGCAGTGATCTACGACAAAATATGTGAGATAAAATCTTGTTCTATGATGACCGACAAGTATAGGGGGTGTATCGTAGTACTTTCGATAAATAAGAGTGTCGAACCCAACGAGGAGCAGAAGGTGTTGACAAGCAGTTTCGATGAAGGATTCACTATAAATGCTCACAGACAAGTATTCAGGGGGTTTTAATATAGCAGATGAATAAAGTACAAGTAAGTAAAATGCGAGAGTAATAACTGCAGCGAGTGGCCCAATCCTTTTTAGCACAAAGGACAAGCCGGTTTGTTTACTTATAATGACCAAACGTTCTTGAGGACACACGGGAATTTAGTCTAGTGCTTTCGCTTCATATAGCCGATTAATCTTCATTGTTTTGATAAGTGTTGTGTGGGTGAACCTATGCTAATGCATCGCCCTTCCTAGGACTAATACATACTTGTGATTATACCCCTTGCAAGCATCCGCAAATACAAGAAAGTAATTAAGATAAATCTAACCACAACCTTAAACTCGAGATCCTCGCTATCCCTCCCCGCATTGATATACCAACGGGGTTCAGTGTTGATGTCACTCCGGCAACCCCACAATTAGCAAACGAATACAAGATGTATTCCCCTAGGCCCATAAAGGTGAAGTATCATGTAGTCGACGTTCACATGACACCACTAGAAGAATAACACCACAACTTAAATATCAAACCATTGAATATTAATCAACATAGTTCACTACTAACATTTAGACTCCACCCATGTCCTCAAGAACTAAACGAACTACTCACGAGACATCATATGGAACATGATCAGAGGTGATATGATGATGAATAACAATCTGAACATAAACCTTGGTTCAATAGTTTCACTCAATAGCATTAATAACAAGGAGTAATCAATACCGGGAGTGTTTCCCCTACCAAACAATCAAGATTCAACCCTAGATGTTACAGCGGTGACGAGGTGCAGTGGTGGAGATGGCGGTGACGATGGTGGAGATGATGGTGATGATGATCCCAATGAAGTCCAGCTCGATGGTGGTGACGATGGTGTCGATTTCCCCCTCCGGGAGGGAATTTCCCCGACGGATTTCAGCCTGCCGGAGAGCTCTTTTCTCTCTGGTGTTTTCCGCCCCGCAGAGGCGGCTGTGTCTCCTCGCGATTATTCCCCGGAGCTTAGGTTTTCGGGGAGAAGAAGTACGCGAAAGAGAGGCGGCCGAAGGGGGCTGTGGGCCCCCTCCCCACAAGGCGGCCAGGGCAGGGCCAGCGCCGGCCTATGGGGGGGGCATGGCGGCCCTCCTCGGCTCCTCCTTTTGGCTGGCTCATTCTTCTGGAAAAATAAGATCTTCGGTGTAATTTCCGTCAATTGTTGACCTCCAGAAATATTGCATTCTGACGGTGCTTTTTCCAGCAGAATCCTGACTCCGGTGAATGATCCTCCAATAATCATGAAACATGCAAAATAGATGAAATAACATAAGTATCATCTCTAAATATGAAATATATCAATGAATAACAAGTAAATTATGATATAAAATAGTGATGCAAAATGGACGTATCAACCCCCCCAAGCTTAGACTTCGCTTGTCCCCAAGCGAAACTGAACTCAGTAAACAAGACCACATGTTTATGGAGTGAAGAGTCGATAAATAAAATACGGACAAGATGCATCACATTAATTCACACAAGACATTCTAGTGAACAACTTCCTCATATAATTCAACTTGAAACCAGTAGAAGGAAATCACAAATAAAGGTACATAGGAAATCATAATTGGTGATGGCAAACTTTGTTCTTGGTCAAAGAACAGTTAACAGATTGTACTTATCTATTGAGCAGCGCTCTTATATTAAAGCTTATAGCAAAACTTGCATACTCAATCATAATAATCCCCTCATAATCATCGATAACCTTCAAAGCTATATTCATTCGGATAAAACTTGTACTGAACAAGGAAGAATAAAAGGCATGATTAAATAAATCACAATATAGATGGTTGGATCACAACAACTCAATTGCTTGCTTAAGATGGAGGGAAATAGGTTTACTGACTCAACATGAAAGTAAAAGATAGGCCCTTCGCAGAGGGAAGCAGGGATTAAATCATGTGCTAGAGCTTTTCAAGTTTTGAAATCGTATAGAGAGCATAAAAGTAAAGTTTCGAGAGGTGTTTGTTGCTGTCAACGAATGGTAGTGGGCACTCTAACCCCCTTGCCAAACAGACCTTCAAAGAGCGCCTCCCATGAAGGACGTTATCTCTATCAGCAAGGTAGATCATTGCTGCGTGCAGTTGACACACGTCCGTTGGGAACCCCAAGAGGAAGGTGTGATGCGTACAGCAGAAAGTTTTCCCTCAGTATGAAACCAAGGTTATCGAACCAGTAGGAGTCAAGGAACACGTGAAGGTTGTTGGTGGCGGAGTGTAGTGCGGCGCAACACCAGGGATTCCGGCGCCAACGTGGAACCTGCACAACATAATCAAAGTACTTTGCCCCAACGAAATAGTGAGGTTGTCCATCTCACCGGCTTGTTGTAAACAAAGGATTAAACGTATGGTGTGGAAAATGATGTTTGTTTGCGAAGAACAGTAAAGAACAGTATTGCAGTAGATTGTATTTCAGATGTAAAAGAATGGACTTGGGTCCACGGTTCACTAGTGGTGTCTCTCCCATAAGATAAATAGCATGTTGGGTGAACAAATTACAGTTGGGCAATTGACAAATAAAGAGGGCATAACAATGCACATACATGTCACGATGACTACTATGAGATTTAATCGTGGCATTACGACAAAGTACATAGACCGCTATCCAAGCATGCATCTATGCCTAAAAAGTCCACTTTCAGAGTTATCATCCGAACCCCTTCCAGTATTAAGTTGCAAACAACATACAATTGCATTAAGTATGGTGCGTAATGTAATCAACACAAATATCCTTAGACAAAGCATCGATGTTTTATCCCTAGTGGCAACAAGACATCCACAACCTTAGAACTTTCTCGTCACCGTCCTGCATTCAATGGAGGCATGAACCCACTATCGAGCATAAATACTCCCTCTTGGAGTTACAAGTATCAACTTGGCCGGAGCCTCTACTAGCAACGGAGAGCATGCAAGAACATAAACAACACATATATGATAGATTGATAATCAACTTGACATAGTATTCCATATTCATCGGATCCCAACAAACACAACATGTAGCATTACAAATAGATGATCTTGATCATGATAGGCAGCTCACAAGATCTAACATGATAGCACAATGAGGAGAAGACAACCATCTAGCTACCGCTATGGACCCATAGTCCAGGGGTGAACTACTCACACATCAATCCGGAGGCGATCATGGCGATGAAGAGTCCTCCGGGAGATGATTCCCCTCTCCGGCAGGGTGCCGGAGGCGATCTCCTGAATCCCCCGAGATGGGATTGGCGGCGGCGGCGTCTCTGGAAGGTTTTCCGTATCGTGGCTCTCGGTACAGGGGGTTTCGCGACGAAGGCTATAAGTAGGCGGAAGGGCAGAGTCGGAGGGCTAACGAGGGGCCCACACCATAGGGCGGCGCGGGCCCCCCTCTGGCCGCGCCGGCCTATGGTCTGGCCACCTCGTGGCCCCACTTCGTATCCCTTTCGGTCTTCTTGAAGTTTCGTGGAAAAATAAGACCCTGGGCGTTGATTTCGTCCAATTCCGAGAATATTTCTTTTGTAGGATTTCTGAAACCAAAAACAGCAGAAAACATCAACTGGCTCTTCGGCATCTCGTCAATAGGTTAGTGCCGGAAAATGCATAATAATGACATAAAGTGTGTATAAAACATGTGAGTATCATCATAAAAGTAGCATGGAACATAAGAAATTATAGATACGTTTGAGACGTATCAATCATCCCTCTTCTCTTTTGTTTACACATGTACTTTAGTTTATTTAAGGATGACACTCCTCCCAACCTTTGCTTTCTCAAGCCATGGCTAACCGAATCCTCGGGTGCCTTCCAACATTTCACATACCATGGAGGAGTGTCTATTGCAAAATTAAGTTGCTTACTGATGAATCAGAGCAAAACATGTGAAGAAGATTATTAATGTGAGTTAATTAATTGGGGTTGGGAACCCCGTTGCCAGCTCTTTTTGCAAAATTATAGGATAAGTGGATGAAGCCACTAGTCCATTAATGAAAGCTGCCCAACAAGATTGAAAGATAAAACACCACATACTTCCTCATGAGCTATAAAACATTGACACAAATAAGAGATAATAACTTTTGAATTGTTTAAAGGTAGCACATGAAGTATTTACTTGGAGTGGTGCAAAATACCACATAATAGGTAGTTATGGTGGACACAAATGGTATAGGTTTGGTTTAAGAGTTTGGATGCACGAGAAGCATTCCCTCTCAGTACAGGTATTTGGCTAGCAAGGTTGATTAGCAAGCATAAGAGTTGAGGGAAACAAACAAATATACATGTGATAGAACCAATCATGCATCTTCCTTGTAAGCACAAACAATTTTAACTTCAGAATACTAAGCTCATAGCTAACAAGAAAGAAAGATAATGAAACAACATATCTACATGTATTTCCTCTTTCTACTTAAACTCAAAGTGTTGTTAGTATTGACCAATGCTAAGTTTGCCAAAACCAAATAGATTTAATCAATGCTCCCAAAGTGATACCAATACTAACAACAAGATCAATCATATAATAGAGATTGCAAACTAAAATAAGGTGTGCAATATGTAAATGATAGAACTTCTCATTAATATTCCATAACGATAAGTCACACCAAGGGATACATAGATAACTAACTAAAGAGAGATACTTCCACACTGCAACCATCTTATATGATAACTTCCCTACTCATGATATGACACTTGATAGTAAAAAGATAAAAGATAATGATGATGTGATACCGCGGCACTCCTCCAAGCTTGGAACAAACCAAGGGGATGCCAATACCGATGATGAATTACTCCTTCGGTGGTGATGGTGAATCCTTGATAAGCTTCTTAACCAGCTCCTTTAACTCCTCAATCTCGTAAGTGAGGTTGCGGATTAGCTCCGAGTTTTGCTCGACGCGGTTAAGAAGTATGTCAGACGGTGAGTCCCAACTCTTAGAGTTGTTTCCCCACTCCTCGGCTTCAGGTTTTATCCTTCCTGCAGTGTTAGAACGATCCATATCCCAACCACTAGGCAATACTGCCTTGGGAATCCTTTCAATTTGACGACTATAAATTAGAGTGTAGAAGGGGTTGCCAATGCCTGGGGGAGATGTCCTTGGAGCTAGGTAGCGACGTGGGACTCCTCCTCCGGTGCTAATCCGTGCGCTTTTCTTGGTGTTGAACGGATTTGCTACCACTCCGATGCTTGCGACGGTGGCGCGCGGGTATACTCGCGGAACTTCCTCCACTTCTCCTTCATCCTCGCTCTTGACTTCCTCCTTCAAATCGGGGTCTTGAATATCTTCCTCCAAAGGCTCCTTGTCCTTGTTGTTGGAGACCATGGTGCTTCTAGATCAAAAACAGATCCTGGCAGAAAACAGCTCGAAACAAAACACGACGAGAAAACGATATACGGACCTCCAGGGGTCCGGGGATTATATAGCAAGAATTTTCACGACAAAAGGAAAGTACCAGGTCGAACCACAGTCGGAGAGGGACACCGAGGGGCCGTCCTCATAGGGCGCCGCGGCCAGGCTGGGGCCCGTGCCGGCCTATGGGGGCATGCCCTCGTGCGCCTCCTCCACTCCGTTTCGATCTCGTAATTTTTCATATTTTCTGAAAATAGCAAAAACATTGTTCGAAAAGTTAAACGCGGACTTTTTATTACCAGTACTGTTACCTATTCAAAGTCGAACTCTGCAGAACTGTCAATTTGACCTTTGATGAAAGCTTCCGGAGTCACCACTCGAATAACATCAACATCTTCATTATAAGAATCACCAGAGATATAATGCTTGAGCCTTTGTCCATTCACTACTTGTGTGGCATCACTGCTGATACGTCTCCAACGTACCTATAATTTCTGATGTTACATGCTTGTTTTATGACAATACTTACATGTTTTGCTTGCACTTTATAATGTTTTTATGCATTTTCCGGAACTAACCTATTACAAGATGCCGAAGTGCCAGTTCCTGTTTTCTGTTGTTTTTGGTTCCAGAAAGGCTGTTCGGGCAATATTCTTGGAATTCGACGAAACGAAGACCAAACATCATAATTCACCGAGACGGACCAGGACACCGAAGGAGACCCGGAGGGGAGGCCCAGGGGCCCCACACAACAGGGCCGCGCGGGCTCCACCCTGGCCGCGCCGGCCTATGGGGAGGGAGCCCTGGCGCCCTTCCGACTCCGCCTCTTCGCCTATAAGAGCCCCTTCGACCTAAAAACGCGAGACCAATTGACGAAACTCCAGAAAGACTCCAGGGGCGCCACCACCATCGCGAAACTCCAATTCGGGGACGAAGTCTCCGTTCCGGCACCCCGCCGGGACGGGGAAGTGCCCCCGGAAGCCATCTCCATCGACGCCACCGCCTCCATCATGCTCCGTGAGTAGTTCCCCCATGGACTACGGGTTCTAGCTATAGCTAGTTGGTACTCTCTCCTCCATGTACTTCAATACAATGATCTCATGAGCTGCCTTACATGATTGAGATTCATCTCGATGTAATCGGTGTTGTGTTTGTTGGGATCCGATGGATTGTTACATTATGATTAGTCTATCTATAAAGTTTGTGAAGTTATTGTTGCTGCAATCTTGTTGTGTTTAATGCTTGTCACTAGGGCCCGAGTGGCATGATCTTAGATTTAAGCTCTATACTTATTGCTTAGATTGTATCTACAAGTTGTATGCACATGTCTATGTCCGGAACCAAAGGCCCCAAAGTGACGAAATTGGGACAACCGGAGGGGAAGGCTTAGATATGAGGATCACATGTTTTCACGGAGTGTTAATGCTTTGCTCGGTGCTCTATTAAAAGGAGTACCTTAATTTCCGAGAGATTCCCTAGAGGCCCGGCTGCCACCGGCTGGTAGGACAAAAGATGTTATGCAAGTTTCTCATTGCGAGCACGTATGACTATATATGGAAAACATGCCTACATGATTAACTATCTTGATGTTCTGTCTTAATGCTATTTCAATCCTATCAATTGCCCAACTGTAATTTTTTCACCCAACACTTGTTATTGGAGAGTTACCACTAGTGTAGATAGCTGGGAACCCCGGTCCATCTCTCATCATCATATACTTGTTCTACATGACATTGGAAGTAGTATCAACTATTTTCTCGGTGCCATTGCTCTCATATTACTGCTATCGCTTCGTGTTACTATCACTATCGCTCTCATATTACTCGTTGCTTTCACATCACCCCTGTTACTAGTGCTTTTCCAGGTGCAACTGAATTGACAACTCAGCTTGTTAAGGCTTATAAGTATTCTTTACCTCCCCTTGTGTCGAATCAATAAATTTGGGTTTTACTTCCGCGAAGACCGTTGCGATCCCCTATACTTGTGGGTCATCAAGACTATTTTCTCGGCGCCGTTGCCGGGGAGGCATAGCTCTACTCATAAGTTCACCCGGGGAGTACACTCCACCTCTCTCTCTGTTTTATTTTATTTTGTTTTGCTTAGTTTACTTTTGTCTAGTTTATTTGTGCTTAGCTTATTTCTGTCTAGTATTACTTTGCTTAGTTTACTTTCATCTAGTTTGTTTTTGTTTTGTTTTACTTTCCTCATATACCCGAAAATCCATAAAAATTTGAAAAACCGAAAAAATTAAAAACTGTTGTTATGGGAGAACCCACAACCTATTTGGAGCTTATTGAATTATATAATAATTATAGAGAATCAAGAACGGGAAAAGTTATGAGTGATGTGATAGAAAAACTGAATACAATTGCTAAAATCTTGCTTAAACGCCATGATATAAACTGTTGCTCTAAACAGGATACTAAACATCTTAAATTTCAATGTGGCTTTAGTGAGGAAGTTTTAATTAAGAACTATAATTGGAATAGCTATATTCATCTTGGGTTCGAAGAGGTAGAACAATTTGCCATATTTATGGGAGCCTCTGAGATAGAATCCTTCATGTCTAAAAATTATGAAACTTGTGCTGTTTGTAAGGACCTTACAGATTATGTCTCTTCTATCCTTAATTTTTGCGTAGAAAGCTACAGTGATAATCCTTATATCATTGATTATAAAGAGAGACTCATTAATGCACAAGAATGCACTCACAATTTGCAGGAACCAGTGGAAGAAGAAATTGATGAACTCGAAAGCTCATTGGATGAAAAAGAGGAGGAAATTGATGAACCCGAAAGCTCATTGGATGAAAAAGAAGAGGAGAGTGATGAACAAAAGGAGGAAGAATGGATTAGCTACCCATGCCAACCTTCTAATGAGAGTAACTCTTTATCTCTTACACTATTTGATTGTCCTCCATGCTTACCAAAGGCGGATGAATGTTATGTTCCTGTGGATTCTCTTGAAATATTTCCTATGAGTAAAACTTGTGAGAATAATTATGCTACTATTATCTATGATAATCCATGCTACTTTGATAAATCTTATGATAATGCTTTGTTTATGCCTGATGTCGAAATGCATGGTACAAAAGAGTTTTGCGTAGCAAATGTTTATGATAAATCTCTAGATGATGGTCCTATGTTACTTGATAATATTAATTGTACTACTAATGAAAATGGGATTGGAGAAGTCTTGACTTTATCTATGAGTCCCATATCTCTTGAGATTGATCAATCATCTTGTTATACTATTGATAAAAGTGGTTTTGGAAGTTTTAATCCCACTATTTTTGAGCTTGATAAAACTTATGTGTTTGGAAATCATGAAAATCATGCTTTATGTGATAGTTATATTGTTGAGTTTATCCATGAAGCTACTGAAAATTATTATGAGAGAGGAAAATATGGTTGTAGAAATTTGCATGGTACTAAAACACCTCTCTATATGCTGAAACTTTTGAAGTTACTCTTGTTTTATCTTCTTATGCTTGTCACTTTGTTCTTCATGAATTTATTTGTGTACAAGACTCCTATGCATAGGAAGTGGGTTAGACTTAAATGTGTTTTGAATTTGCTTCTTGATGCTCTCTTTTGCTTCAACTCTTATTTCTTGCGGGTGCATCATTAAAACTGCTGAGCCCATCTTAATGGCTATAAAGAAAGCACTTCTTGGGAGATAACCCATGTCTTTATTTTGCTACTGTTTTGTTGTGTCTTGGAAGTTGTTACTACTGTAGCAACCTCTCCTTATCTTTATTTTATTGCAATGTTGTGCCAAGTAAAGTCTCTAATAGAAGGTTGATACTAGATTTGGATTACTGCGCAGAAACAGATTTCTATCTGTCACGAATTTGGGCAGGGCTCTCTGTAGGTAACTCAGAAAAATCTGCCAATTTACGTGCGTGTTCCTCAGATATGTACGCAACTTTCATTAGTTTTAAGTTTTCTGATTTGAGCAACGGAAGCACCTCTTAAAAATTCGTGTTTACTGGCTGTTCTGTTTTGACAGATTCTGTCTCTGTTTTTTGCATTGTCTCTTGTGGACTTTAAGTGAGGCTTTCTAGACGTGGAGAGCTGTAGCTAATGTTTTATTGAGTTCTTGCAATGTGTCACTACAGGGCTAAAGTGGATTAAAGTTTTTGAGTACTAACCCCTCTAATGAAGTTTATGAGAAGTTTGGTGTGAAGGAAGTTTTCAAGGGTCAAGAGAGGAGGATGATATATGATCAAGGAGAGTGAAAAGCCTAAGCTTGGGGATGCCCCCGTGGTTCATCCCTGCATATTTCAAGAAGACTCAAGCGTCTAAGCTTGGGGATGCCCAAGGCATCCCCTTCTTCATCAACTTATTAGGTTTCTTCTATTGAAACTATATTTTTATTCGGTCACATCTTATGTACTTTACTTGGAGCGTCTGTGTGTTTTTATTTTTGTTTGAATAAATTCGGATCCTAGCAATCCTTGTGTGGGAGAGATACACGCTCCGCTTTTTCATATGAACACTTGTGTTCTTCGTTTTACTTTTAATGTTCAATGACAAAAGTTGGAAGCTATTGCATTTATTGTTATTTGGTTGGAAACATAAAATGCTTCATATTGTCTTGGATAAATTGATAATTGGCAATTGTTTTGAGCTCTCAAGTAGATCATGATTAAGCTCTTGCATCATGTAGTTTAAACCTATTAGTGGAGAAATACCGTAGAGCTTGTTGAAATTGGTTTGCATGATTGGTCTCTCTAAGGTCTAGATATTTTCCGGTAAAAGTGTTTGAGCAACAAGGAAGACAGATGTAGAGTTTTATAATGCTTGCAATATGTTCTTATGTAAGTTTTGTTGTACCGGTTCATACTTGTGTTTGCTTCAAACAACCTTGCTAGCCAAAGCCTTGTACCGAGAGGAAATGCTTCTCGTGCATCCAAAACCTTGAGCCAAAACCTATGCCATTTGTGTCCACCATATCTAGCTACTATGTGGTATTTCCTGCCATTCCAAGTAAATACTTCATGTGCTACCTTTAAACAATTCAAAAGCTATAATCTCTTATTTGTGTCAATGTTTTATAGCTCATGAGGAAGTATGTGGTGTTTATCTTTCGATCTTGTCATTTACTTTTGATGGACTTTCACAATGGACTATTGGCTTCATCCGCTTATCCAATAATTTTGCAAGAAGAGCTGGCGCGGGGTTCCCAGCCCCCAATTAATCAACCTTCATTAATAATTCTATACACATGTTTTGCTCTGATTCATCATTAAGCAACTTAATTTTGCAAATAGACACTCCTCCATGGTATGAGATTGTTGGAAGGCACCCGAGGATTCGGTTAGCCATGGCTTGTGTACGCAAAGGTTGGGAGGAGTGTCAACCATAAATGAAACTAAAGTACATGTGTAAACAAAAGAGAAGAGGGATGATCTACCTTGCTGGTAGAGATAACGTCCTTCATGGGAGCCGCTCTTGAAAGTCTGGTTGATAAGGTAGTTAGAGTACCCATTACCATTCGTTGACAACAACAAACACCTCTCAAAACTTTAATTTTATGCTCTCTATATGATTTCAAAACTTAAAAAGCTCTAGCACATGATTTAATCCCTGCTTCCCTCTGCGAAGGGCCTTTCTTTTACTTTATGTTGAGTCAGTTTACCTACTTCCTTCCATCTTAGAAGCAAACACTTGTGTCAACTCTGCAGAACTGTCAATTTGACCTTTGATGAAAGCTTCCGGAGTCACCACTCGAATAACATCAACATCTTCATTATAAGAATCACCAGAGATATAATGCTTGAGCCTTTGTCCATTCACTACTTGTGTGGCATCACTGCTGATACGTCTCCAACGTACCTATAATTTCTGATGTTCCATGCTTGTTTTATGACAATACTTACATGTTTTGCTTGCACTTTATAATGTTTTTATGCATTTCCGGAACTAACCTATTAACAAGATGCCGAAGTGCCGGTTCGTTTTTCGTTGTTTTTGGTTCCGGAAAGGTCTGTTCGGGCAATATTCTCGGAATTCGACGAAACGAAGACCAAACATCATAATTCACCGAGACGGACCAGGACACCGAAGGAGACCCGGAGGGGAGGCCCAGGGGCCCCACACAACAGGGCCGCGCGGGCTCCACCCTGGCCGCGCCGGCCTATGGGGAGGGAGCCCTGGCGCCCATCCGACTCCGCCTCTTCGCCTATAAGAGCCCTTTCGACCTAAAAACACGAGACCAATTGACGAAACTCCAGAAAGACTCCAGGGGCGCCGCCACCATCGCGAAACTCCAATTCGGGGGACAGAAGTCTCTGTTCCGGCACCCTGCCGGGACGGGGAAGTGCCCCCGGAAGCCATCTCCATCGACGCCACCGCATCCATCATGCTCCGTGAGTAGTTCCCCCATGGACTACGGGTTCTAGCTGTAGCTAGTTGGTACTCTCTCCTCCATGTACTTCAATACAATGATCTCATGAGCTGCCTTACATGATTGAGATCCATCTGATGTAATCGGTGTTGTGTTTGTTGGGATCCGATGGATTGTTACATTATGATTAGTCTATCTATAAAGTTTGTGAAGTTATTGTTGCTGCAATCTTGTTGTGTTTAATGCTTGTCACTAGGGCCCGAGTGGCATGATCTCAGATTTAAGCTCTATACTTATTGCTTAGATTGTATCTACAAGTTGTATGCACATGTCTATGTCCGCAACCAAAGGCCCCAAAGTGACAGAAATTGGGACAACTGGAGGGGAAGGCTTAGATATGAGGATCACATGTTTCCACGGAGTGTTAATGCTTTGCTCCGGTACTCTATTAAAAGGAGTACCTTAATTACGCCACCGGCTGGTAGGACAAAAGATGTTATGCAAGTTTCTCATTGCGAGCACGTATGACTATATATGGAAAACATGCCTACATGATTAATAATCTTGATGTTCTATCTTAATGCTATTTCAATCCTATCAATTGCCCAACTGTAATTTGTTCACCCAACACTTGTTATTGGAGAGTTACCACTAGTGTAGATAGTCGGGAACCCCGGTCCATCTCACATCATCATATACTTGTTCTACATGACATTGGAAGTAGTATCAACTATTTTCTGGTGCCATTGCTCTCATATTACTGCTCATCGCTATCGTGTTACTATCACTACTGCTCTCATATTATCGTCGCTTTCACATCACCCATGTTACTAGTGCTTTTCCAGGTGCAGCTGAATTGACAACTCAGTTGTTAAGGCTTATAAGTATTCTTTACCTCCCCTTGTGTCGAATCAATAAATTTGGGTTTTACTGCCCGCGAAGACTCTTGCGATCCCCTACACTTGTGTTTCATCAATCACCTTGCAGAGAACTAATTTTAATTGCCCCTGAACGATACACCTCCACAATGACATATGGTCCTTCCCATTTTGAGAGCAATTTCCCTGCAAAAAATCTGAGACGAGACCGATACAATAGGACTTTATCTCCAACATTAAATTCTCTTTTGATAATTCTTCTATCATGCCATTTCTTAACTTTCTCTTTGAAGATTTTAGCATTTTCATAAGCTTCACTTCTCCATTCATCTAGAGAACTCAATTGTAGCAATCTCTTCTTACCAGCAAGTTTAGGATCTTTATTTAGTTCTCTTACAACCCAATAAGCTTTGTGCTCTAGTTCTAAAGGTAAATGACAAGCTTTCCCATAAACCATTTTACAAGGTGACATACCCATGGGATTTTTATAAGCAGCTCTATAAGCCCATAGTGCTTCCTTCAATTTACTAGCCCAGTTCTTTCTAGATTTATTAACAGTCTTTTGCAAGATAGATTTAATCTCTCTATTTGATAATTCTACTTGCCCACTAGTTTGAGGATGATAAGCGGAAGCAATCCTATGATTAATACCATACCCAAGAGTTTTTCTAAAACCACCATGAATAAAATGAGAACCTCCATCAGTCATAAGATATCTAGGAACTCCAAATCTAGGAAAAATAATATCTAAAAGCATTCTTAAAGAGGTCTCACCATCAGCACTTTTTGTGGGTATGGCTTCCACCCATTTAGTAACATAATCAACAGCGACAAGTATATGAGTGTTACCTTCTGAAGAAGGGAAAGGTCCCATGAAGTCAAACCCCCAACAATCGAATGGTTCAATAACAAGAGTATAATTCATAGGCATTTCATTGCGTCTGGAGATATTACCAACCCTTTGACATTCATCACAAGATAAAATAAACTTTCTTGCATCTTTGAAGAGAGTTGGCCAATAGAAACCTGACTGTAGAACTTTTTGCGCGGTTCTATCTCCAGCATGATGTCCTCCATAAGCACGACCATGACACTTACTCAATATCTCTTGTTGTTCATATTCGGGAACTGATACGTCTCCGACGTATCGATAATTTCTTATGTTCCATGCCACATTATTGATGATATCTACATGTTTTATACACATTATATGTCGTATTTATGCATTTTCCGGCACTAACCTATTAACGAGATGCCGAAGAGCCAGTTGCTGTTTTCTGCTGTTTTTGGTTTCAGAAATCCTACAAAGGAAATATTCTCGGAATTGGACGAAATCAACACCCAGGGTCCTATTTTTGCACGAAGCTTCCAGAAGACCGAGGGGGAAAGGAAGTGGGGCCACGAGGTGGCGACACACCAGGGCGGCGCGGCCCAGGCCCTGGCCGCGCCGGCCTGTGGTGTGGGCCCCTCGTGACGCCCCTTTACCTGCCCTTCCGCCTACAAATAGCCTTCGTCGCGAAACCCCCAGGACCGAGAGCCACGATACGGAAAACCTTACCGAGACGCCGCCGCCGCCAATCCCATCTCGGGGATTTCGGAGATCACCTCCGGCACCTCGCCGGAGAGGGGATTCATCTCCCGGAGGACTCTTCACCGCCATGGTCGCCTCCGGAGTGATGAGTGAGTAGTTCACCCCTGGACTATGGGTCCATAGCAGTAGGTAGATGGTTGTCTTCTCCTCATGTGCTTCATTGTCGGATCTTGTGACCTGCCTAACATGATCAAGATCATCTATCTGTAATTCTATATGTTGTGTTTGTCGGGATCCGATGGATAGAGAATACTATGCTATGTTGATTATCAATCTATTACCTATGTGTTGTTTATGATCTTGCATGCTCTCCGTTATTAGTAGAGTCTCTGGCCAAGTTTTTACTCTTAACTCCAAGAGGGAGTATTTATGCTCGATAGTGGGTTCATGCCTCCATTAAATCTGGGACAGTGACAAAAAGTTCTAAGGTTGTGGATGTGTTGTTGCCACTAGGGATAAAACATTGATGCTATGTCCGAGGATGTAGTTATTGATTACATTACGCACCATACTTAATGCAATTGTCTATTGTTTTGCAACTTAATACTGGAAGGGGTTCGGATGATAACCCGAAGGTGGACTTTTTAGGCATAGATGCATGCTGGATAGCGGTCTATGTACTTTGTCGTAATACCCAATTAAATCTCACAATATTCATCATATCATGTATGTGCATTGTCATGCCCTCTCTATTTGTCAATTGCCCGACTGTAATTTGTTCACCCAACATGCTATTTATCTTATGGGAGAGACACCTCTAGTGAACTGTGGACCCCGATCCATTCTTTTACATCGAATACAATCTACTGCAATACTTGTTTTACTGTTCTTTGCAAACAATCATCATCCACACTATACATCTAATCCTTTGTTACAGCAAGCCGGTGAGATTGAAAACCTCACTGTTTCGTTGGGGCAAAGTACTTTGGTTGTGTTGTGCGAGTTCCACGTTGGCGCCGAATCTCCGGTGTTGCGCCGCACTACATCCCGCCGCCATCAACCTTCAACGTGCTTCTTGGCTCCTCCTGGTTCGATAAACCTTGGTTTCTTTCTGAGGGAAAACTTGCTACTGTTGGCATCATACCTTCCTCTTGGGGTTCCCAACGGACGTGTGTTGTACACGCCATCAAGCATTTTTTCTGGCGCCGTTGCCGGGGAGATCAAGACACGCTGCAAGGGGAGTCTCCACAATCCAATCTCTTTACTTTGTTTTTGTCTTGCTTTATTTTATTTACTACTTTGTTTGCTGCATTATATCAAAACACAAAAAAATTAGTTGCTAGCTTTACTTTATTTATTGTCTTGCACTCTATATCAAAAACACAAAAAAAATTAGTTACTTGCATTTATTTTATCTAGTTTGCTTTATTTACTACTGCTAAAATGAGTAATCCTGAAGTTGAAGTTCGTTCGTTTAAGCAACAAGGGGTAGAATGTTTAAAAGATGCTTGGTATAGAATTAGTGATGCCCATAATAGGTGCACTAAGAAACACTCCACCACTATCCTACTCATGAATTTTTATGTTGGTATCTCTAGTCGGAATAGGTATGTTCTTGATTGTCTCGCAGGAGGTAACTTCCTAGGCGCTCCTGCTTTAGAAGCTAGTTGCATTATTGAGAGTTTATTCTGAATACCACCTGTTAATGAAGTTAAAATTGAAACCTCTCTTGAAGATGTTATGAAAAAATTGGAAACCATAGAGAAAAATTTCCCAAGTGTTGAAACTAAATTGGAAATGTTACTTGATAAAACCGATGAACTTGATAAATCCTTAGGAGGAATTGATGAAAGAATTAGTGTCCTAGGAACTTGTGTTGTCCATGATAATCAAATCAATAGGATTGGCGAACTTGAAAAAGCTATGGGAACTTTGGGTTCAACTTTTTCTTCTCTAAAGTTTAGAGAGAAAGCTTATGTGGGTAAGGAGCAAAAGTTTATGTATGTCTCTAAAGTGCCTAAACCAAAGAAATATTATTATAGGCCTAAAATTGACAAAGCCCTTAGTACCACTACAGATGGGGGAGCTTATGATGTCAATGCTCCATCTCTTGATAATACTTGATATACACTTTCTGCGCCTAGCTGAAAGGCGTTAAAGAAAAGCGCTTATGGGAGACAACCCATGTTTTTACTACAGTATTTTTGGTTTATATTTGAGTCTTGGAAGTTGTTTACTACTGTAGAAACCTCTCCTTATCTTAGTTTTGTGCATTGTTGTGCCAAGTAAAGTCTTTGATAGTAAGGTTCATACTAGATTTGGATTGTCTGTGCAAGAATGCATTTCTTTGTTGTCATGAATTTCGACCTGCCTCTCTGTAGGTAGCTCAGAAAAATATGCCAATTTACGTGCGTGATCCTCAGATACGTACGCAACTTTCATTCAATTTGGGCATTTTCATTTGAGCAAGTCTGGTACCTCAATAAAATCCATCTTTACGTACTGTTCTGTTTTGACAGATTCTGCTTTTTATTTCGCATTGCCTCTTTTGCTATGTTGGATGAATTTCTTTGTTCCATTAATGTCCAGTAGCTTTATGCAATGTCCAGAAGTGTTAAGAATGATTGTGTCACCTCTGAACATGTTAATTTTTATTGTGCACTAACCCTCTAATGAGTTGTTTCGAGTTTGGTGTGGATGAAGTTTTCAAGGATCAAGAGAGGGAAATGATGCAATATGATCAAGAAGAGTGAAAGCTCTAAGCTTGGGGATGCCCCGGTTGTTCACCCCTGCATATTCTAAGAAGACTCAAGCATCTAAGCTTGGGGATGCCCAAGGCATCCCCTTCTTCATCGACAACATTATCAGGTTCCTCCCCGGAAACTATATTTTTATTCCATCACATCTTATGTACTTTGCTTGGAGCGTCGGTTTGTTTTTGTTTTTGTTTTGTTTGAATAAAATGGATCCTAGCATTCATTGTGTGGGAGAGAGACACGCTCCGCTGTTGCATATGGACAAATATGTCCTTAGGCTTTACTCATAGTATTCATGGCGAAGGTTGAATCTTCTTCGTTAAATTGTTATATGGTTGGAATCGGGAAATGCTACATGTAGTAATTCTAAAATGTCTTGAATAATTTGATACTTGGCAATTGTTGTGCTCATGTTTAAGCTCTTGCATCATATACTTTGCACCCATTAATGAAGAAACACCTAGAGCTTGCTAAATTTGGTTTGCATATTTGGTCTCTCTGAAGTCTAGATAATTTCTAGTATTGAGTTTTGAACAACAAGGAAGACGGTGTAGAGTCTTATAATGTTTACAATATGTCTTTTATGTGAGTTTTGCTGCACCGGTTCATCCTTGTGTTTGTTTCAAATAACCTTGCTAGCCTAAACCTTGTATCGAGAGGGAATACTTCTCATGCATCCAAAATCCTTGAGCCAACCACTATGCCATTTGTGTCCACCATACCTACCTACTACATGGTATTTCTCCGCCATTCCAAAGTAAATTGCTTGAGTGCTACCTTTAAAATCTTCATTCCCTACCTTTGCAATATATAGCTCATGAGACAAATAGCTTAAAAACTATTGTGGTATTGAATATGTACTTATGCACTTTATCTCTTATTAAGTTGCTTGTTGTGCGATAACCATGTTTCTGGGGACGCCATCAACTAATCTTTGTTGAATATCATGTGAGTTGCTATGCATGTCCGTCTTGTCTGAAGTAAGGGAGATCTACCACTTTATTGGTTAGAGCATGCATATTGTTAGAGAAGAACATTGGGCCGCTAACTAAAGCCATGAATCATGGTGGAAGTTTCAGTTTTGGACATATATCCTCAATCTCATATGAGAACACTAATTGTTGCTACATGCTTATGCATTAAAGAGGAGTCCATTATCTCGTTGTCTATGTTGTCCCGGTATGAATGTCTAAGTTGAGAATAATCAAAAGCGAGAAATCCAAAATGCGAGCTTTCTCCTTAGACCTTTGTACAGAGCGGCGTAGAGGTACCCCTTTGTGACACTTGGTTAAAACATGTGTATTGCGATGATCCAGTAGTCCAAGCTAATTAGGACAAGGTGCGGGCACTATTAGTATACTATGCATGAGGCTTGCAACTTGTAAGATATAATTTACATAATACATATGCTTTATTACTACCATTGACAAAATTGTTTCTTGTTTTCAAAACAAAAGCTCTAGCACAAATATAGCAATCAATGCTTTCCTCTGCGAAGGACCTTTCTTTTACTTTTAATGTTGAGTCAGTTCACCTATTTCTCTCCACCTCAAGAAGCAAACACTTGTGTGAACTGTGCATTGATTCCTACATACTTGCATATTGCAGTTGTTATATTACTCTATGTTGACAATTATCAATGAGATATACATGTTATAAGTTGAAAGCAACAGCTGAAACTTAATCTTCCTTTGTGTTGCTTCAATCCCTTTACTTTGATTTATTGCTTTATGAGTTAACTCTTATGCAAGACTTATTGATGCTTGTCTTTAAGTACTATTCATGAAAAGTCTTTGCTTTATGATTCATTTGTTTACTCATGTCATTACCATTGTTTTGATCGCTGCATTCATTACATATGTTTACAATAGTATGATCAAGGTTATGATGGCATGTCACTCCGTAAATTATCTTTGTTATCGTTTAACCGCTCGGGACGAGCAGGAACTAAGCTTGGGGATGCCGATACGTCTCCGACGTATCGATAATTTCTTATGTTCCATGCCACATTATTGATGATATCTACATGTTTTATACACATTATATGTCGTATTTATGCATTTTCCGGCACTAACCTATTAACGAGATGCCGAAGATCCAGCTTGTCGTTTTCTCGTTGTTTTTGGTTTCAGAAATCCTACAAAGGAAATATTCTCGGAATTGGACGAAATCAACGCCCAGGGTCCTATTTTTGCACGAAGCTTCCAGAAGACCGAGGGGGAAAGGAAGTGGGGCCACGAGGTGGCGACACACCAGGGCGGCGCGGCCCAGGCCTTGGCCGCGCCGGCCTGTGGTGTGGGCCCCTCGTGACGCCCCTTTACCTGCCCTTCCGCCTACAAATAGCCTTCGTCGCGAAACCCCCGACACCGAGAGCCACGATACGGAAAACCTCACCGAGACGCCGCCGCCGCCAATCCCATCTCGGGGATTCTGGAGATCACCTCCGGCACCCCGCCGGAGAGGGGATTCATCTCCCGGAGGACTCTTCACCGCCATGGTCGCCTCCGGAGTGATGAGTGAGTAGTTCACCCCTGGACTATGGGTCCATAGCAGTAGCTAGATGGTTGTCTTCTCCTCATGTGCTTCATTGTCGGATCTTGTGACCTGCCTAACATGATCAAGATCATCTATATGTAATTCTATATGTTGTGTTTGTCGGGATCCGATGGATAGAGAATACTATGCTATGTTGATTATCAATCTATTACCTATGTGTTGTTTATGATCTTGCATGCTCTCCGTTATTAGTAGAGGCTCTGGCCAAGTTTTTACTCTTAACTCCAAGAGGGAGTATTTATGCTCGATAGTGGGTTCATGCCTCCATTAAATCTGGGACAGTGATAGAAAGTTCTAAGGTTGTGGATGTGTTGTTGCCACTAGGGATAAAACATTGATGCTATGTCCGAGGATGTAGTTATTGATTACATTACGCACCATACTTAATGCAATTGTCTGTTGTTTTGCAACTTAATACTGGAAGGGGTTCGGATGATAACCTCGAAGGTGGACTTTTTAGGCATAGATGCATGCTGGATAGCGGTCTATGTACTTTGTCGTAATGCCCAATTAAATCTCACAATATTCATCATATCATGTATGTGCATTGTCATGCCCTCTCTATTTGTCAATTGCCCGACTATAATTTGTTCACCCAACATGCTATTTATCTTATGGGAGAGACACCTCTAGTGAACTGTGGACCCCGGTCCATTCTTTTACATCGAATACAATCTACTGCAATACTTGTTTTATTGTTCTTTGCAAACAATCATCATCCACACTATACATCATCTAATCCTTTGTTACAGCAAGCCGGTGAGATTGACAACCTCACTGTTTCGTTGGGGCAAAGTACTTTGGTTGTGTTGTGCAGGTTCCACGTTGGCGCCGGAATCTCTGGTGTTGCGCCGCACTACATCCCGCCGCCATCAACCTTCAACGTGCTTCTTGGCTCCTCCTGGTTCGATAAACCTTGGTTTCTTTCTGAGGGAAAACTTGCTACTGTGCGCATCATACCTTCCTCTTGGGGTTCCCAACGGACGTGTGCTGTACACGCCATCAGGAACACATCTTCGCAGAATACCATCCACTCCTTCTTTATATAAGTATGGGTCATCCCAAAAATAATGCCTCAAGTCATAAAAGAATTTCCTCCTTTGCTGAGCTGAAAAGGTTGGAGGCAAGTACTTGGAAACAATAAAGTTAGCATAATCAGCATACCAAGGACTATCTCGCGAGCTCACCTTTATTACAGCTAATTGTTCGTTTGGAAAACTATCATTAACATGAACAGGATCATAAGCAATATTTTCCAATCTAGACAAATTATCAGCAACAGGATTATCAACACCTTTCCTATCTATAATATGTAAATCAAATTCGTGCAAAAGAAGCACCCATCTAATAAGCCTAGGCTTAGCATCTTTATTTTCCATAAGGTACCTAATTGCAGCATGATCAGTATGAATTGTGACTTTTGAATCAACAATATAGGATCTAAACTTGTCACAAGCAAACACTACAACTAATAATTCTTTTTCAGTTGTAGCATAATTTCTTTGAGCAGCATCAAGAGTTTTGCTAGCATAATGAATAACATTAAAAAAATTATCTACTCGCTGTCCAAGAACAGCGCCTACAGCAAAATCACTAGCATCACACATAATTTCAAAAGGTAAATTCCAATCAGGAGGTTCAACTACAGGAGCAGTTGTTAAGGCTTTCTTTAGAGTTTCAAAAGCTTCCTTACAATCATCATCAAAAACAAAAGGTACATCTTTTTGAAGAAGATTAGTAAGAGGCTTTGAAATCTTGGAGAAATCTTTAATAAATCTCCTATAAAACCCAAGCATGACCAAGAACACTACGAATACCTTTAACGTCCCTAGGATAGGGCATCTTCTCAATTGCTTCAACTTTAGCTCTATCAACTTCAATACCTCTCTCGGAAATTTTATGTCCCAATACAATTCCTTCATTAACCATAAAGTGGCATTTCTCCCAATTAAGAACAAGGTTAGTTTCTTCACATCTCTGCAAAACTTTATCAAGGTTTCGCAAGAAATTATCAAAAGAATTCCCATAGACACAAAAATCATCCATGAATACCTCTACAATATTCTCACAAAAGCCATGAAAAATAGCAGACATGCATCTTTGAAAAGTAGCAGGAGCATTACATAAACCAAAAGGCATACGTCTATAAGCATAAGTTACATAGGGACAAGTGAAAGTGGTTTTCTCTTGATCTTTAGTTTTAACAGCAATTTGTGAGAACCCAGAATAATCATCAAGAAAGCAAAAATGAGTATTTTTAGACAACCTTTCTAACATTTGATCAATAAAGGGTAAAGGGTAATGATCTTTCTTAGTAACCTTATTAAATTTTCGATAATCAATGCACATTCTATACCCTACAACTACTCTTTGAGGGATGAGCTCATCATTATCATTAGGCACAACAGTCATTCCTCCTTTCTTAGGAACACAATGCACAGGACTAACCCATCTACTATCAGCAATAGGATATATAATACCTGCTTCAAGAAGTTTTAATATCTCATTTCTTACCACATCCTTCATCTTAGGAATTAAACGACGCTGATGTTCAACAACAGGCTTTGCATCATCTTCCATATTGATGGCATGTTGGCAAATAGCGGGAGAAATCCCCTTCAAATCATCAAGAGTGTAGCCAATAGCTCCTCGTGTTTCTTCAATATTTCCAATAACCTTTCTTCCTCAAAATCTGAAAGCTTAGAACTAATAATAACAGGATATATTTTCTTATCATCAATATGAGCATACTTAAGATTATCGAGCAACGGTTTTAAATCAAAAACAGGATCTTCCTTTGGTGGTGGTGTTGTACCTAGATCTTCAACCGAGCAAGTCATGTTTAAGAATAGGTTGACGAAGGAAAATTTCATCAAGCTCATTCCTTTCTTCCCTAAAGACTTCACTCCCACTATCCTCCAAATGTTGCCGCAAAGGATTATTAGGAGCAAGAGCAATAGACGCACACTCGTTCAACTCTAAAATCATTATTAGGCAAATCAGCTTTATAAGGAGTTTTGGCAAATTTAGAGAAATTAAACTCATAAGATTCACCAGCAAATTTAGTCACAATTTTTTCCTTCTTGCAATCTATAACAGCTCCACAAGTATTTAGAAAAGGTCTACCAAAAATAATAGGACAAGACTTACTAGCAGCAGAACCAAGTACCAAAAAGTCAGCAGGATATTTAATCTTACCACATAGAACTTCCACATCTCGAACAATACCAATAGGAGAGATAGTTTCTCTATTAGCTAACCGAATAACCACATCAATATCTTCAAGTTCACAAGAACCAATTTCATGCATGATTTCCGTATAGAGCTCATAAGGTATGACACTAATACTTGCACCAATGTCGCATAAACCATAATAACAATGATCACCAATTCTAACAGAGAGCATAGGAACACTGGCTTTCCTAGACTTATTAGGATGCGAAACAATATTAGAAGCATCTTCACAGAAAATAATATGACCATCTTCTACATTTCCAGTCACAAGATCCTTAACTATTGCAATAGCAGGTTCAACCTTTATTTGTTCTTCGAGTTCTATAGGTTTATTTGCACTTTTATTAACCGCACTAGTTATAACAGAATACTCCTTCATTTTAACAGGGAAAGGAGTTTTTTCAATATAAGCTTCAGGAAGGATATGATCAACAGTTTCAATTACAACACATTTATTTATAGATGAATCAGTTTTATCTTTGTACGGTTCATGATACTTATCAAAATTCTTCCTAGGTAATTCAAAATGAGAGGCAAAAGCTTTATAAAAATTTGCAACAACTTGAGGGTCAAGACCATAAGTAGCACTCATATTGCGAAATTTATCAGTATCCATAAAAATTTCAATGCATTTATAATCATAGTTTATACCTGACTCTCTATCTTTGTCGTTCTCCCATCCTTCGAGCATTCTCCTGAATCCGATCAAGAAGGTCCCTTTTAAACTCTTCTTTGTTGTGTGTAAATGATCCAGAACAAGTAGTATCCATCAAGGTTTTATCTTGAAAAGAAAGTCTTGCATAGAAATTATCAATGATAATATTACCAGGAAGCTCATGAATGGGGCATTTGAGCATTAAAGACTTCAATCTCCCCCATGCTTGGGCAATACTGTCTCCATCATGAGGCCAGAAATTATATATGCGGTTCCGGTCTTTGTGAATTTCACTTGAAGGATAGAATTTTGAATAAAATAGAGGCACAATATCCTTCCAATCAAGAGAATCCCCATTCTTCAGCAATTTATACCAATGCGCCGCTTTACCAGACAGCGATATAGAGAATAGTTTCTTCCAAACTTCATCCATAGCAATACCTGCACATTTGAATAACCCGCATAATTCATGTAAAAACAGTAAATGATCTCCAGGATGGACTGTTCCATCCCCTTCATAGTGGTTATCCACAACACGTTCAATAATTTTCATAGGTATTTTGTATGGAACCTCTTTCTCACCTGGCGCCTCATCCACTACCGTTGCAGTAGTAGTAGATTTTCCAAATAGGAATTCAAGAGAAGATCTCTCCATAATGAATTATAGCAAGAAAGTGAAGTAAAATCAGCACGTACGATAAAAGTTTCCCTTACCAATTCCACTTACCAATAGCGCTTCACTCCCGGCAACGGCGCTGGAAAATAGTCTTGATGACCCACAAGTATAGGGGGTGTATCGTAGTACTTTCGATAAATAAGAGTGTCAAACCCAACGAGGAGCAGAAGATGTTGACAAGCAGTTTCGATGAAGGATTCACTGTAAATGCTCACAGACAAGTATTCAGGGGGTTTTAATATAGCAGATGAATAAAGTACAAGTAAGTAAAATGCGAGAGTAATAACTGCAGCGAGTGGCCCAATCCTTTTTAGCACAAAGGACAAGCCGGTTTGTTTACTTATAATGACCAAACGTTCTTGAGGACACACGGGAATTTAGTCTAGTGCTTTCGCTTCATATAGCTGATTAATCTTCATTGTTTTGATAAGTGCTGTGTGGGTGAACCTATGCTAATGCACCGCCCTTCCTAGGACTAATACATACTTGTGATTATACCCCTTGCAAGCATCCGCAAATACAAGAAAGTAATTAAGATAAATCTAACCACAGCCTTAAACTCTGGATCCTCGCTATCCCTCCTGCATTGATATACCAACGGGGGTTCAGGTTGCTGTCACTCCAGCAACCCCACAATTAGCAAACGAATACAAGATGTATTCCCCTAGGCCCATAAAGGTGAAGTATCATGTAGTCGACGTTCACATGACACCACAACTTAAATATCAAACAATTGAATATTAATCAACATAGTTCACTACTAACATTTAGACTTCACCCATGTCCTCAAAAACTAAACGAACTACTCACGAGACATCATATGGAACATGATCAGAGGTGATATGATGATGAATAACAATCTGAACATAAACCTTGGTTCAATAGTTTCACTCAATAGCATTAATAACAAGGAGTAATCAATATCGGGAGAGTTTCCCCTACCAAACAATCAAGATTCAACCCTAGATGTTACAGCGGTGACGAGGTGCAGCGGTGGAGATGGCGGTGACGATGGTGGAGATGATGGTGATGATGATCCCAATGAAGTCCAGCTCGATGGTGGTGACGATGGCGTCGATTTCCCCCTCCGGGAGGGAATTCCCCCGGCGGATTTCAGCCTGCCGGAGAGCTCTTTTCTCTCTGGTGTTTTCCGCCCCGCAGAGGCGGCTGTGTCTCCTCGCGATTATTCCCCGGAGCTTAGGTTTTCGGGGAGAAGAAGTACGCGAAAGAGAGGCGACCGAAGGGAGCTGTGGGCCCCCTCCCCACAAGGCGGCGCGGCCAGGGCAGGGCCCGCGCCGGCCTATGGGGGGGCCCATGGCGGCCCTCCTCGGCTCCTCCTTTTGGCTGGCTCATTCTTCTGGAAAAATAAGATCTTCGGTGTAATTTCCGTCAATTGTTGATCTCCAGAAATATTGCATTCTGACGGTGCTTTTTCCAGCAGAATCCTGACTCCGGTGAATGATCCTCCAATAATCATGAAACATGCAAAATAGATGAAATAACATAAGTATCATCTCTAAATATGAAATATATCAATGAATAACAGTAAATTATGATATAAAATAGTGATGCAAAATGGACGTATCATTCTACTAGGTAAATTTAGCACACCCACAAAAAAGGAATGGCTAGATGTGTCTGGGATCTAGTTGATGAAGACATCACAAAACATATGATGGATATTTCATATGATGGATATATTGGATCATCGAAAGTTCATTTACCATGTTGATTACCCTATGGCTATTTGGATAGCTTGACGAAAAGCCCATGAAGGAATCTTCCAGAGCCTATTAGTACCTATGGTTTTAATCTGCAGTTTCTTACTGACATTGGAGAGGTGCATCCCGCGACATCAAAGAAACAAACGGCTGGAAGAAGCGAGCGTCAGAAAAAACGGATCAAACCACCATTAGGTTTCAAATAAAATAGTAAATGACAGGGAAGCGTGTGAGGATTAGAGATGACGCTGTACAAGTGAAAATTTAAGAACTTTGAAGCCACCATAAAGATAAATGAAGACTTGGAAGAAACTTTCAAGATCATACTTCATAATTACATCCATAGCTTAACATGGTGTCATGCCTCCTTTTTTTTTAGGTCAGGACCATGTCATTTTTGCAACAATGAAAAAATCCAATTTTTGAAGTCCATATCTAAGGAGGAAAACCCATATAGGATGGATTTCGGCCACCAAAACCTTGGATGGATGAAACCCCTTCCTCTTGTCCTTAAATACCCCCATAGGGGTTACTTTAGATTCGGATTTTGATTACATTAAAAGTTATCCAATTCCTGCAAATTCGTGTACTTCGTTTTGACTCGAATGACCAGAACAATACTACTACCAGAATCCCACCTTCATAATAGAAATTTAATATTCATCCACAATATCATGATTGCAATTTTGGTTCTTAACTATATATTCCCAATTTCAGGTAAGAATTCAAGACATTCATGGTCAGGCTGATCGTACATCTACAAGATCACTAACCTCCAAGAGATTGACTTAGCGATTGCATTGGTGCTTGTGCATCTCACGTGTAGTCAGATCGCCAAGTCCAACTCCCACCAAATCGATGTATCATGAATCTCATCGAAAGATCGGAAACCTTTGCCCTATCACCACTTGTCCTTTTGGATCCATATTTACTTTTTCCGTTCCTCTTGTCGCATCTTGCCTACGCAGACATCGGGGATGAGCACACCCCCATTTTGTTCGGTAGTGGGCACGAAGGCGTTCCGGCCTCAACGCCGCCTTAGGACCATGCTAAGGCGGAGGAAAAGCATACACAAAAGCACACACAAACATTGTTTATCTAGGTTCAGGCCGCCCTTTGGCTAACAACTCTACGTCCTGCTTTGGTGGATTATCTGGGGTGGACAGTGTACAAGATGATGGTCACTCAGGTGTCGGGAGGACACTTTCTATAGCTTCTACACCTCCGGACTTCCTATTTCTTTCGTATTCTCTTTTTTCTCAGCACTTCCCTCTTTCCGATGAACTAGTCTCTCCTATCTTCTTCTGATCTGATTCTCCTAGTTTGATCGTCTCGGTTTTTTCGTCCTCCGTTGTGTTGTTTCTCCTTTCTGTTGTCCTTGTCTTGCCTGTCTTGGCCTGTCTTTGTCGATTAGCACTTGTCCGCCACAAGGGTGCTTACGTGAAAGGTGAATCTTAGCACAAATACACACGATTTACCACAACACGTAAGTGACTTGCTCATCATGAGTATTGTTGAGTGCAATGGGCTCTGGACCGCGTGCCATGGCGTAATCGTGAGGACCCTGTTCTCATTACGCCGACACCTCCTTTCTCTTTAGCTTATGAATTTAAACACTTGGCAAATCATTTTAAGAGTATATCCATATGAACTTCATATATAGCAAGGCGTTTAAACATAGTTGGTAGGTTTTTTTGTCATCTTCCAGTATCACTGGCTAGGGTCGTTGGTAAACATTTACCTATTAGGAACATATTTGCTAGCAAAGATCTTTATTACATATTTGTGATGCCAAATCTGAAACAGCTATTTCTAATCTTTCTATTCTTAATAGGTGATCCCATTTTCCTGCACATGCAAGGTATCCATATCATCATGTATCTACAAGCAATTCTAGACTGCCACCTCGGCAGTCTTGCCAACAAATTCCAAGTCACCAAGGCTCTGTACTTAGCTGGGCAACATCGCATGCACTTCCACCGGTTCAGTTTTTTTCATCTGCTTCCATTCGACTTCCTTCTCCATTGGATGCCAACTGAAGGCCCTAATTAATGATTATCGCACTAATACCTCTTCTCTCCTTTAAAGTTTCCTTCCACCAAAGCGATGGCAGGCCATACAGCTATGTCATTATTATCCGCTCAATATTCTTTCACGTGATAGTACTATAATCACGAGCTCATGAAGGATGCCACGTTCGATTTTTTTTGTTCATTTCATTACTTTTTCCGATTGCCTTTCCGTACCAGCAACAACTCCCTCGGCTACTGCAAGCCATTTTCTTTCATTCGTGTGTGTAACTGAAAAGCATTTGAGGCCGTGATTACTGGCATCGAGTCTTTTAATCTCCTCACCTTATTTACTGCCATTCTCCACCATTTGGTCTGCTTGCCTGCTATTCTTCTCCCCCGTTTTCTGCCTGCCATTCGGCTCTGATTGATGCTACCAGATCTTAGCTTTCCCCATAATTTCTCAGCTCTGGATTTTATCATGTTTGGTCTGTTGGATGCTGTATATATCTGAGAAATCACGTCTGGTTGTGGGTGTGTTCTGGTTCTCTAATTTGGTGGTTGATCTATGCACTTCTTTTCTCGACAAAGTCTGCTACTTATATTGTTTTCACATGTCTATTCCATATTATCTTCATTGAGTTGTACTCTCTTCTGAACTGCAGCATCAAGAACTTCCTGCGCGCAGGGTTGACTGTTGTAATTGCCTCTTTTCTTAGGAAGCAATGGATAGATGAATATATAATTATACATGGTGTATGGAGCAACGATCAGAACTTGGCTAATATCTTCATGTTTAGGCACGGGCATGCTCTCAGGCTCTGAGCTATTTCTGATTGGCAGTGCCCGATTGGCAGAAAGGCTCGACGTTGGACATAAGCATACAAAACAGGGTCTGTATAGACAAGGTTAGTTTCTTTGAGATATTAAAGATCACTTCATATGCTTATGTGCAGATATTTCAGCTTCAGTCCACTTTCAATAAGCAAAGACTATTTATTGTTTTTCACAGTCTTCAATTCATATTACTTTCCCGTTATCCCAAACCAATATAAGTCGTTGCCTATCTTATTTGGTTGATGATGGTTCTGTTCTCCTTGATTCTATCTGAGCAGGCGTGTCATTGGTTGCGAAAATAATATAGTACACAAATTATTTATGTGGCCAGCCAGTATTAGCTCAGTGCACCATTGGTGTTCAGTACATGTTGTTGGCCTCGAAATTGTGCTTGATTTCTCTATTGATGCCCTGGAGCTTTGGTAATGCATATTCAGCTTTATGAGTTTCTGCCAACGTGTACTCTTTGAGGCTTGCTACTTGAGATCCGTTTTATTTATCCTAGAATACTAGAAGTCTAGAACCAGTATCCTACCATTCTATGGAGTATGTGGTTATTTGTAGAAGTACTTATTTAAGTTAATATTTGTTGAGTGGGAGTTCTGATCTATTTTTTGCTACTTTCTAATGCAAATTTTGCCTTAAAATGTATCTCATTCTATGTCTTTCTTGGAAATGTCAATTTTGCTTAGTCGACATAACTAATTGTGTTTTACCTCTGTCTAGAACTGACCTTAGTGAGTATCTGCTGGTGTTTGTGACCTCCGCTTCTCTACCAGCCTATTACTTCATTTTTTTTATCTTTATCAATGTAACATGGAGTTTTCAAAACCACCCATAATTTGTGTTGAGCATTTATGTTTCCGCGGCAACGCGCGGGGTATCATCTAGTTAACTTAGAACTACTCACTTTGTTCCAAAATCAAAAGCTAATTCTCCCTGCCATTACTGTCCACATTTTCTTGATTGTGGAAACGGCCTCTTCTTGGACCCATTATTGCCCTCATTGATATTGGATAAAAATTGCTTACCTTGACACTTGTTACCGAGTGTCCTTTATAGACCATATTTAATCGTTTCCGTATCTCCTTTCTCTTTAGATTATGGGGATTTGCACACTTGGCAAATCGTTTTAGAGTATCCATAAAAATTTCAGATCGATCAAGAAGTTTAAACATACTTGATAGGTTTTATATCATCTTCTAGTACTATTGGCTAGGGTCATTGGTAAACACCTACGTATCAAGAACATATTTGCTATTTCTCGTGCGATAATGAATAACTATTTGTAAATCAACGTTATGAACCATCTAATTTAAATATTGAATTTTGTGCAAGTACATGGAAATGAGAAGATATTTGTTACATAGCTGTGAAACTGACTACAAAATAAAATTTTCTAATTAACTGAGAAATATTTTTCTATAATCACAAGCTAATTCTCCCACTTCCCTCTCAAATATTCGCCGGGGCCTCTTTCCCTATTAGAAATGACAATCACTTTATAATAGTATACTACATGTTTAAGGTGTGCTACATGACATATCATCCAAAATTTGTCGAATGCACTAGATAATAGAAACAACATTCACTTTATAATAGTAGAACAACTCTAGCGGATCTTGCATATCCAAATTTCAAGTTTGAACTTGTTGGTCTCTTCTTGGACCCATTATTTCCCATATTGATATTGAGTAGAAATTTCTTACCTTGAGAACAGTTACCACTTGTCCTTTGGAGGTTATATTAATCTTTTTCGATTCTCCTCCTTTCTCTTCAGATTATGGATTTAAACACTTGGCAAATCATTTTAGAGTGTCAACGTGGAGCAGGGAGTGATGACGACATGACATGAAGGAGGCAACGAGAGCGGTGCATGCCCCCCTGTGTGGATAGGTGGAATGTGGATGGCCTAGTATCCCCTCCAAAAGGCGGATAGTCAGGTGTATTTAGGACGTATAAGAATGGATGCATCCCCCATATGTTTTTTAGGAGAAATAGGTAAAAGAGGGATCTGCTAGAGTGTTGCTCTTAATCAACGCAGTGAATTGCATTTAAAAGTCTTCTTTTAATTTATAGGATTTGTATAGGAATTATGTAGAATTTAGATTCTATAGGAAAATTTCTTACATGAGTTGTTTAATTTATAGGAAATAATCCTATAAGACGTAATTCAATAGGAATCTTGTAGTGTAATCCTATAGTAAAAACATTAGATCATACATCATACCTCACGATTTTTTTTGCTACAAACACATTTCATTTTCCCATAGAATTGAAATATACCGAGGTTAGAGACACCAAGGAGATGATAACATGCAATTTTTTTTTATCATTTTAATCGGATTTTGGACTCGAGACCTCTTTGGTCACGAAGGAGTACTAAGTTGCTTACATCTAAGAGCATCTCTAGCAGACACCGCATCAGTGTAACATCCCAACTTTTGCAACCTTGTTTAGTTGTCGAGAGTGCAAAAATCAGGGAAAAAAAAACTTTTTGTGTTAACCTCTTGAAATAGTGTTTCTTTCTTGTTTGTCGGAGCTGCCTTGTTAAACATGTGTGCTTGTGTTGATTGTTGAACAAGATTGTGAGCCAACTCAATCCTTGTGCCTTAGTGACCATGTTATTCAAACTACTTCTATCTATTTGACAATACCATTATCTTTGCAACTTCTCTTTTTTTTTAAGCAACTTAAATTTTTTTTAAACAATAAGCCAAGATTTATTTTGACACAAAGATTTTTCAAAACTGCGTATTTATAAAATTCTTACGGATCTCTAAGTTGGTATGATCCCACCAGTTTAGTAGATATTAATATAGAAATATTTTTACAAATGGTTTTAAACAGATTTGAGAAAGCTTTAGAAAAATGGGATGTTTATGTCTCCACCATCTCCGGAACATTTTGCAAAAAGCTTTGCTCCTTTATTTAAACCCCTACTTAAGCCCTACCCTGACATGATCATCACACTAAGCACTTGTTCAACAATTTATTCTTGAAATTGTCCGATAGTTATTTGTTTTCACCATGCTTGATTGTGAGTGATGACATGACCTTATGTGACTTAGTTTGACTTTGATTGAATTGCTTTTGTGCAACTAAAACCTTAAAGAAATGTATGGAATCAAAATTCAAGACCAAGAGGCGACAATTCAATTTTTTTAAATAAAGTTTTCCTCCTTTGGACCTAAAACTCTAAAACCTCCCTTCTACTCTATTTTGACTACAAGACTATTTCAATATTTTATCAAATGTTTTCTTTAGAAACTCTTCTCGACTAAAGTTTGGAACTGTGATTGATATATTTTATCGCTATATTTCTCATCGAGAATTTTTTTTTCTATAAAATTATTTCTCTATTTATAAAATGCTTGGAATGGCAACTATGCCATCTCTTGCTTTTTTTTTCTCCTCGAAAATATTTGAGAAAATTCCACTATGTTGTTTACTGCAAGTAGAGCCCCATGAAGGCCAAAACCCACTTTCTCTTTCTACAAAATATTTCAAATCTTAAACAACCCATTTTTTTGGCCAAATTTAAAAATACATTTTTTTGGTGAGATCAATTCTTTTTTCCAAAGATATCTAATCCTGGTAGAAGCTTTATAGGATTTTTCACCATTATTACCTCTGATCCATCAACGCCTCTTAGTGCTTGGAAATTATTGCAGCGCGACTTAAATTAATTTAAACAATCTCATGCATATTGCCTCTTTCCAAATCTCTCTCACTCTATCTTTTTTTTTTTTTTACCAGCACCGAACCATTAACCTGATCGCTCAATCTCTCTCTCCACTCTGAACATCTATGCACGTATTGATACAGTACACCCTTTGGCTGTATGTTTTTGGAGAGGTGGAGGCCGGCCGATGCTTTCCTAGCATGCCCGACCCTGCTCCCTTTTTCCCTCTCCATCTTGCTGCAGCTCTCTCCCTCCATCTCTCTCTCTCCCTGCCATGGACACCGATGCATGCACCAAGTTTTATCGAGCATCTCATCCCGATCTGTCGCGCCACTAGCCTCCCCTATCTTTCCTGAGTTGTAAGCAAGCATGCCCTAGGTCTTGTCTTGTTCCTGCGGGCCACGAGCGACCGCGCTCTGGGAGCCGATGTTGTCTCGAACACGTGGTGTGCGCCGCTCGTCGCCCTCTCTCCGATCCGACCGGGCTTCCCCCGACCTGTCCCCTCAACTCTGGCCCCGCCCCGCTCCCCTTCACTCTCTGGCACGGACCCTGCTCCCCTCCTTGTCTCTTTTCTGCTGGCCACGCTCGCCGCCCAAATCCGCCTGTCCGTGGTGACCACGTCACCAGGAGGGACGGTGCGACACCGCTCCTTGAAAGAAAGTAATTGTGCGTCCCGACGTACCTCGTCGGGTAGGGTTCTTTTCATTATATATGGGTACAATTACAAGTCCTATACGTATACGATACGTATACAGTTTGTCTATTCTAACACCCTCCCTCAATCTCAACTAATGAAAGGTTGAGATTGCGCTTACAATGCTCATACAAAGGTAAAGGGAGTGGTTTAGTAAAGATATCAGCAACTTGATCTTTAGACGAGATAAACCGAATCTGAAGTTGCTTCCGAGACACACGCTCACGAACAAAGTGAAAATCCACCTCAATATGCTTCGTCCTCGCATGAAAAACTGGATTGGATGACAAATAAATTGCACCAATGTTGTCACACCACAAGACTGGAGGTCGATGTTGGATCACACCAAGCTCTCTCAATAAGGATTGGACCCAAACAAGCTCAGCTGTAGCATCAGCAAGAGCTTTATACTCAGACTCAGTGCTCGATCTCGAGACAGTAGACTGTTTCCGTGCACTCCAGGCGATCAAATTTCCTCCATAGAATATAGCATATCCCCCCGTGGATCGCCGATCATCCATATTGCCAGCCCAGTCAGCATCAGAGAAAGCCGACAGTAGTGTGGAGGGAGAGGACCGAAAATGCAAGCCACAATGAATAGTGTGACTCACATAGCGGAGGATCCGCTTGACAGCAGACCAATGAGGTGTACGAGGCTCATGAAGGAATTGGCAGACCTTGTTAACCACAAAAGATAAATCCGGCCGTGTCACTGTGAGATACTGAAGACCTCCAACAATACTGCGATACTGAGTGGCCTCCTCAGGAGAAAGCGCATCACCATCCGAGCTGCACAGACGTTCAGAAGATGCCATAGGAGTAGTCACAGGAGCACACTTCAACATACCAGCGCGTGCAAGAAGCTCCAAGGCATACTTACGCTGCTGAAGAAGAAGATGACCAGCTGAAGGTGATGACACTTCAATACCCAGAAAATAATGGAGAGCACCAAGATCCTTCACAGAAAATTCAGACCGGAGCTTGCCAATCAATCTGGGAATAGCACCTTCCAAGGAGCTGAGAACAATGATATCATCAACATAAATCAATAGGAAGATGGTCACATCCGGGCGACGAAGAATGAACAAAGACGTGTCTGCCACTGACGGAGAGAAGCCCAAGGAGCCAAGGACGGAACTGAGACGAGCATGCCAAGCACGAGGAGCCTGCTTCAGTCCATATAGTGATTTGACCAGTCGGCAGTAATGATCCGGCCGAGAAGAATCAACAAAGCCAGGAGGTTGCCTCATGTAAACCTCCTCATCCAGATAACCATGGAGAAAGGCATTCTGAATGTCGAGCTGACGAAGGTACCAGCGGTGAGAGAGAGCCATACCAAGTAATAACCGAATGGTAGCAGGTTTCACCACAGGGCTGAAAGTCTCATCATAGTCCAGACCATAGCGCTGTTTATATCCCTTAGCAACCAAACGAGCCTTGTACCGCTCAATAGAGCCATCAGCATGAAGCTTGACTTTAAAAATCCATCTGGAATCAATCAAATTAACACCAGGAATAGGAGGAACTAGTCGCCAAGTGCCAGTATCCTGTAGAGCTGAAAACTCCGCCTCCATAGCATCACGCCAGTGCGGAATACGCAAAGCTTCTTTATAATCCCGGGGTTCCTGAGTATGCTTCGACGCAGAATAAGCCTGAAGAATGCAATTCCAAGCAACTGTACCGTCAGTGCGCTTCTTAGGCTGTTGAATACCTCGACGCAGGCGTGTCACTGGACCAGTCGGCGGGGAACGAGGAGCAGCGAGACGAAACGAGCGGTGCAATTTCGGGCGAGGAAGTAGCTGTCGCTGGCGAGGAGGCGAGCGGTGTCGCTGTCCGGGAGACTGGGGACACAGGCGTCGGAGCAGCAGGGGACAACAGGCCATCATCAGCGGACCCATCAGAGGACATGCCAGGAACAGCGATCGTGCGCGTCGCGTGCGGCGCGTCCGGTTTCTCCATCGCGTCCAGGGATCCAGCAGGAGACATGCACGGAGCAGCAGCATCCAGTGCAGGCTCGGTTCTGTGTGTGTCTTCACATGCAGGCATGCAGCTAGAGGCAGAACCGGCTGAGTCTCCAGCCAAGCTGGTGCATGGCGCACTGCAGCCCGAGGCGGAGCTAGCTGGGGCTGCTGCATTGCATGGCTGCACACAGCCCGAGGGAGAGCCATGCATGGGCTGCAAGCCATGTATAACCGGAGCAGTTTTATCGACGTCCCGTGGCTGCGCGTGCGGGATTAAAATTTCCAGTCGACCTCCTCGTCCAGTACCTGCACCATGGTTAGCAAGCAACGGCGAGGCATGTGCATCATCCATAAATTGGTCAGCTGAAAGTAAAGACGACTCCGATATAGGTGGTAGTGTATGTGAATTGGGAAAATTGACAAAGGGAAAAACATTCTCGTCAAAGATGACATCTCTAGATATATAGACTCGATTGGAGGGAACATGGAGACATTTGTATCCTTTATGAAGAGAACTATAGCCCAAAAACACACACTTCTTAGATCGAAACTCAAGTTTATGATCATTATATGGTCGAAGATGAGGCCAACAAGCACAGCCAAACACCTTAAAAAAGGTGTAGTCCGGTGTTTCCTTGAGAAGACTCTCAAGAGGAGTGTTCATATCGATTGTGCGACTAGGGAGCCTGTTGATGAGAAAACAGGCAGTAGCAAAAGCATCACTCCAGTAGCATAAGGGGACAGACCCATGAGCAAGCAAGGTAAGACCAGTCTCAACAATGTGACGGTGCTTACGCTCGGCAGTGCCATTTTGTTGGTGAGTGTGAGGACAAGACACACGGTGTGAGATGCCCAAATTATGAAAGAAGGGGTGAAGTTTCTCATACTCACCCCCCCAGTCAGTTTGGACATGAATAATCTTGCGACTTAACAGGCGTTCAACATGATTACGAAACCGAAGAAACACGTCATAGACATCAGATTTACGCTTAAGTAAGTAGAGCCAAGTGAAACGACTATAAGCATCAACAAAACTGACATAAAAACGATGTCCACTAACAGAGGTTTGGGCAGGACCCCATACATCGGAATAAATAATCTCTAATGGAAACTTTGTTACACGAGTAGACAAGGAGAAGGGTAAGCGATGACTCTTCCCTTGTCGACGGGCATCACAAACTGACTCAATCTTATTGGACTCATGGATGGATGGTAATTCATGACTACGAAGAACATGTTGAACGACTTGTAATGCTGGATGTCCTAGACGACGATGCCACATATCACGAGACACCTTGACGCTGCTAAGTGCTTGCTTGATGATAGGAGCTTTAATCTCATAGAGACCACCACTGCAACGACCTCTAAGAATGGGTGCCCGCGTGTCCCGGTCCTTAACAAAAAGATCATGAGGATGAAGTTCAATGAATACATTATTATCAGAGGAAAGTTTACTCATAGATAACAAATTACGGGTTGCTTTAGGAACATGGAGGACACGATTAAGGGCTAGAGACCTAGAGGATGGAGTAGGTAAAGTAGCATGACCAATATTATGAATGCGCATACATGAACCATTGGCTGTGTGAACCTGGTCGGTGCCGTGGTAGGGCTCACGGGAGGTAAGCTTGTCCAGCTCATGAGTAATGTGATGAGTGGCGCCAGAATCTGCATACCATGCCGGGTCTGCAACCTGAGGAGCGCCAGAGGAGGATCCATGGGAGGCAGTCATCGCCATGGAGAGTTGCTTCTCGGTGTCGCGCCCATCATTGCCGATGCCGAGAAAGTCACGGTTAAACCGCTTGTAGCACCGAGAAGCAGTGTGACGAGGGACTCCACAGAGCTGACAGACGACACTGCCACGCCCAGCAGTCGACTTAGGGGTCGTGGGAGGGGGCGCCGTCTTGGGCGGTGGAGCAGAGGGCCGGGGGCTGCCACGAGCAGTCCATGCAGCGACAGGTCCGGCGGGAGTGGAGGCAGCAGCGTGCGCCGCCGGATAGTGAGCAACACCTCCGTGAGTGCGGCGTTGCGCCAGCTTGCGCTGCTCAGTAGCCTGGAGCTGCGAGAACAGGTCACGAATCTGCATAGGAGTGGTGCGAGCATTAACCACCTCGAACAGGGCATCATACTCTTCACCGAGGCCGGCGAGAAGGGAAGAGATAAACTCATCATCGCGGAGAGGCATCCCAATACTAGTCAACGAGTCCGAGAGTGCCTTCATCTGATGGAAGTAGACATTGATAGTCTTGTTGTCCTTCTTCAAGTCAGCCATCTCTTGCCTGAGAGCCGAGGCACGAGCAATTGACGTCGACGCAAAAGCGCCACTCAAGGTTTCCCAAGCCTCGCGAGAAGTACCGGCGAACATGATCATACCCAAGACACCCTCAGTCATTGAAGAGACGAAACCCGAGAGGATTGCCTGGTCCTGCTGAATCCAGTGCTGATGCGCCGGGTTCGGCTGAGGGTGTAGGCCGCCGGCGTGGCTGACGACGACCTGAGCGTCGGGGCAGACGAAGGATCCATCAACATAGCCCATCAACATATGGCTGCGAAGCAGCGGACCAACCTGAGCACGCCAGAACATGTAGTTATCGCTTGTCAGCTTAATGGTGATGGCCGGAGCGATGGTGACAATGCTGGGAAGCGTAGTATGGTTGAACGGTCCGGCGCCGTAAGATGGCAGCGGCTGGTGCTGGGGCGGAAAACCGGACGACGCCGCGCTGTAGGGCATCGGGCCAGTGTACGGCAGTGACGACGGGCCGGCATGAGACAGCGGCGGCGCCCGCGGAAACCCAAGGGCAAGAGGGTACGTGCCCTGGGGAGAATACCCTGCCATCGGGTGATAGTTGTATCCCGGGTATTGCTGCTGGCGCATGGACGCAGCAATGACGTCAGAATAGATCGATGCATCTGAGAAGATAGCATCCATCGTTGCTGAAGGCAACGTGGTGCCGTCCGTGGCAGCTGCAGCAGGGCTTCGCGCGATCGGCAGCACGCCAAGGTCGACGCCCAAGGTCGAGGCAGGGGGCGGCGCGGCAGCAGACGCAGGCAGCACGACGGCCGGCAGCGCGGGCGGAGGCGCGCCCGGAGGGACCGCGCCATGGCCGGCGCCCAAGGTCGAGGCAGGGGGCGGCGCGGCAGCAGACGCGGGCGGGACGGGGAGCCCCGCGGAGGAAGAGGACGAGGTCGGCGCCGTGATGTCGGCGGACGACCCGGAAGCCATCAGGGCAGCGACGAGCTACGGCGGCGAAGCGCGGAAGCGAAAGTCGGCGGCGGCGACGAAAACCCTAGGTCAGGTCGCGGCTCTTGATACCATGAAAGAAAGTAATTGTGCGTCCCGACGTACCTCGTCGGGTAGGGTTCTTTTCATTATATATGGGTACAATTACAAGTCCTATACGTATACGATACGTATACAGTTTGTCTATTCTAACACTCCTCTCCCCGACTTACATAGGAGACCTGAGCCTCTCCATAGCCCGAGCCCCAACTCACTCCACTCTCCCCTCTCCTCTCTGCACCCCTCGGAACTCGGAAGCAGCAGAGACGGAGCCTTTCCCTTCTCCTTCTCGTCGGAGAAGAGGCCGGCCGTGCGCTGCATGTCGCTGCCGTCGCCTCTCCCTCCACCCTCTCTCTCCTTCTCGTATCTACCTGTGATGGCGTGTGAACCCTTACCGCACCCTTTCTCGTGACCAGGTACTCGCGAGGAGGACGCCATCTTAAAATTCGTTAGTAGCACCGTCGGCCCTGCAGCAGTCCGAGTCTTCGCGTGGGCGCTCGTGTGCACATCCTCGTCGGGCCGCTGCAACGCCCAGTCCCCCGCTACCCCACTGCATGTTCTCCTTCACCTCCCAGCCCTTCCCCGGTGAGTCCTGGTACGTCCCCTTTCTGTCGCTAGATCGAAACCGTGTTGTGCCGTCGCTCTGCATGTCGTCGTGCATGTCGTTCTCGTCGCCTCTCCGACCCATCCTCTCTATCCCTCTGCGTCTCCGTCCTCCTCTTCCTTTAGCTCACCTCACCCAGCTCCCATATTTTTTTTTCCAGGAACGGTCGTGGAGGCTGGCGTCGTCGTGGTCGTCTGCGGCGCCGTCGACCCTGTCGCTGTCCGTGTCGGCGTCGGTGAGCCCTTCGGCGCGCCCGAGGCGGCCTGCTGCATCGCCGCGAGAAGCAGAGCCATCCCCCGTGACCTCTCCACCTTCCCGGACGACCACGGTGAGCCTCCGTCCACGCGGCGCCTCTGCCTCATCCCGATCGCCGTTGTCGAGCGCACTCAGGCTGCTCCGTCCCGCCGCCAAGATCTCCTCCGACCTTGCTTCCAACCGTGAGCCCGCCTGCGCAGAGGAGAAGACCAAGCCGAGCCTCCTCCGCAGTCCCGCGTCGTCCTCCTAACCTCCGAGCACCATGGTGAGCTTTCCGACTGCCGTCGTTCTGGACGCGAACAACATCGCGTTTCGATCGTACTTTGGTTAGCACGTGAGGTAGCTAGCTGGAGCACACTTTTTAAAGCAGATAGTAGTTAGTTTAAGTCATTGTAGAGATTACAGGCCGTTAGATCTTGATCCTAGGGTGGCATACCCCTTCAGTTTTAAATGAGAGCCTGTGAGGTGGGACCGTTAGTCAGTTTTGTTTTTTTCTTCTCCCCCTCACACCCTGGGCACGCTGCTGGGTCGGCCCGCTTCGATCCGCTCGGATCTGGTCAATCCGGCCCAATCCCTTACCTTTTCTTTTTATGGAAATTAAATAAACTGCAGAGCTATTCATAGCTTTTAAATCACTAAAAATTCCTAAATCAACAAAATGAAATTACTCGAATTTCTAAATTCTACTATACAAATTCATAACCACATAAAATTGCATTCATGTGCTTTACTGATCTACATTTGTGCTGATAAATAAACTTCTTAAATGTTGTTGTTACTGTATATTGAATATTGTGGGAGTTGTGTGAAACCTTTCTGAGTGAAACCAATTTTGTTGTGGAGTAGAAAGCTATACCTTTATTTTGGCATAGGTCACACATGCAGGAGCTTCCGAGATCTTGCTTTATGAATAAAACTAGATCTGTCCAGTGAGCTATTCACTGATTTTTATTTTCTAAAATACAAAGTGTTTTGGGACAAACCCAAGTGTCTCTGTTAGATATCATGTTAGGGTACGTCCAGGTCAAGGGAAATATTTGTGTGACTGTTATTTTATTTCTGTGGATTTTATAACCAAAACATGGTACCTTTTTAGTATTTAAATTGTGATAATTATTTTATAGCTTAGAAAAATGCCAAACCAATTTTAGTGGATCAAATTTTTAAGTAGCTATCTGTTTGTATGTTTGTTACTGGCTTGTTATGTTCTGAGCTCTATGTGCCTTGAAAGTGGATTGCTTTAGTTTTTGCATTATTAAAATGTTTTAAAATATTTAGAAACGTATTTGTGTTTGTTTCCAGTGCATGTAAGTTCTAAATGTTAATACCTTCCAGTAGGTATGCTTCATGTATTTTTGTGAGCCGCATAAAGATTTAGGCCATTTATTTGGTTCCTAAGCTGTTTCTGGTTTTATAAAAAATCATATCTATTGTTTTAAAAACCTAAATTTAGTGAATCCAATTTCTGTAGCTTTATAAAATCAAGCTTTACTCTCTGTGATTTTACCAAAAATTTGTGTGCATTATTCTAGAGTGGCTTGTTAATTTGATGCTACTGCTTATTTTATCCATAGGAAATTTTGTTGTTTTTGTTTAAAATGTTTTGTAATGAACTTTGGCACCAGACCCCTTCTGGTGGTTTCCAAGATTCATTACCTACCAGTATTAGTGTGGATTATATATTGCGGAAATACTTTTGTACACCCACGCATGGGTGTGGGTGTTTCTATCACCGTTCATTTATTCCTCGAGATTCGTGCCCACCATGGTAGATAGAAAGATTCCTTTCTCTCTCCTCTTTTTATCCGAATCTTAAAGCACAATGAACGGTGACGGAAACACCCACACCCATGCGTGGGTGTACAAAATCCACTCTCTTATATATTGGTGTGAGCTAGAGTTTTTCTTAACTTATAGTTGTTGTGTTAAGGCCTTTTCGAGTAGTAATAAAATCAGCCCCTTATAAATAAAATGACCATCTGGCCATAGGTGCTATTTATTTTGTGTGTTTAGTGCCTCCGATTGAGTGGTTTGATACTGATTTTGTATGAGTGGTTGATGTGATGGCCATGTGTTGATTTTTCTCCCTTTTCTTTTGCGACGTTAGAATGCGAACGCTATCGGAGAAGGAGAGGATCTTGGTGAGGATTTCGAAGAGGAAGAAAGAGCTGATGATTCATGAAGATGAAGTCCAGGGACATATAGCCAACAAAGGCAAGCCACCTCTTGATGCATCTCTGATCCTATATATCTTGTTCTTGCATTATTACAAGTTTTACAAAAGTGCATGTCTTCTATTTATTTTGTCGGTGGTTAGTGCCACCTGGAGTTTTATTATTCCACCCTTAGGGTGCAGCCCTCGTTGGTACCTACTGAACACATCTCAATTAGCGATATGGTGCTTATCACCTTGTCATCCTTGTCGCCATTCTTTCGAAGCAGAAGTGGACTATAGGTTGGGAGCCCTGGTAAAATGACTACGAAAATTGTTTTTCTGGAAAGAAGTTTTCGAAAAACCTTGGAATGGGGTAGCCCTGCCCAAGTGTGAGTTTATGGAAGAAAAGATGTTATTGGAAAGAAGTTTTGCTGGAGGCAAGTGAAGAAATTTGTTTTCGAAAAACTTTGGTGACTAAGTACCTGAACCGGACCTAGCCGATACAACCACATTACCCTTTAGTGGGACGGGGCGTAGCGTAGTAGTTTGTCTCGCCTTAGTTTGGGTCCCGCAAATGTAAGGGGTAGTCCGAGCATGGACACCTATCGACCGTGGCCTTCCCGACGAACCGGGAACGCCTTTCCATTGCGTATCGATGGCGGGGGTACAACCTATGAGCTCCCATTGAATAATGCCTCGCAGCTTGGTCGCGGCATTCCGGAGGGTCGAGCTGGTCGGGGAATTTGCTACTCTCGGGTAAACGACCCCTCGGACTCTGGTGTTGGGAGGTACAACTCTAGGCGGCATGTCTTGGGCTAAGGCGAGCAGGCGAAAAACTACGATCGAGTATTTGTCGTGGCATATGTTATTATGCAGGGATGATGCCCACACGATAAGTATTCGGATCTTGTGGGGAAAGTGTACAACCTCTGCAGAGTGTAAAACTATTCGAATAGCCGTGTCCGCGGTTACGGACGTGGGAATGGAAGCTGCTTGGCATTAAAGAGTTTTTGGTTTCTAAAAGTATTTTCTCAAAGATTGTTTTGGGAAAGTGACGCCAGCGGGACTGGTGGAAAGGTACCTGCAAGGTAGGGTGGAAAGTTTGAAAGGAAATGGCCATAAGAGATGGCTGGAGTTAAAATGGGTCACCCTTACCTTGTAGTCTGCAAATAAAAGTGTTTATAAAAGGTTTTTCAACAAAGATATGAAGATGCCATACTCTCGAGAGGAACCACCTCTCGCTCTTTGTCGCCCTAGTATAGTGCCTGTTCCTTGCTACTGCCAAATTGCATATCCTTTACTTCTCTCTAAGGTGGTTTGCGAGTACAATTCATAATGTACTCATGGCTTTGTCCCTGGCTATTTACTTGGCCGGACACTGGTGGAATTCGACAGATGAAGAAGAAGTTGACGACGTCTATGCGAGCTAGGAACGTCTTCCCAGTCAGTTGCCTGTAGGGTTATGGCATGTCTTGGGCCATGCGAACGCTTTCGTCTGAAGTATTTCCGCTGTGTGATTGTTGATCTCCTGCCATTGTAGGCTCTTATGTAAGTATTGGTCATGTGACCTGTTGTAATCTTTTTATTCGGTAATGTAATGGATGAGGTATTTGATACCAGTTCGGTTATGCTTTCACGACACACTGATCATGGGATCGTGAATGTGTATGCATAACGGGTGTTTCGGACAACTAGTCCGGGGCCTCACAATCAGACCCCATCCGCATAATAAAAGCCGTTTTGCAGGGTTTTAAGGAAAAAGGGGACACCGCATTGGACCCCATACCAGTTTATCCGGGCCAGCCAGTTTCGCGCCGCGGAAACCCCAAATTCCCGGTTTTCGCGAGGATGTGCGAGCGTGAACCCCATCTCTTTGCCCACGTTGGCATGAAGGAGCATTCAGCCCCTTCTATTACCCTTCCCCCACCTCTTGCCGTTGTCGCGCGCTGACGCATATCTCGACTTACGCGGGTCCTCCCCTCTGAATATGCCCGACAGAAGTACTCGCGCCGCCTCGCTGCGTGTGTTCCGCCCGCTAGAGCGTCCGCATCCCCAACACATCCGCCGGAATCGGCCATGGATTCGCCGCTGCCGCTAAGGTATGGAACTTTCCCCAACTCCTCGTAGCCGCGGATTCACCGCCACCGAGCTCCTAACTTCCTCGTAGTTGCGCTTGCAGATGGATCTGTGCGCGTTGTTTTTATTAGAGGGTTCATCCTCCTCCGTCGACTCCAATTAGGAGGAGTTGCTCGACGATGATGTGGAGCAAACGGCCATGATCCTCGCAGCGAAGGAGATCTTGGACGTGAGGCCGAAGAAGAGGAAGGGTTCAACCATGGGGCGACTGTGCATCCCCCAGAACCCCGCTCTCGGGCACGATTTGCTCATGGCCTCATGCGGGATTACTTTGCCGAGGTACCCACATACCCACCCCATCTCTTTCACCGCAGGTATCGAATGTTTCGATCTTTGTTCAACAAGATCATTGATGCATGATGACCCACAAGTATAGGGGATCGCAACAGTCTTAGAGGGAAGTACAACCCAAATTTATTGATTCGACGCAAGGGGAGCCAAAGAATATTTATAAGATTTAACAAATGAGTTGTGAATTCACCTGCACCTGAAAATAGACTTGCTCGCAACAGTTTATCAGTAGTAACAGTTTTATAGTTGTGGTAGTAGTGAAGTAATAGCAGTAATGAAACAAAAACAGCTGTAGCGATGATTGCAGTAGACAACAGGATTAAAATAATGTAGGTACATGGATGGATGAACGGGCGCTGCATGAATGAGATAGTCCATATAATAGCAAGATATAGGCATTGCAAGTAATAATGATAAAAGCATCCTAATATAATATAACCATAGGCGTGTGTCCCTATTTAGTCGTGCATGCTCGCAATGAGAAACTTGCACAACATCTTTTGTCCTACCAACCCGTTGCAGCGGGCCCCAAGGGAAACTAGTGGTAATTAAGGTACTCCTTTTAACAGAGTACCAGAGCAAAGCATTAATACTCCATGAACACACGTGATCCTCAAATCATAGCAACCCCCTCCGATTATCCCAATTTCTCTCACTTTGGGGCCTCGGGTTCCGGACAACAATATGTGTATACAACTTGCAGGTATGATAAAAAATATCCTCAGGGATCAATAACATGTTCAGGTCTGAGATCATGGCACTCGGGCCCAAAGTGATAAGCATTAAGCATATCTAGTTGCAACAATGTCAAAAATACTAACAACGGATACTAGGCACTATGCCCATAACAATATTATAGCTATTACATGACCAATCTCATCCAATCCCTACCATCCCATACAGCCTACAGTGGGAAATTACTCACACATGGATGGGGGAATCATGGATGTTTGATGGAGAGGCGTCGGTGATGGCGATGGCGGTGATCTCCTCCAATTACCCGCCCGGCAAGGTGCCAGAACAAAGTTTCTGGTCCCGGATTGGGGTTTCTGGTGGCGGTGGAGCACCGGAACTCTTTCTGGAAAAACGTCGAACCCCCGGTATTTTCATGTCAGGGACTTTATATAGTGCGAAGGAGAGGTCGAGGGGATGGCCGAGCCGGCCAGACCACCCTAGGCGTGGCCAAGCCTGGCCCGCGCCTAGGGATGGTGTGGGCCCCTCGTGGCCCCCCTCCGTCTCGTCTTCTGGATCCGGGAGTCTTCAGGTGAAATTCGATTTTGCGATATTTTACGGGAATTTTCCTGAAAGTCAAATTTCTGCACAAAAATGAGACACCAGAGCAATTATGCTGAAAACAACGTCTGTTCGTGTTAGTTGAATTAAAAGCTCACAAGATAGAGGGCAAACAACAGCAAAAGTGTTCGGAAAAGTAGATACATTTTAAACGTATCAACCCCCAAGCTTAGCTTATTGTTTGTCCTCAAACAATTCAGTGACAACTGAGTGAGATAAAAGAAACTTTCACGAACCTATTTGCTTCATATGATGTATATATTTTCATTACATGATCAAATTCTTAGGCAATTCATAATAAGAAGCATGCAACTAAGGCTACTCAATAGTTATGCAAGTCATGAAAAGATACCAACACAATAATAAGCAACATGAAACATAAGTATCTGCAGGATTGCAATGTTCATAATATGATATGATAAAATGGTATCTCGCTTGCCCTATTTGTGGAGCAAAACATAAATGTCGGGTCATCTCTGAAGTTCAAGAGAAGACTAGAAGTAAAAATATCGAAAGATTCAAGTATCACAGTTATACCACAATTCCGGGACAAGCATATTACACTAGGAATGATTGCTATGCTTTCGAGAAAGTGCTCAAAGAACGGATGGTGACTGATACGTCTCCAACGTATCTATAATTTCTTATGTTCCATGCTAGTTTTATGACATTACCTACATGTTTTGTTCACACTTTATATCGTTTTGATGCATTTTCCGGAACTAACCTATTAACGAGATGCCGAAGTGTCGGTTCTCGTTTTCTGATATTTTTGGTTTCGAAATCCTACAAAGGAAATATTCTCGGAATTGGACGAAATCAACGCCCGAGTATCTTATTTTTCCCGGAAGCTTCCAGAGCACCGAAGAGGGGCCAGAGGGGAGCCAGGGGGGCCCCACCCCACAAGGCGGCGCGGCCAAGGGGGGCGCCCCCTATGGTGTGGCCCCACCAGGACTCCTCCGAGGCTGCCCTTCCGTCTACTTAAAGCCTCCGTCGCGAAAACCCTAAAAGAATAAGCCACGATACGAGAAAAATTCCAGAGCCGCCGCCATCGCGAAGCCAAGATTCGGGGGACAGAAGTCTCTGTTTCGGCACGCCGCCGGGACGAGGAAGTGCCCCGGAAGGCATCTCCATCGACATCACCGCCATCTTCATCGCCGCTGCTGTCTCCTATGATGAGGAGGGAGTAGTTCTCCCTCGAGGCTAAGGGCTGTACCGGTAGCTATGTGGTTAATCTCTCTCTCATGTACCTCAATACAATGATCTCATGAACTGCCTTGCACGATTGAAATCCATATGATGAGCTTTGTATCACTATTAATCTATGTGCTACTCTAGTGGTGTTATTAAAGTAGTCTATTCCTCCTTCATGATGTAAAGGTGACGGTGTGTGCATCATGTAGTACTTGGTGTAGGTTATGATTGTAATCTCTTGTAGATTATGGAGTTAACTATTACTATGATAGTATTGATGTGATCTATTCCCCCTTTCATAGCTTATTGGTGACGGTGTGTATGCTATGTTAGTACTCGGTCTAAATTGCAATGATCTATTATGCTCTAGAGGTTACTTAAATATGAACACCGAATGTTGTGGCACTTGTTAACTCCGGCTTGAGGGAGCTCTTGTAGCCCTACACAATGAATGGTGTTTGTTATCCAACAAAAGAGTGTATGTAGCACAAGTGAGGAGAAGTTATTTATTTGTTATGTGATCAATGTTGAGAGTGTCCACTAGTGAAAGTATGATCCCTAGGCCTTGTTTCCAAATACTGCAAACATGGCTTGTTTACTGTTTTACTGCATCTTTACTTCCTGCAATATTACCACCATCTATACCACTTGTGTTTTACTATCTCTTCGCCGAACTAGTGCACCTATACATCTGACAAGTGTATTAGGTGTGTTGGGGACACAAGAGACTTCTTGTATCTTAATTGCGGGGTTGCTTGAGAGGAATATCTTTGACCTCTACCTCCCCGAGTTCGATAAACCTTGGGTGATTCACTTAAGGGAAACTTGCTGCTGTTCTACAAACCTCTCGCTCTTGGAGGCCCAACACTGTCTACAGGAATAGAAGCGTGCGTAGACATCAAGCTATTTTCTGGCGCCGTTGCCGGGGAGGTAAGGTAAAAGGTATTCACATCCTCCGACTACTAAGCTATTTCCTAGCACTGTTGCCGGTGTGTGAGTGCTCGAAGGTATTTCCTTTAGATACTACAATTATATCTTTTTGTTTCTTGTTTTCACTAGTTAGGCTTAATGGAAAACAACAACAAAATGAGAGATCTTTATGAACTTTATCTTGAATTAGGACATGATGTGTTTGAAGAGAGAATTAAAAAACCCATGGAACTTTATATGCATGCTAATGGGAATGTTATTAGTCCGAATGCTTTGAACACCATTGTTGCTAATGCTATGGAAAATTCTAAGCTTGGGGAAGCTGGTTTTGATGAGCATGATATTTTTAGTCCCCCAAGTTTTGAGGAGAAAATTTTCTTTGATGATACTTTACCTCCTATTTATGATGATTACAATGATAGTGGTATTTTGGTGCCACCTACTATGGAGGATAAAGGTTATTATGATTATACCATGCCTGTAATTTATGATGATTACAATGATGGTTATGGTAGTTTTACTCCCACTATTACTAATAAAATTGATTATGCTTATGTGGAGAGTAATAATTTTATGCATGTAGCTCATGATAAGAATGTTTCATGTGATAGTTATATTGTTGAATTTGTTCATGATGCTACTGAAAGTTATTATGAGAGAGGGAAACATGGTTATATGCATCTTAATAATATTAAGTTTCCCCTCTTTATGTTCAGAATTGTGAAGTCACTCGTGTTTTATCTTCCTATGCTTGTCACTTTGTTCTTCATGAATTTATTTGTGTACAAGATTCCTTTTCATAGGAAGTGGGTTAGACTTAAATGTGTTTTGAATTTGCTTCTTGATGTTCTCTTTTACTTCAACTCTTATTTCTTGCTCGAGCATCATTAAAATTACTGAGCCCATCTTAATGGCTATAAAGAAAACACTTCTTGGGAGATAACCCATATTTTATTTTGCTACTGTTTTGTTGTGTCTTGGAAGTTGTTACTACTGTAGCAACCTCTCCTTATCTTTATTTTATTGCATTGTTGTGCCAAGTAAAGTCTTTGATAGTAATGTTGATACTAGATTTGGATTACTGCGCAGAAACAGATTTCTTACTGTAGCAAAATTGAGTAGCCCCGTCTGTAGGTAACTCAGAAAATTCTGCCAATTTACGTGCGTGATCCTCAGATACGTAAGCAACTTTCATTCAATTTGAGATTTTTCATCTGAGCAAGTTAAGTGCCTGATACGTCCAAAACGTATCTACTTTCCCGAACACTTTTGCTATTGTTTTGCCTCTAATTTGTGTATTTTGGATGCAACTAACACGGACTAACGCTGTTTTCAGCAGAACTGTTCTAGTGTCTCGTTTTTGTGCAGAAATCCAACTTTCGGGAAAAACCTCGGAATTTATACGGAAGGCCCTATTTTCCCAGAAGACTCACGGAGCCAGAAGGGCAAGTCAGGTGGAGGCCCGAGGGCCCCACACCCTAGGGCGGCGCGGCCCAGGAGGGGGGCGCGCGCGTCCCTAGCGTGTGGCCCCCTCGGCCGGCCTCCGACGCCCTCCTTCGGACTACTTATCGCCCTCGACCTAAAAACGCACAAAAAGAAGTCGAAGTCGCCAGAAACCCTCCAGAACGCCGCCACATCGCGAAACTCCGTCTCGGGAGCCAGAAGTCTCCGTTCTGGCACTCCGCCGGGACGGGGAATTGGAGGAGATCATCGCCATCATCACCACCGACGCCTCTTCATCAACCAGCCATGTTTCCCCCATCCATGTGTGAGTAATTCCCCGTTGTAGGCTGAAGGGTATGGTAGGGATTGGATGAGATTGGTCATGTAATAGTGTAAGATTGTTAGGGCATAGTGCCTAGTGTCCGTAATTGGTACTTAGATGATATTGTTGCAACTTGTTATGCTTAATGCTTGTCACTAGGGCCCGAGTGCCATGATCTCAGATCTGAACATGTTATTATTTCATCAAGATATTCATTGTTTATGGTCTTACCTGCAAGTTGTATACACATGTCGCTGTCCGGAACCAATGGCCCCGAAGTGAATGAAATCGGGACAACCGGAGGGGATTGTAGTGATGTGAGGATCACATGTGTTCACGGAGTGTTAATGCTTTGCTCCGGTACTCTATTAAAAGGAGTACCTTAATATCCAATAGATTCCCTTGAGGCCCGGCTGCCACCGGCTGGTAGGACAAAAGATGTTGTGCAAGTTTCTCATTGCGAGCACGTACGACTATAATTGGAACACATGCCTATTGATTGCTTTGTACTTGGACACCGTTTTATTATTATCCGCAAATGCCCCGCTTGATTGTTACATGAGTTTCTCTCATCCATGCAACGCCCGTTATCCGTCCCCGTGCCTACGATATTTTAATCCTGTTGTTTACTATAATCACTACTGCTGTCTCTCGTTACTCTGCTGCTGTTATTTCACTACTGCTATCGCTATAAAACTGTTACTATCGATAAACTCTTGCGAGCAAGTCTGTTTCCAGTGCGACTGAATTGACAACTCCGCTGTTAAGGCTTTCAAGTATTCTTTATCTCCCCTTGTGTCGAATCAATAAATTGGGTTTTACTACCCGCGAAGACTGCTGCGATCCCCTATACTTGTGGGTTATCAATATCGTTTTCCGGCGCCGTTGTCGGGGAGCATAGCTTTATTTGGAAGTTCACTTGGATTGATATTGTTCGCTGCAAATTCTCCATCATGGGTAAACCTCGCGATCCTAAAGTCGCCATATTACCATCCACTACAAGAAAAGGTACAACTCTGAGTACCTCTGCTGCTCTTGATTCACCATCTGTGATAGATAAACTTGTTTCACCGCCACAAGCTTCACTTGCTGGTACTTCTGCTGAATCTGAAAACTATCATAATATTGATAATGTTTCTGCTGTGCTTGATGATAGTGGTTCATTGGGATCCTTTCTAGATGCTACAATTGCTAGGTCTAGACAAATTGAAAATGCTGAAACTCCTGATGCTACTACACCTATTAATTCACCTGAACTTGATTATTATAGTGATGATCCTGATGAAGATTATGTGGAGCTTAATGATGATCTTATTAATAGATGCAATGCTACTGCTGATGCAAGTAAAATTAAAAAGTTTCTCACACAATATACTGTTAGACATAAGTTATCTCCTGATCCTAAATTTGCCACATCTCCCATATGCATTAAGGATAAAGATTATGATTTTTCTCTTGATCTATCTCATATAGCTATTGTAGAGAAAGCACCCTTTTGTGGTACTGAAAAAGAAAGTGTCTGTAGAACACATGATTGAACTTTCTTCTATGAGTAGCTTGTTTTCCGATGATGTCAAGATGCGTACTTATTTTGTCGCTAAATTTTTTCCTTTCTCATTAAAGGATGATGCTAAAACTTGGTATAATAATTTGCCTCCTGGTTCTATTAAAAGTCCAACTGATTTGCGTGATGTTTTCTTTCGAAAATACTTTCCTGCTAGTGCTCAACATATTGCTTTACAGAGAATTTATAGATTTGACCAGGGAGATGAAGAGAAATTGCCTGAGGCTTGGGCAAGATTTTGTTCTCTTATCAGAGCTCGACCTGGACATGATTTAGAAAAGAATGATTTACTTGATATATTTTATAGTGGACTAACCATTGAGTCTAGGGCATACCTGGATAGTTGTGCTGGTTGTGTTTTCGGAAAAGAACTCCGGACGAAGTCGAAGAATTATTGGCTAAAATAGGCCGGAATCATGATGATTGGACTACGCTCGAACGAATTCCAACGCCAATATTGAAGAAGAGGGGTTTAATTAAATTGAATGATGAAGATATGAGGGAAGCCAAGAAGTCTCTCAAGGAGAAAGGTATTAAATCCGAAGATGTGAAGAATCTACCTCCCATAGAAGATATATGTGAGATAATTCCCCCTTCATCCATGATTGAGGTAAACTCCCTTCAGCGCTTTACTAGGGAAGATATTCCGTATTCAAAACCTCTCGCGCAATGCTTAGATGAGTTTGATAATTATATTGTTAAGCAAGAAAATTTTAATATGAGAGTAGAGAATCATCTAATGGAAAATTCTCAAGCTATTAGCAATTTGCATGATATTGTGGAGAGAACCTCCAATGATGTTAAGATGCTTGTTAAACATTTTCAAATGGTTCAAACTCAAATTGATCAGCTTACTAAAGTGCAAAATGACTTATTAAAAAATAATTCTAAAGAGAAACATGCTTATGAAGTAACAACTAGAGGCGGTGTTTCTACCCAGGATCCTCTATATCCTGAAGGGCATCCCAAAAGAATTGAACAAGATTCTCAACGCATTGAACCAAGTGCTCCTTCTAAGAAAAAGAAGAAGAAACATAAAACTGTTGTAGAATCCTCTGAGCCTGTTAATGATCCTAATAGTATTTCTATTTCTGATGCTGAAACTGAAAGTGGTAATGAACATGATAATGGTAATGATAAGAATGATGTTTCTGATAAAGAAGAAGTTGAAGATGAACCTGAAAAGCAAGATAAAAATAAAAAGTATACTAAAGAAGATTTTATTGCTAAGAAACATGGTAATGAAAGGGAACCTTGGGTGCAAAAGCAAATGCCTTTTCCGCTAAGAAACTAAAATCAAAGGAAGAAGAACACTATAATAAATTTTGTGATTGGATGAAACCTTTATTCTTGCAAATCCCTTTGACTGATGCTATTAAATTGCCTCCTTATTCAAAGTATATGAAAGATATTGTTACTAACAAAAGGAAAATCCCCAATGAGGAAATTTCCACTATGCTTGCTAATTACTCTTTCAATGGCAAAGTTCCAAAGAAGTTGGGCGACCCAGGTATACCTACTATTCCTTGTTCTATTAAGAATAATTATGTTAAAACTGCTCTATGTGACTTGGGAGCCGGTGTTAGTGTTATGCCTTTTTCTCTTTATAAGAGACTTTACTTAGATAAGTTGATACCTACTAATATATCTTTGCAAATGGCTGATAAATCTACTGCTATTCCTGTTGGTATATGTGAGGATGTTCCTGTTCAAGTTACTAATAACTGCTTGATATTAACTGATTTTGTTGTGTTGGAAATGCCTGAAGATGATAATATGTCTATTATTCTTGGGAGACCTTTTCTTAACACCGCAGGGGCTGTTATTGATTGCAATAAAGGAAAGGTTACTTTCAATGTTGATGATAGGGAGCACACCGTTTATTTTCCCAAGAGGATTGAGAAAGCTTGTGGAGTTAATACAATTTCTAATGTGAGAACTATCAAAGTGGGAACTATTGATTGTCCTATATATGAGCCTAAAGAAGAATATCAAACTCTTATGATTGGATCCATATCAATACAATTCAAGGTAACATGATTGATTTGAGGTTTATTTCTTCTTATGCTATGTAAAATTTATTTGGTGGCAAGACTTGATCAACCTTGTTAACAAATACTTTTTATATGCATAGAGGAGGTAAACAACATCTCTTTCTTCCTCCATTTGTTCTAGTTGATGTAGCACTTTTATTTTGCAAAGTTCCTTAGTTAATTAGAGATTTCAAAAAATTTCCTGGCCAGTAATAATAAACTTAATACCCAGAATTGTGCATTTTTCAAAGTTTTCAAAAATTCGCAAAAATTATACCGTTGGTCCTATTTTTCGACAAGGCACTCGGGAGCACTCAGGGATGACCAGTGGGGCACCCCAGGGTGGCACCCCACAAGCTGGCGCGACCAGCAAGGGGGGCGCGCCACCCTGGTGTGTGGGCCCCCCTTTGCCCCACTTTAGCATCTCTTCCTCCCACTCTCTTCTCTCTCCCGAAAAAACTCGCACCAGGTTCCTCTCACTCGCGTTTTTGCTCAAGAACTCCAGATTTCTCGATCTCTTTGCTCAGCCCAGATTTCTGTCTGAGATTTGGCACATTTGCTCTTCGGTATGTGACTCCTCCGATTATCCAAGTAGAATTTTGTTTGGTGGAGTATATCTTGAATATTTTGCTGCTGTAGGTAACATATTTAGTGAGCTTGCATGCCTGTTCTAAGTGGTAGAAACTAGTTTTGATGCATGATTAGTACTCTAGCAAGTTCATATGGTAGTTTCCCTCAATTATATGTCACCAAATCAAATTTTATATTGTTTGTTGAAAAATTTCAGAAAATGGAAGGGAGTAGGCACCAACTCAACCAACAAGAATTGGAGGTGCAACCGGTCATGAGAGTTCACCGCGAAGGAGTATATCCCGCTTACTACCCGTGCGTGGATTTTATGAGAAGTGCGGGAATCTTGCAAGATGTTCAAAGTCTAATCTCTCGTGCATGGTTGGATGATTTTGTTGATGGTGAACCATGTCAATATGGAAAACTGACTATGTCTGTAGTGCAGAATTTTAAATTCAATTGGTCGCGATCTAACCCCATGGTTCAGTACAAAATTTATAATAAAACTGTCAACTTGCCATTCAATGATTTTTGTGCAGCAATCAGAGTGCCGCAATGGGGATCATGCGAGAAGACAAGGGGATCGCCGCAAGAGTTCTTGGACCTCTTCAAGATAATTTGTCATGGAAGAAGCTTCTCAAAGGATGGTGAAAGAATGGAAGGAGGATTGGCCAGTCACGGAAAGTGCACTTAATGCATACATAGAGGGAGGAGGCCATCGTGCAAGAGACAACACGGAGGAGGACGAGGAACACCTCGACTCGTCATCCGATGCAACAAGTTCTTCGCATCAACAAGTTGGGCATGAGGAGCCTCCACGCTTTTCTTCTGCATCGGGACCTTATTATGACTACGCCATGTATGATCCACCGGCATGGAACCCAGACCCTCGTTGGGGTTGATCTCCACTTAGGCCAAAAGCCTAAGCTTGGGGGAGGTATACCGGCATCACTCATTCTTTGCATATTATGGTTGCTGGATACTTGTACATACTTGTTTAGTTTCTTTGAGTGGTTTTCTAATGAGAGGAAGATAATATTTGGGGAAGTGCTGCCTGAAAACAGATTCTGGACTGTTACTAAAAAAAATCGTGTGCACAGCCAGAATGTTATTTTGAGCTGCCAATTTTTGTGCATGTTCCCCAGGTTGTTATCTAACTTTCATTAGTTGAACACTTTTCGAGCTGAGCAGCGTAAGATTTTCTTAAAAATCGATTACTGTACTGCTGTCAAGTTTTGGCAGATTTCTGCCATCTTGTTTTTCTGTGTTTCTTTTAGTTTTCATTTTCTTGTTCTTGCTTTGTTTCTTTCCTAAAACACAAAAAGACCAAAAATATTTCTGATTGTTTCTCTTCACCATTTGTTTACTTTAGTTTCTTTATTTTATCTTACTTTATTTGCTATTGCTAGTTTGCTATAAGAAAATCCAAAAAGATTTTGCTTTGTTTGCTTGTTTCCTTTTGTTCTTGCTTCCAAATTCAAAAACACCAAAAATATTTGCTGTTATTCTTTGGTTTTGTAAAGTTCTTTATGATTTCAATGGTCTTCTGTGGCTGGAGTGTGGTTTTCATTCCATATTATTCAAGCTACACAAGTGAAAAGGCAATAATGACGATCTACGACAATCTGATCGTGGTGAGAGGCTGGTATGAACTCTATTTGTTTTCATTTTTGTACATATACTCATCCATGTGAGCATGCTTGGTTGGTTCATGTGAGGTATATGTCATTTAAGAAAGTCTAGTAGTTCATGATCTCTCATGTTTAGCTCCAATCTATTAATATGAGTAGCATGTCATGAATGTTTGCTTGCATTGTTTTATTCATAAATAGGTATGATATTGTGGTATCCTCCTGATACGTCTCCGACGTATCGATAATTTCTTATGTTCTATGCCATATTATTGATGGTACCTACATGTTTTATGCACACTTTATGTCATATTAGTGCATTTTCTGGAACTAACCTATTAACAAGATGCCGAAGTGCCAGTTCCTGTTTTCTCGCTGTTTTTGGTTTCAGAAATCCTAGTAACGAAATATTCTCGGAATTGGACGAAACGAAGACCCAGTGGCCCTATTTTTCCACGGAGCTTCCAGAAGACCGAAGAACACACGAAGTGGGGCCACGAGGTGGCCAGGCTATAGAGCGGCGCGGCCCAAGCCCTGGCCGCGCCGACCTATAGCGTGGGCCCCTTGTGACGCCCCTTGACCTGCCCTTCCGCCTACTTAAAGCCTCCGTCGCGAAACCCCTGAGGCGAAAAACCACGATACGGAAAACCTTACTGAGACGCCGCCGCCGCCGATCCCATCTCGGGGGATTCTGGAGATCTCCTCCGGCACCTTGCCGGAGAGGGGATTCATCTCCCGGAGGACTCTACACCGCCATGGTCGCCTCCGGAGTGATGAGTGAGTAGTTCACCCCTGGACTATGGGTCCATAGCAGTAGCTAGATGGTTGTCTTCTCCTCATTGTGCTTCATTGTTGGATCTTGTGAGCTGCCTAACATGATCAAGATCATCTATCTCGTAATTCTATATGTTGTGTTTGTCGGGATCCGATGGATAGAGAATACCATGTCATGTTAATTATCAAGTTATTATACATGTGTTGTTTATGATCTTGCATGCTCTCCGTTTCTAGTAGAGGCTCTGGCCAAGTTTTTACTTTTAACTCCAAGAGGGAGTACTTATGCTCGATAGTGGGTTCATGCCCGCATTGACACTCGGGGAGTGACAGTAAACCCCTAAGGTTGTGTTGTGCTCGTTGCCACTAGGGATAAAACATTGGCGCTATGTCCGAGGATGTAGTTGTTGATTACATTACGCACCATACTTAATGCAATTGTCTCGTTGCTTAGCAACTTAATACCGGAGGGGGTTCGGATGATAACCCGAAGGTGGACTTTTTAGGCATAGATGCAGTTGGATGGCGGTCTATGTACTTTGTCGTAATGCCCAATTAAATCTCACTATACTTATCATGTCATGTATGTGCATTGTTATGCCCTCTCTATTTGTCAATTGCCCGACTGTAATTTGTTCACCCAACATGCTTTTATCTTATGGGAGAGACACCTCTAGTGAACCGTGGACCCCGGTCCATTCTTTAATACCGAAATACAAATCTGCCGCAATACTTGTTTTTACTATTTTCTCTCGCAAACAATCATCTTCCACACAATACGGTTAATCCTTTGTTACAGCAAGCCGGTGAGATTGACAACCTCACTGTTTCGTTGGGGCAAAGTACTTTGGTTGTGTTGTGCAGGTTCCACGTTGGCGCCGGAATCCCCGGTGTTGCGCCGCACTACATCCCGCCGCCATCAACCTTCAACGTGCTTCTTGGCTCCTCCTGGTTCGATAAACCTTGGTTTCTTTCTGAGGGAAAACTTGCTGCTGTGCGCATCATACCTTCCTCTTGGGGTTGCCCAACGAACGTGTGAAATACACGCCATCAAGCTCTTTTTCTGGCGCCGTTGTCGGGGAGATCAAGACACGCCGCAAGGGGAGTCTCCACTTCTCAATCTCTTTACTTTGTTTTTGTCTTGCTTTATTTTATTTACTACTTTGTTTGCTGCACTTATATCAAAACACAAAAAAATTAGTTGCTAGCTTTACTTTATTTACTATCTTGTTTGCTATATCAAAAACACAAAAAAATTAGTTTACTTGCATTTACTTTATCTAGTTTGCTTTATTTACTATTGCTAAAATGGCTACCCCTGAAAATACTAAGTTGTGTGACTTCACTAGCACAAATAATAATGATTTCTTATGCACACCTATTGCTCCACCTGCTACTACAGACAGAATTCTTTGAAATTAAACCTCGCTTTACTTAATCTTGTTATGCGAGAGCAATTTTCTCGGTGTTAGTTCTGATGATGCTGCTGCCCATCTCAATAATTTTGTTGAACTATGTGAAATGCAAAAGTATAAAGATGTAGATGGTGACATTATAAAATTAAAATTGTTCCCTTTCTCATTAAGAGGAAGAGCTAAAGATTGGTTGCTATCTCTCGCCTAAGAATAGTATTGATTCCTGGACTAAATGCAAGGATGCTTTTATTGGTAGATATTATCCCCCTGCTAAAATTATATCTTTGAGGAGTAGCATAATGAATTTTAAACAATTGGATAATGAACATGTTGCTCAAGCTTGGGAAAGAATGAAATCTCTGGTTAAAAATTGCCCAACCCATGGACCGACTACTTGGATGATCATCCAAACCTTCTATGCAGGACTAAATTTTTCTTCGCGGAATTTATTGGATTCAGCTGCTGGAGGTACCTTTATGTCCATCACTCTTGGTGAAGCAACAAAGCTCCTTGATAATATGATGGTTAATTACTCTGAATGGCACACGGAAAGAGCTCCACAAGGTAAGAAGGTAAATTCCGTTGAAGAATCCTCTTCCTTGAATGATAAGGTTGATGCTATTATGTCTATGCTTGCGAATGATAGGACTAATGTTGATCCTAATAATGTTCCATTAGCTTCATTGGTTGCCCAAGAAGAACATGTTGATGTGAACTTCATTAAAAATAATAATTTCAACAACAATGCTTATCGGAACAATTCTAGTAATAACTATAGGCCATATCCTTATAATAATGGTAACGGTTATGCTAATTCTTATGGGAATTCTTACAACAATAATAGGAATACACCCCCTGGACTTGAAGCTATGCTTAAAGAATTTATTAGTACACAAACTGCCTTTAACAAATCTGTTGAGGAAAAGCTCAATAAAATTGATATTCTTGTTTCTAGAGTTGATAGTCTTGCCTCCGATGTTGATCTTTTGAAATCGAAAGTTATGCCTAATATGGATATTGAAAATAAAATTGTTACTACAGCAAATGCCATCCAAGTTAGAATTAATGAGAATATAAGATTAATGGCTGAACTGCGTGCTAGGTGGGATAGAGAAGAAAATGAAAAACTAGCTAAGAAGGAAAATGTAGCTAAAGTTTGGACTATTACCACCACTAGCAATGCTAATGATTCATATGTTGCTGCACCTCCTACTATCCATGATAAAATAATTGGTGTTGGCAATGCTTCTACTCCTAGTGCAAAGCGCGCAAAATTACCTCGAAACTGCTAAAACTGCTGAAACCGCTTGTGATAAAACTGCTGAAATTTTTTCCAACCTTGGGGATGATAATCCCATTGCTTTAGATTGTAATGATTTAGATTTTGATGATTGCCACATCTCTGAAGTTATAAAGTTCTTGCAAAAACTTGCTAAGAGTCCCAATGCTAGCGCTATAAATTTGGCTTTCACAAAACATATTACAAATGCTCTCATAAAAGCTAGAGAAGAGAAACTAAAACTTGAAACTTCTATTCCTAGAAAGCTAGAGGATGGTTGGGAGCCCATCATTAAAATGAGAGTCAAAGATTTTGATTGTAATGCCTTATCTGATCTTGGTGCAAGTATTTCTGTTATGCCTAAAAAAGTCTATGATATGCTTGACTTGCCACCTTTGAAAAATTGTTATTTGGATGTTAATCTCGCTGATAATGCTAAAAAGAAACCTTTGGGGAAAGTTGATAATGTTCATATTATGGTTAACAATAACCTTGTCCCCGTTGATTTTGTTGTCTTGGATATTGAATGCAATGCATCTTGCCCCATTATATTGGGAAGACCTTTTCTTCGAACCGTTGGTGCTACTATTGATATGAAGGAAGGTAATATTAAATATCAATTTCCTCTCAAGAAAGGTATGGAACACTTCCCTAGAAAGAGAATGAAGGTACCTTATGATTCTATCATTAGAACAAATTATGATGTTAATGCTCCATCTTTCGATGTTACTTGATACACACTTTCTGCGCCTAGCTGAAAGGCGTTAAAGAAAAGCGCTTATGGGAGACAACCCATGTTTTTACTCCAGTATTTTTGTTTTATATTTGTGTCTTGGAAGTTGTTTACTACTGTAGCAACCTCTTCTTATCTTAGTTTTATGTTTTGTTGTGCCAAGTAAAGTCTTTGATAGAAAAGTAAGTACTAGATTTGGATTACTGCGCAGCTTCAGAATTCTTTGCTGTCACGAATCTGGGTCTATCTCCTCGTAGGTAGCTCAGAAAATTACGCCAATTTACGAGCATGATCCTCAGATATGTACGCAACTTTCATTCAATTTGAGCATTTTCGTTTGAGCAAGTCTGGTGGCCTAATAAAATCTATCTTTACGGACTGTTCTGTTTTGACAGATTCTGTCTTTTATTTCGCATTGCCTCTTTTGCTATGTTGGATGAATTTCTTTGATCCACTAATGTCCAGTAGCTTTATGCAATGTCCAGAAGTGTTAAGAATGATTGTGTCACCTCTGAACATGTGAATTTTTATTATGCACTAACCCTCTAATGAGTTGTTTCGAGTTTGGTGTGGAGGAAGTTTTCAAGGATCAAGAGAGGAGTATGATGCAATATGATCAAGGAGAGTGAAAGCTCTAAGCTTGGGGATGCCCCGGTGGTTCACCCCTGCATATATTAAGAAGACTCAAGCGTCTAAGCTTGGGGATGCCCAAGGCATCCCCTTCTTCATCGACAACATTATCAGGTTCCTCCCCCGAAACTATATTTTTATTCGGCCACATCTTATGTACTTTGCTTGGAGCGTCTGGTTTGTTTTTGTTTTTTGTTTTGTTTGAATAAAATGGATCCTAGCATTCACTTTATGGGAGAGAGACACGCTCCGCTGTTGCATATGGACAAATATGTCCTTAGGCTCTACTCATAGTATTCATGGCGAAGTTTTTCTTCGTTAAATTGTTATATGGTTGGAATTGGAAAATGATACATGTAGTAACTCTAAAATGTCTTGGATAATTTGATACTTGGCAATTGTTGTGCTCATGTTTAAGCTCTTGCATCATATACTTTGCACCCATTAATGAAGAAATACTTAGAGCTTGCTAATTTGGTTTGCATATTTGGTTTCTCTAGAGTCTAGATAACATCTAGTATTGAGTTTTGAACAACAAGGAAGACGGTATGGAGTCTTATAATGTTTACCATATGTATTTTATGTGAGTTTTGCTGTACCGTTCATCCTTGTGTTTGTTTCAAATAACCTTGCTAGCCTAAACCTTGTATCGAGAGGGAATACTTCTCATGCATCCAAAATCTTTGAGCCAACCATTATGCCATTTGTGTCCACCATACCTACCTACTACATGGTATTTATCCGCCATTCCAAAGTAAATTGCTTGAGTGCTACCTTTAAAATTCCATCATTCACCTTTGCAATATATAGCTCATGGGACAAATAGCTTAAAAACTATTGTGGTATTGAATATGTACTTATGCACTTTATCTCTTATTAAGTTGCTTGTTGAGCGATAACCATGTTTCTGGGGACGCCATCAACTATTCTTTGTTGGATATCATGTGAGTTGCTATGCATGTCCGTCTTGTCTGAAGCAAGAGAGATCTACCACCTTCATGGTTGGAGCATGCATATTGTTAGAGAAGAACTTTGGGCCGCTAACTAAAGCCATGATTCATGGTGGAAGTTTCAGTTTGGACATATATCCTCAATCTCATATGAGAATAAAAATTGTTGCCACATGCTTATGCATTAAAGAGGAGTCCATTATCTCGTTGTCCATGTTGTCCCGGTATGGATGTCTAAGTTGAGAATAATCAAAAGCGAGAAATCCAAAATGCGAGCTTTCTCCTTAGACCTTTGTACAGGCGGCATGGAGGTACCCCATTGTGACACTTGGTCAAAACATGTGCATTGCAAAGATCCGGTAGTCCAAGTTAATTAGGACAAGGTGCGGGCACTATTAGTATACTATGCATGAGACTTGCAACTTGTAAGATATAATGTACATAACTCATATGCTTTATTACTACCGTTGACAAAATTGTTTCATGTTTTCAAAATAAAAGCTCTAGCACAAATATAGCAATCGATGCTTTCCTCTTTGAAGGACCATTCTCTTTACTTTTATGTTGAGTCGAGCTTCACCTATTTCTCTCCACCTCAAGAAGCAAACACTTGT